>NC_023749.2:36675842-36994973 GCF_000499845.2 Phaseolus vulgaris | reverse complement strand
TTTATAAGACAAGGGGTACACACTTACAAAAGGTGTTTCCTTTTCATATTTAAAAAACAATTATATACCCGTAGATAAGTTTAGTGTTGCTTAAGAAAAAAAAATATTACAATTTAAAAAATATGAATTAAAGTAATCATGTTTTAAAAATAGTTTCTTATATTAAAAATAACTTTAATTAAATATAATTTAAAATAATCATAATTAAATGTCATATTTTTATTATTTTAATCATAATTTTTAATTTATTGTTTTCTTAAAATTCATAACACACAAGACTGTGACTTATACATTTATAATCCAAAATATATGATCTATAATAATTTATTAATCATATTTATAAAATTATAATATTTTTACTTTTTAGACCACATTTATACAACGTGACCAAATAGTGTAGTATAAAGTAAATAATAAATGATATAGTGAGTCTATTTTTATCTTTCTCTTACATATTTAACTTCATCCTTACTTTTGTTAAGAAACTCATTATTTTATTCCACTAGTTTGTCTCTTCAAAACCACGTGTTCTTCAATTTTTCTTTTTCTTTATTTAAAAATATGTAGACATGCATCTGTCTCGTTATCTGTTTCAAACCAACTTGAGCTTGATTAACTCATTTATGATTCATCTATGCAAAGAAAAGTTCAAAATTGGATTCGAACAAAGTATTTAAATTTGTTTAGACTTGTTTGTATATAGTTGACTCGATGATGTGATGATGCAATACAACTAGTACCAAAGTAGCTCAAAGAGCAAACTCAAAGAATAAATTTAATAGCATCACAAAAGAAGTTATTGTTTTTGAAAAAGAAATTGGTTAAAAGTAGATGAACACATACTTGAAGAAATGCGGTATCCATGCTCTCTAAACAACCTAAAGAGTAGAGCCGTTTGGTAAAGATGATCGCTATGAACTATGATATTATTGTCCTCTGTTGAAATGTCATAAATTTGACATAGAAGAGTGTTAATTTCATGCTCAAAATGGTAAGAGACACCCAAACGTTGGACAGAATCAATGAAGTTCAATTTAAAAGAGAAATTGTTATGATCAATAGGTGAGACAAGGTTCTTCCTCACATCCTCTTTTAATAGTTTAACTTGTTGAATGTGACTATCACATTCCTCCTGCATGAAGTAGATTAAATGTTAAATACATAAAAATGTAACATCTTAGCTAAAAGATTGAAAATGAACAATGAGATACAGCGGAAGTAGGAACTTAATAAAAATTAACGTGATATAATTTATAATCTATTCATATTTGAAAATAATGTTTTTTTCTTATCAGCAATTTGAAAATAAAGTTGACACGAAACTGTTGATAATTAAAGAAAGAAATTAGAAATTAAGAATTTTATCTTCAAATATCTATAAATTTAATGGTCTGCACTATTTTCGTAGGAAACACGTTTCTTTCGCATGGATTTACAGTGTATATTGTAAATTTTAAATAATTGAAGTGGTGACCCTGGCAGAGACTCTAATATTTTTACATTCTCATTTGACAACCAATAATATTATTATATTATTTTAAAATTTTATTTATTTTTAATTTTATTAGATAATTATAATAAAATTATTATTAAAAGAAATTGTAAAATAAAAGTGAGAAAAAAGGACCGAGTGAAATAAATTCTGTTTTTTATTCTCATCATGCACATATAAGATATAAGTTCGTGATATCATTTTATTTTGTTGAAGCACTTACTATTACTATTAGAATTTTTTATTTTATTAAATTTTAAAATTAGTAATTAAAATTTTTGTAATTAATTAGATATTAATTAATTAACTATCAATTTAAAAATTAGTTTATAAATTTATAAACTATTTTAAATATTAATAACTTTTTTAATTTATAAAATTGTTTTTTAATTATAATATTTTTTATTTTTTATTTTTAAAATTGATTTTTATTTAACCACTTTTTAGTAGTGATTATTAAAAAATACTTAAATTGTTCTCTAATACTCGTGGTTGTGAAGTTTACTTACAAGTCCTAACTCATTGTCTATGGATATGAGAATTCAAATAAACAACTTCTTCATCAGGTACTATAAGAAAACAACACATTTTTAAACTAATAAATTGGTTTATATAGAATTCTTTTTAATAAAAATAAGTAAAATAAAATAAATAATAAATTTTAAGAATACCTCATCCCTTATATACAGGTTTAAAATTCAATTTTTTTTAATGTACATACCAACTTAAAATGAGTTTAAACCCTCAACCAAGTACAAATATCATACATAATTCCTATTCTTATCACTTGCAAAAATTCACAAAATTTTAAATAGTTATTATATTAAAATATTAATTGTATTTATTTCATATAATAATCCATATGAGTAACAACTTTAAGAACTAAATACCTTTTTGATGAACTTGTATAATTCAATTAAATATAATGTGAGCTGTTTAGTATTTATATGATAGTTACTAGTGCAAAACTGACTTATTTCGACATTATATTTAAGACGTTTTTACAGTCAGACGTTGTCCTTCAAAACGTGGTGACATTTTTTAAATTAAATTTCTTTAAGAGGGCGACTATTTAATAAAGTTGTGTTCTTACAACAAAGCGTGATGTAAGAACGTAGCTATGAGGTAAAGTCACCCTATCAATACTAAATTTTTAATAAGAATTTAGTTATTTTGAAAATTTAAAATTATTGCTAATTAATACAAATACTTTTTAGACCCCTTTCTTTCATATTCCCACTCTCAACCATCTCTCTCATAATTCAAAGACCGCTTCTTGGTAGGCCTAGTTTGTTAATTAAAAAGATGAAGCATAAAACAACAATGTCTTTATAAATCAAACTAACTTGAAGTTTTTAACTAGATTGATGGCTATTAAAATAAAATATTTGGGTTGAAGATAAGGGAGTTGAGGAATAAGAAGTAAACTTTGGAAAATCTAACCCTTCATAAAATACTGTAAAATGTAGATGCAATCATTTTTTGCCTTACAACTCTTAATCTTATTTTCTAATTTTGTTCTCCTTAAAAGTTCATCCAAAAACATAGATTTTTCACATAAAAAAAAATTTGCATATATATGATGTGTATCTAACTGCATAGTTTATGTGTGCATAATAATGTTATTTTGTTTCACATCATTACCACTTAACATCGTTCATGTCAATTTAATATAAGGATCAAATTGCTAACTTTTTAAAAAAAATTAAGAAAAAACTGACTTTTTTTTTAAAACTATTAAAACAAATTGACTTTTGACTCTTAATGTAAAAACAACAAAGTAATTTAGCATTTTTTTACATTGGAGATGTAGAATCAAGTATGATCAAAAATTTGAAGAATCCAAATCCTAGCGTTTGATGGAAGGCTGGAGTTGCTTGAAGTTGCTGATGTGTTTTAGAGTAGGATATGGGGTAGTTTATCTTTGTAATCCACTCTTTGTTGAATCTAAAGCTTAAGTGTTTTCAAATCTTTTAAGTTTAAATTTTTTTCAAACTAAGTGAAAAACAACCTGTTGTTTTGTCAAAACAACCGATTGTTTTATACTTAGGTGTTTTTGAAAGAGTTTTGGATGGTTGACTTGCTGTCAAACCAAAACAACTGATTGATTCGCTTTTTCAACTGATTGTTTGTTTGAAATCCTAACAGAATAAGTTTGGTTAGTTGAATAAGCTTTAATTGATTTCATAACCGAATACGCTCCTGCTTTAAAGGCTTTGACCAAGATTTGAATACTATAAATAGTTTGTTAATGTTTTATGACAAACAACAAGAAGGAAAAACAGATTTGAGTTTTTCAAAGAGCTTTTAAGCATTTGAGTTTTAACTTTTAGCTTTGGTTATTCAAGAGAGAAGTGGAATAGGATTACTCTGCATTGATTTTAGTTTATTCTGTAACAGTGTAATTCGTTCTGGAACTTGTGTACATTCTAGTTTTGTAAAGCCAAGAAGGGTTGTGTGCTCTTGAGGTTGTCAAGATCAACATTCTTGGTGTGTGTGTGTGTGTTGAGCCAAAGGAAGTGTGTTTCTTGAAGGGATCAAGGTCACTTCTTTGGTGGTGTGTGTATGTAATCTGGATTTGATTACCTAGTGGATTCCCCAGTGGTTTCTGGGAAACTGGATAGAGCTCTTGGTTCAAGAGTGAACCAGTATAAACTGTTTGTGCATCTCTCTCTTCCTTAAACTCTTTAATTTCAGTTATTGTTATTTTTACTGGTACAAACAACCGATTGTTTCTGCGAAACAACCAATTGTTTTTCTGGTGCTTTACTGTTTTGAGTTGTGTTCTTTGCTAACTGAATTCCTAATCTGGTTTCTTGCAAATAATTTCATTTTATCTTAAAAACTTTGCGAAAACCCCCTTTAAACCATTCACCACCCTCTAGTTTAAAGCCATACATTCTAACAATTGGTATCAAAACTTGGTACTTGAAAAATACTCAAGTTTGATCCTAAAACCTTTTTTCAATGGCAGACAAACTACCTTTTGGAAAGGGTGCTTCAATCAACAGACCACCTCTTTTCTGTGGTTTGAATTACCAATTCTGGAAAGTTAGAATGAAAATCTTTGTTGAATCTCTTAACAAGGGAATTTGGAATGCAATTGAAAATGACCCCTTTATTCCAAAACATGAAAAAAATGGATCTTCCATTGAAAAACCTTGGTCTCAATGGGCTGATTCTGAAAACAAGAAGGCCAAATTTGATTGTATTGCTAAGAACATCATAACATCTGCCTTAAATTCGGATGAATTTTTCAGGATTTCTCAATGCTCATCGGCCAAAGAGATGTGGGACACTTTGGAGGTGACTCATGAAGGAACCAATGATGTGAAGAGAGCCAGAAAGCATACTCTAATTCATGAATATGAAATGTTTAGAATGCTTAAAGGTGAGTCAATCGCTGAAGTACAAAAGAGGTTCACCCACATCATCAACCACCTTATGAGCCTTGGGAAAACTTTGATAAAGAAGAACTAAACATCAAAATCCTCAAGTTTCTTGATAGATCATGGCAACCTAAGGTGACAACAATTTTTGATTCAAAAGATTTGACATCCTTGACAACGGCTTTATTGTTTGGTAAGCTTAGAGAACATGAGTTAGAAATGAATAGACTCAATGTTCAAGAGAGTGAAGACAAGCATGTGAGAAGCATTGCCTTGAAAGCTGCCAAGCAGAAAAGCAAGCAAGAATCAAGTGATGAAAGTGAAGAAGAAAACCTTAGTTTGCTGTCCAAGAAGTTTAGTAGATTCTTGAAGAGAAATTGCAACAAAGAAAGGTATGACAACAAGAAAACCAGTGATTTCAATTCTAACAATTATACTTGCTTTGGTTGTGGTGAACAAGGGCACATTAAAGCTGATTGCCCAAACAAAGAAAGCAATGAAAAGAAATCAAGCCACAAGGAGAAAAAGGGAAAATCAAGAAGAGCATATATTGCTTGGGATGAGAATGAAGTCTCCTCATCAAGCTCCTCATCAAGTGAAGATGAAAAAGCAAACATATGCTTGATTGTAGAAAGAGATGATGAGTCATGTAGCTCAAGCAATGTTAGTTCATGTGCTTCCCTAAGTGTTGAAAATTATAGTAAATTGCTTCAAGCTTTTCAAGAAACTCATGAAGAAGCTAACCGATTGGTTCTCTCAAACAACCATTTGAAAGGGCTTAACAACTGGCTTGAAAAGAGGGTTAAGACACTTGAAGAAGAGCTGAAAAACTCAAAAATTGAGTTTGAAAAACTTGAAAAACATTGCAAAAACTCTTCTCATGTGTGTGACTCTCTTGCTTGTGAAAATCTTGAAAAAAAGTACATTATCTTGTTAGAACTGTGGATAAGCTTTCCAAGGGAAAATCCAACTTTGAGAATGTCTTGGCATCTCAAAATTGTGTTTTTGGAAGAGCTGGATTAGGTTTTAATCCACAAAACAGCCAGTAAAACAACCGATTGTTAAGTCGAAACAACCAGTTGATACATGCTTTTATTGCATGAAAAGAGGTCATTCTGTCAGATTCTGCAAAATAAGGAAATATTCTGTTCCCAGAGGTTTTATGAAATGGATTCCCAAAGGCTGTGAGGTTTCAAATGATAAAAATAAATCAAATGGACCCTCATTTGTAAGGGGACCAAACCTTGTTGCTTGAATTCATTTTTATGCAGGGAAACTAGAAGAACATGAGGTTCTGAGTCATCTGATCAAGTTCTTGGAAGGAAAGGATTAAGACTGGAACTGAATTAAGGGTGTGTACCAGTCCAAGTCTTTTCAAAGTCAAATGAAGCTTCTTGATCACAAACAAATGACTCATTGAAGGGACTTCATAAAAGGATAAGACCTTCCTTATCTCTGCCTTTGATTTTGATTACTATTTCATGTTTAATTCTCTTTTTTTCAAATGAACACTTACACCTGTTTTGAACCTTTCTCAGTCTCTATTTGAAAATCTCAATCTGTCAAACATGCTGCAGAAAAACAACCGATTGTTTCCTCGAAACAGCCGATTGTTTCTTCTTTGACAACACTATGAAAGAATTGAATTAATTCCTCTATTCTTTCTATTGCAGATCTCAATTATGAAAGGATCCTGAGTCAATAAAGCTGTCTTGAAAGCCTGATTGTGTTCTGGAGGAAGTTACAACATGTCATAAAGGAATATAATCCATATCTTGAAAATTCAAGAGCCTTTATGACTAGTCAAAGATCACATGTGATGATCATGTGGTTTTCTTCTTTTTTCTGACGTTTTTTGTGCAGGTCTTGGTCCAGTCTTTTGTTCTTGAAGACTGAAACCCACTCATACCAATTGATCACAATAGGGTTCAATTATGTTATAAAATATGGTGCAGCAGTTCTCTCTCACAAAAACAATCAATTGAGTCATCTCTTGCAACATCTCTTGCTCTCTTTGTATGTGAACCTTTACCTCTTTTTTCTGCAATCATGGAGTCCACTCCACCTACATCAAAGAGGATCAAAACAAGAGTTGTAAGGTCTGGAGGGAGACTTGAGGCTTGGTTTTCAGGGGATAATGAGCTCATTGAGAGATATCGTTTTGAGAGAAGCACAAAGGTGATCAAGAATCCAAAAGTGGTCTCCTTTGATTGGCTGAAAAGCCAAAAGCTAGACAATGTGAGAAAGCTTCTCAAGGATCAATTGCTGAGAAGATTCTTGGAGATGAAGGGAAACATATACCCTGACTTGATTCGGGTATTCTACACCAACCTTAAATTTGAAGGAAACAACCTTGTTTCTCATGTGAAAGGTGTAGACATGGAGATTACCCATGATGTGTAGGCTGCAGTAGCTGGATTAAAGTATGTTGGTCTAAGGATTAATAAAGGAAATCTTGGAGTTGTGGAAGATTTCAACAAAGTCCAATACTACAAGAGTTGTTTGAAGAATTAGCAAGCCCAAGTGAGAACTTGTTCTGTTGGAGGCTTGAAGTTAGATGAAAGGGTGCTTGCTCTTATTGTTACTTGGATTCTAACTCCAAGGGGGAGCAACCATTCTGTTTTAACAGAAGAAGATCTTGTTTATATCTACTGCATCATGAAGAAGATCAAGATCAACTGGATTCATATCATCAAAGAACATATGCAAAAATCCATGAGGTTAAGTGACTACCACTATCCCTATGTTGTTTTAATCTCTAAATTCTTGCTCTATTTTGAAGTGAATCTTGAAGATGAGACCTCTGAGCTGGTTAAATCAACACAAGAAATGAATAATGGTTCTCTAAGCAAGATGGGATTCACTAAAATAAATGGAAGATGGGTGAGCAAAGATGGTGATCATGGTGGTTCATCAAGTGCTGCAGCTGCTAATTTTGATGAAGAAGATCAAGCTGCTGATATGGATATCCACAATGATGAACAACCTGCAACTAACTTGATGCTGGAACAAGTGCAGGACATCAAGGGGATGAGATTCCTTCTATGTCTTCTTTTGAAAGATACATGGTGAATAGGCTTGATGGCTTTGCTGAAAATCAAAGAAATCTCCATGATCTTTGTGTGACCAATTTCCAGAGCATTGACAACAGATTCCAGAGCATGGACACTCGTTTTCTGACCCTGGATGAACAGATTGAAGCTGTTCAGAAACAGATCTTTGAGCTTCAATATGGTAAGGATGACTGAAGAAAAACAACCGGTTGAAAGCTCGAAACAACCGATTGTTTTTTCTCTGTATCAGTTTAAGTGCCTTTTCCTTTAAATTTTGTTTTATCTGGAACAATTTATGTTTTATCTCTTCTTATAGTCTATTTGTGAAGACAAATTGGGGGTTGTGTTTTCTTTAATTTTGTAAACTCTATTTGTTTAAGTAATTAATGTTTCTGCTGCTTTGCTGCTGATGTTTTGGTTGGTTTTTGACTGCTGTTTTGGTTAAGCAAAGCACAAGTTTTTTGTACTACTCTAACCTGCTGCCATAGATGTTGTATGTTGCTTAAACTTTATTTTGCAGGATCTGCTTCATATTCAATCAAGTCCAAAACCAGGGATTTGTTTTCATCAAATAGGGGGAGATTGTAGAATCAAGTATGATCAAAGCTTTGAAGAATCCAAATCCTAGCGTTTGATGGAAGGTTAGAATTGCTTGAAGTTGCTGATGTGTTTTAGAGTAGGATCTGGGGTAGTTTATCTTTGTAATCCACTCTTTGTTGAATCTAAAACTTAAGTGTTTTCAAATCTTTTAAGTTTAAAGTGTTTTTCAAACGAAGTGAAAAACAACCTGTTGTTTTGTCGAAATAACCGATTGTTTTATACTTAGGTATTTTTGAAAAAGTTTGAAAATTGTTTTGATTGGTTGACTTGCTGTCAAACCAAAACAACCGATTGATTCGCTCTTTCAATCGATTGTTTGTATGAAAACTCTAATAGAATCAGTTTTGTTAGTTTAGTGAGCTTTAAATGATTTTATAACTGAATACGCTTCTGCTTTAAATGCTTTAACCAAGATTTGAATGCTATAAATAGTTTGTTAATGTTTTATAACAAAAAACAAGAAAGAAAAACATATTTGAGTTTTTCACAAAGATCTTTCAAACATTTGAGTTTTCACTTTGAGCTTTGGTTATTCAAGAGAGAAGTGGAATAAGATTACATTTGTATTGATTTCAGTTGATTCTTTAACAAGTGTAATTCGTTCTGAAACTGTGTACATTCTGGTCTTGTAAAGCCAAGAAGGGTTGTGTGCTCTTGAGGTTGTCAAGATCAACATTCTTGGTGTGTGTGTGTGCTGAGCCAAAGGAAGTGTGTTTCTTGAGGGAATCAAGGTCACTTCTTTAGTGGTGTGTGTATGTAATCTGGTTTTGATTACCTAGTGGATTCCCTAGTGGTTTCTGGGAAACTGGATGTAGCTCTTGGTTTAAGAGTGAACCAGTATAAACTTTTTGTGCATCTCTTTCTTCCTTAAACTCTTTAAATTCAGTTGTTGTTAT
Organism: Phaseolus vulgaris; assembly: GCF_000499845.2. Taxonomy (NCBI): domain Eukaryota; kingdom Viridiplantae; phylum Streptophyta; class Magnoliopsida; order Fabales; family Fabaceae; genus Phaseolus; species Phaseolus vulgaris. Next base: position 36,985,543 of record NC_023749.2, on the reverse strand, counting down.
TTTTACTGGTATAAACAACCGATTGTTTCTGCAAAACAACCGATTGTTTTTCTGGTGCTTTACTGTTTTGAGTTCTGTTTCTTGGCTAACTGAATTCTTAATCTGGTTTCTTGCAAAGAATTTCATTCTAGCTTAAAAAGTTTGCGAAAACCCCCTTTAAACAATTCACCCCCCCTTCTAGTTTAAAGCCATACATTCTAACAGGAGACACGTTTCCTCGTGTGTCGAATTCAGTTGGTCAATATGGTGATTATTGGATTTCTAGCTTATAACTTTAATATGTATAAATGACCTATTTCACTTCTTAATCAAGTTAAGCAGTGGTATCTAAATTTTATTTGGACTGGTGGTATTCTGAGAAAAGGCACAGTGATATAATCCAAGAAGACAAATAGATGACCAAGGATTCAAGAGACAATTCACACAGTCAGCAGTCATCTCAACAATCAAGTCAAGGACCCACCAAAGATCTGACAGACCTTACCAGAAGAAGAACGGGGCATACACCAGAACATCAACTATTCTTTCTTCTGGTCTTCTTAAATGTAAAAACATGTTGTAAATAATTTGGGCTCACTTTTGGGGTCCAAATAGTAGAATAGGCTAGAGTAGGTTTATTTAGCATAATAAGGGGGTGTATTTATCACTTTAGCTTGTGCCTAGTCCATTAGGGTTAGAATATAGCGCTAACTTCTAGAAGTTATGCCTAAGGGATGGTTTTGACCATGGTCAACACCCTAGGCAGCCCCTCTCCCCTTCCTTTTCTACCTCTCACTCATCTTGCCCTCCAAGTTACTCCTTCCTATTAAAGGGTGTCTTCCTCCATGTATTTACACATTGAAATTTTGAGTAAAGAAACTCTGTTTGAGGGAATTGAGATTTTGAGTACTCCTTTTTATCTGGATCTTATCTTGGATGGATAGTATCCTAAGTTGCAACTCTGAGTCTTATATTGAGTGAGTGACATCTCAAATGGTGACTCTTGCATCACTCATCTTGGAGTCCCTCTGCTCCAAGTGGCGTGAATTCCCTTTCTCATCCATAAGTTCTTTTCATCCCTTCATCTTTTTCCTTCTTTATTTGTTCCATTATCCATTTCCATTTCATGTTCTTTAACGTTCCTTCCATTCGGTCATTCTTTATCATTTTAGTCTTGTTTCGTTTCCTTTTTCATGTTCTCTTCAATTCCGCACCTTTACATCATTGTCACCATATTATTGTGTTTTTCTCTTTGCCCTTGTGAAGTGAACCTTCACACTTACTTAACCACTTGGTTATGTTTGTGCCCAATGGGGATCTTCTTAGGGTTCTCACCTTTAAATTGCTAAAATCCAAAATCTAAACAAAAGTGAAACCTTTAAAATGTGAAATCTAAAATCAACTCACATGATGTGGTATTCAGAGCATGGTTATTTTGTGCTTATATTGCTGACTTGATATTTTGCCTTTAAATTTCTGCACATTTTTAAATTCTCGCTTTTATATTCAAGAAATTTAAATTTCACCTTTAAATTCCTGTCATTTACCGTTTCTATCTTTTTATTCATTAAACACTTTAAATTTCGCTTTGTGAATTCCGTTTTCTGTCGAATTTTTTTCTCTTCTCACTTTTCCTTGCGCTGATGTTCTTAGTGTTCTAGGAGTCTTTCATTTTTTTTGCTTATTTTTATTTTAATTGTGAAGAACTAAAACCAATTTAGAAGTTGTTAGAGTAATGGTTGATTTAATTCCAAACATAGATTACAAGCGTTCATATAACTTGAATCCCAATATCTTATCTTTTTTAAAAATTGAAAAGTGAATCCCATCCGCATGCACAAAATCATCTGGAAATTTGAATCTGTCAATTCAGGACAAAAAAAAAAAGGAAGCAAAAACTACACAAAATGTTTCAAGTGCATTTACTTTCCAAATTTCACTTACGAAAAGAGGTTTTAACTATATGACAAATTTTTTTCGTAATTGTGGAGTTTAATCCCACTTGCTTTCTCAATTTCTAAAACCTTTCAAATCTTCATAATTAAAGTTAAGTAAGTTTCCTTGTGTCTTTTTCGTGCTTTTCTTGTTTGTCTTGTTCAAAGTTTTGTCTTCACCTTAATTTCTTTCGGCTTTTATCACCATATTATTGTGTTTTCCTCTTTGCCCTTATCAAGTGAACCTTCACACTTAACCACTTGGTTAAGTTCATATCCAGTGGGGATCTTCTTAGGGTTCACACCTTTAAATTGCTAAAATCCAAAATCTAAACAAAAGCGAAACCTTTAAAATGTGCAATCTAAAATCAACTCATATCATATAGTCACCATGAAATGGGATCAATTTGTTTTCTCCTCTTGAGAATGGAGATTTAAAGATTATTCATCTTCATCATGAAAATAATGCATATCTTCTTAAGCTTGCTTGGAACTTTGCTTATAGCAACAAGCCTTGGTCTTTTCTCTTAAAAGTAGGTTTCTTAAATCAAAAGACGAGTTTAGAATGGTTTATAGATCCTCATCTCTGTAGCTTGGAATCAAGCAGTTTTATTTTACTATACTTGATTATACTTCTTAGACTTTTGGTACATGTTCTTTTATTAATTTATGGAAATGATAAATGGTGTTATACTACTTGTTTAGCAAATATTGCAGGGTAATCAGATGGTGCTAGCATTCCAAATACAGTCTCTCAGTTTTGGACAAGTTGTGATTGGAATATTCCCTTATCTTTACCGTAGATGCCTCATTTTTTTAATCATATCATGGTTAGGGAGGAACATGATATTCCTAATTGGATTCTAGATGAGTTTGGTCGTTTCATTCTTAAATCGGCTAGGATTTTTTCTTAGAACTAGGAGTTTCCTGTGGTTGGGGTAAATTCATTTGGTTTTCATCTATTCCGCCTTCCAAAACTGTACTCTAGAAAGTTTTTCATAGGCGGCTTCCTACAGATCAACATATTCAAAATAAAGGTTTGCATATATGTTCTATGTGTACGCTTTGTGAAAAGCGTGAGGAATCTATTTAACATTTATTTTTTGAGTTGGGTTCGACAAATTTTTTTTACTTCTCTTTTCTCTAATAAGGATGATCTTCTTTCTTTTATTAAGAGTGATAGTCCTTTGGCTAAATTGATTAAGCTTGCTATGATAACTTTTGCTATTTTGATGATATGGCGTATGAGGAATTATGCTAGATTTCATGATAAGGTTGAGGTTTTTAGGGCTATTTCGGTAATTAAAGATTTAATTTGTCTAGTGAAAAATTCGTCTAAAGCTTCAATGAAGAATGATATGTTGGATTTCAGCGTGATTAAGTTTTTTGGTACTAATCGTCATAGTGGTAAAGTTCTTTGTCCTCTTTCTATTAGATGGGAGTTTCCTTCACCAGGATGGGTTAAAATTAACACTGATGGGGTTGCTAGGGGGTATCCTGGTCTTGCTACTTGTGGACGTATTTTTCATGGGAGTATGAGGGAGTTTATTTGTTCTTTCTCTGCGTTTCCTGAAGTTCAGACTGTTATGGTTGCTGAGTTTTATGGAGTTGTACATGCTATGGAGGAAGCTCAAAAGATGGGGCTTACTAATGTCGAGCTTGAATGTGATTCTGCTTTGATTTGTGTTGCATTTACTGCTAGGACTGATGTTTCGTGGATGTTTCGTAATCGATGAAATACTTGTCTTAATTACTGTGGGAAAATCAAGTTTAGGGTCACTCGTATTTTTCGTGAAGGGGATGTGTGTTCTGATAAGTTGACTAATTTAAGATTTATTCATAGATAATCATTTCATCGGTATAGTAGGCTTTTATCTAGTCTACTCCTAGAATTCTTTATGAATAGGTATAGTCTACCTATGTATCGTTTTTGTTAACATATGAGTTTTGGTCTAATTCTCCCATATTTTTGTATTTTTTTTATTTTTTTTAATAATAATACTTTTTTCATGTGATGACATATGATTATTGTTACTCGAAGTATCAATCTAGCTCAGATGTCAAGTTGTATAGTGATGTCTAATATGAAAACTTTTATAAAATAAAAATAAAAAATATAGGTCAAACATGTTCTAGTGTTAGAATCTTTAAAAAAATTACATACGTTAAAAAATTTAATATGAATGACTTATAACCATACTCGTAAAAAATTATAATTTAATTCTAACATTATGAATTTTTAATTGTACATAATAAAAGACTATTTTCCTAATTCTTCCAACCATTGAAAATTATTTATGAGAAAATAAAATATTACTCGAGATTTCAAATGCAAAAAATGTTATGACCAAATATATAAGCAATCTAATATGCAATTAGTTTGATATTTTCTATTGAAAAAACAAAATTTTAAAAGTAACAATTTAAAAAATAATTAACCGTACTTCTTTTTTAGCATACTTGACGAAGTCTTCTTTTCCTTGATTCTCAACTCCTGCTCTGTTTCTTCAAAAATATGCAAAAGTGTCTTATAACATAATTTCATATATTCTGGTAGATCAACCAATGAGGAGATAACCCACCTGCTAATCATTAGAAAGTTTACTTTAATTTTGTTTAAAGAATAAGATTGAAAGAGACTATTATATCCCTATAAGAATATTATTAAGTAAAAATCATTTTTTAGAAAATAAAAATAATTAATTATTATATTAATTAAATTAAATACTATTTTAGTAATTAAATAATATTAATATTTGATATAATTTTTTATTATTAATAAATATTTATTTATAGTTTTTTAAATTATTATAGATATTTTTATTCTCTTTCTTATATAGTTTTCTATTTAAAAAATGTAAAAAATGCACCATAGTATGTTCAAATCAACTTAATTTTGATGAAGTAATTTTCATTTAGGTTGTGCAATAAAAATTTCTAAATTTAAATTTAATAAAAATTTACAAATTGGTTTGAACATATCTTTCTTCTAAACTTGACTACATGACATTTCTATAACACGTGCAATTTCAATATGTTCATGGAATTTTTAGGTATGAAGCCAGGACCAATTGGGTTGGACTGACTAGACACATGTTTAGTAAGTGGGCTTAATTATTATGTCCCTTTATTATCTCTATTTATCTCTATTTAAAGAGATCATTGTACTTGTAATTGGTGTGCAACTGGATATAATGTAAACCTAATAGTTGCCCGGGTGGATGTAGGTTGCAGTTGGCGACTGAACCACGTTAAATCTTGTGTCGTTTATTTTTCTGCAGTTGATTCGTGATTATGTGTGTTGTTTCCGCGTGCGTTTTTCCCATCAAGTGGTATCAAAGGCTTGGTTCGTTTACACACTAGAGATCCGATCAGCAGAAATTAATCGACGAGATGTGAAAATTGCGGTTGCAGTAGCGTCCCAGAGTTAGGGTTTCGCAGAGGCGGCAACAATGTCCCAAAGTTAGGGTTTCGCAGAGGCGGCAACAACATCCCAAAGCTAGGGTTTTGCAGGGGTTTTGCAGCGTCCTAAGGCTTAGGGTTTCCCAAATCTGCTTCACAACAGCGGTGACCAGCGACGGTGGTGGTGCGGAGCGCCAGGGCAGTGGGGACTGCGACCAGGTCTGTTGGTGAGTGATTTTGGGTGGTGCAATTTTTTTTTCTTGATTTAAAAAAAAAAAGATTGCCAAGATCTGAAATCAGTTGTACCGAGTATCTCGTCTAGTCATTTGAGATGACAGAAGAAGGGAGGTTCCGAATTGAAAAATTTGATAGTATAGATTTCAGTTGGTGGAAAATGCAAATTGAGGATTTGCTAGTTCAAAAAGATTTGGATGTGGCTTTGGATGACAAGCCAGAAAAGATGTCTAATGCAGAGTGGGTAGGTTTGGATCGGAAAGCTATGTCCGTTATCCGACTCTCTTTGAGTAAGAATGTTGCGTTCAACATTTTGAAGGAGAAGATAGCGAAAGGTATCATGGAAGCATTGTCTAACATGTACGAGAAGCCATCTGCTGCAAACAAGGTGTTTCTGATTAGAGAATTGGTAAACACAAGGATGAAGGAAGACAGTTCAGTTACTGAGCACATCAATAAAACGAATTTGATCTTAGCCAGACTTATGTCAGTGGGCATTAAGTTCGATGATGAAGTTCAAGCTTTACTACTGTTATCGTCTTTGCCTGACAGTTGGTCCGGAACGGTTACAGCAGTTACCAGTTCAGCGGGATCCGATGGATTCACTTTTGAGAAGATTCGTGATCTCATTCTTGGCGAGGATGTCCGAAGAAGGAGTTCTGGGGAATTATCTAGTGAATCGCTATATGTCATGAGAGGTAAGAGAAATATCAGAGATAGTGGGAGCAAGAACAACGGAAGGAGTCAGTCAAAGACTTGGGATTGCTCAAGTGTAACATGTTGGAACTGCAAGGAGGTGGGGCATTTCAGGAATCAATGCCCAAATGATAAACAAGTCAGCATTGCAGAAGATTCCGCGGACGAGGACCTTTTAGTCTGTTGTGCGGAGAGCAGTGTGGATTCCTGGGTCATGGATTCTGAAGCATTGCAGAATCTAGTTATTGGAGACTTTGGAAAGGTAAGACTAGCGGACAATAGAACTCTTGATGTTACGCGGGCATGGGTGACATAGTGTTGAAGACACCAGTTGGTTTTTGGACTTTGAAGGATGTCAGAGTTGTTCTAAGCTTGAGGAAAAGTTTGATTTCTGTTAGGCAGTTGGACGAACAGGGACATGAAGTGAAGTTCAGAAATCAGTAGTGGAAGGTCGTCAAGGGAAATCTTATCATAGCCTGCGAAAAAAAGAGAGGTTCGTTGTATATAGTCAGATTACCGTGTCTGAGGGAGTGACCATCCCAGTTCAGAAGATAAACAAAGTCCGGTTCACAGAATCTCGTGGGCAAAAGAGGGTTGTCTTTACAAGAGAAAAACCCAGAGCCACAGGTCAGATTCAGGATGAACGAGCATGGAAAGGTTCAGGTAGACCAGTCAGAGGTACTTGTGGCAGTGGGAGCACGGGTCGTGCTTCAGCTAAGGTTCCCAGATGACAGTGGGTTAGGAGAACCAGTATTCCAGCGGTTGAAACTTCTCTAGAAAAATTCTTGTTGAATATGGAGAGTGTTTGTTCTCAGGTTGTTCCAGGATCCGGCAGTTCCTGTAAGTGGGAGTCGGTAGGAACAGAGAACGGGTCAGTGACTGACGTGTTGAAACTCAGGGGAGTTTTAACGAAGTCTTCAAAATGATTAAGAAGGATGGTGGCAACTAGAGGTGGAACAATGAGTTCCATCGACAAATTACAGAAGTACATGTACACAGTTGAAGCGCAGGTGAACATTGTTCCGTGACTTCAAGTGGGAGATTGTTGGTATGAAGTCAAGACCAATTGGGTTGGGCTGACAAGACACCATGTACACAGTTGAAGCGTAGGTGAACATTGTTCCGTGGCTTCAAGTAAGAGATTGTTGGGTATGAAGCCAGGACCAATTGGGTTGGGCTGGCTAGACACATGTTTAGTGAGTGGGCTTAATTATTATGGCCCTTTATTATCTCTATTTATCTCTATTTAAAGAGATCATTGTACTTGTAATTGGTGTGCAACAGGATATAATGTAAACCTAATAGTTGCCCGGGTGGATGTAGGTTGCAGTTGGCGACTGAACCACGTTAAATCTAGTGTCGTTTATTTTTCTGCAGTTGATTCGTGATTATGTGTGTTGTTTCCGCGTGCGTTTTTCCCATCATGAATCAGTTATACAAACTGGAACATGAGGTATAATGTATTAATTTTGTTTAACGACGGAAATTCTTTAGGATAAATTGGGTTGGAGTATCCCAAAATATCCTTCTTCTTTTTTATAGCAAGAAATAGTGATATAATGAAAAGTGTAAATGCAGATGAGGAATTAAAGATGAACGTGGTAAGATCATACCTGATGAAATACGATATTCTTGTTGTCTAAGCAAGCGGAAGAGCAAAGCGAGATGATGAAGATCATCATCATAACTTACTATGTTATTCTCCTTTGTTGAAATCTCATAGATTTTATGCAATGCTTCATCAATTTCATGTTCAAAATGATAAGAAACACCCAAACGCTGAACTGAGTTGATGAAGTTTAATTTGAAAAGGAAATTGTTATCAACAGGATGAAAAACATACAACCACTAATACTTGAATTTTCTCTAAAAAGACACTCTTCTTCATGTATTTTTCTCTCTATTGTATTTCTTTCTGCGGTGTATCTTACAACTGAGAGAGCATCCTATTTATAGGCTTTAGGAAACTCTTTTAGAAAAGTCTTGATGAGAATCAAATAAAGGAGGCTTTTATTAATGAAGGGAGAGGTCATTCACCTACACATTTGAAGTTCTTCCTTCTAGTCTTTTCAAAATTAAAAAGAAGACATAAAATAAAGAGAGGATCAAGCCATAAAGCCAAAGAAGTCTACAAGCTTTCAAGAATAGGCTTCATTTAAATATCTCTCTTTATAGTTTCTTTTATAAATTTGTAAATAATATAGAATGTTTAAATACATAGTTTTTAGGAAAGGTGCTTAGAGGGAAACCTTAGATACCTCTTTTGTAAAAGCATCTTTAGGCATTAGTTTAGAATTTTCTAGAAGGTGACTCTTCATGCTTCACTTTAGGTGCTAGAAGTGAGTAGCATGCAAAGGACTTTTGGTTAGCTTGTTTTGTAAGCTTCATAACCAGCCCTTGTTCCTATAAAAGGAGGGCTTAGGTCCTTCATAATGCAGATTTGGAATTTGTAGTAAAGAAACTCTCCCAATTTGGTGATTGAGTGAGTGAGATTTGATTTCTCCTCTTCCTAATCTCATCTTGAGAGCCTTGGTTCCCTCAAGTGGCGGCAATTCACACTTATCTTGGAGCAATCACACTTCAAGTGGCGTGCTCATCAATCAAGTTCGTCATCCACATAAGTTTCCTCTCTTCTCCATTTAGTTCTTCCATTTCCATGTCCATATGAACTCTAAAACAAGTGTAGTTTCTTTTATTCGGTTCATCTTCCTTTTCTTGCACTTTTGTTCGGTTCTTTTCAATTTCTTACTGTTTTAATTCAGTTCAGTAGCTCCTTTTCATGTTTTGTTCGGTTCAATTGCTTTCTTTAGAGTTTCAATCGGTTCATTTACTTTTCCTCTCATTTTAATCGGTTCAATTTGACAATAATTGGAACTTCCATATGAGTTTGTGTTTTGGCACTAGTTTTGGTGAGTTCTTGTTCATAGAACCTTGATCCAATTCTATGATAAAGTGCCTATCTCATAACCAACTCAAGATGATTCCTAAGAATGTCAAGAATCATTCTAATTGTGCTAGTGGAATCACATCATGTCTTCATTATGGTCTTAAAACTCCACTAACAACATAATAAAATCTTACTCACAACTTTTGACTTTTCATCTATCAAAACTCTCATTATTTTATTTTCTAGTAACTTATAATTTTAAAACCCACAAACTAACTTTTAAAGTTTATTCAACAAAACTCCCCCATAGACTTAAACGTTTCTACCATCCATCATGCCAATCATCTTCTTGTATTTGTCAAAAAGTACTTTCAGTAGCGATTTTGTGAAGATATCCGCAATTTGATCCTGACTTGCCATATGCACTAATTCCACACTTCCTTTCTTCACATGATCACGGATAAAGTGAAAATGAAAGTCAATGTGTTTGCTTCTTTCATGGTTCACTGGGTTCTTTGCCAACTCAATTGTTGATTTGTTCTCAACTTGAATCACGATTGCACCTAGTTTCTTTAGTTCCATCTTGCTCAACAAGTTTCTAAGCCATATCGCATGACATACACACCAAGATGCTACCACATATTCAATTTCACACGTCGATAGCATCACGATAGGTTGCTTCTTTGAAAGCCAAGAAAATGTTGTGTTGCCCATAAAGAATACATATCCCGATGTACTTTATTGATTATCTATGTCTCCCCACCAATCGCTGTCAGAGTAACCCACCAACTTGTAATCTTCTGCTTTTGAGTAGAACAATCCAAGTGATACAGTACCTTGAATGTATCGTAGGACTCGCTTCAACGCCTTCCAATGTGAGTAGATCAGTTCCTCCATAAATCGACTTATGATGCCGACACTTAATGAAAGATTCGGCCTTGTGCATATGAGATAATGAAGGCTTCCTACCAAACTCCGATATCTACTTGCATCGACACATTCTCCTTCATTGAACTTTGAGAGTTTTGCATCTGGTTCCATTGGTATTGATATTGGGTTAAAATTTTCCATCTTGTACTTCTTCAAAATCTCTTTTGCGTATGTCTCCTCTGATATACAAAAATACTCGTATTTTCTTGTCTAACCTCCAAACCAAGGAAACACTTCATCAATCCCAAATCTGTCATCTCAAATTCTCGTCTCATTGTGCCCTTAAACTCTTATATCATCTCATTATTTTTACCCATAAAAATGAGATCATCAACATAAAGAGTAACAAATATCATGTTACCTTCACTGTTCTTTACGTAAAGAGCATGCTTGTAAGGACATTGCTTGAACCCGTTCTCGTTGAAGTATGTATCGATATGAGTATTCCATGCCCGCGGTGCTTGCTTCAACCCGTAAAGTGACTTCTTCAATTTTAGCACTTTCTTCTCTTCTCCGATTTTCATGTACCCGGGTGGTTGTTCGATGTAGACTTCTTCTTCAAGAACACCATTCAAGAAAGCCAACTTGACGTCCATTTGAAATATTGACCATTTAAATTGAGCCACTTGGGAAATGAGCAACCAAATCGTCTCCATTCTTACAGTGGGAGCAAACACCTCATCGTAGTCGATTCCCTCCTTTTGTTTGTATCCCTTCACAATGAGTCGCGCCTTGTACCTCTCTATCTCGCCTTGAGCACTCATCTTTTTCTTGAATACCCACCTCACACCAATGGTTTGACTTCCCTCTGGAAATTCTGTTAACTCCCATGTGTTGTTGCCATCAATCATTTTAATCTCCTCATCCATGGCAGTTTGCCATTTCTTGTCTCGCACCGCCTCTTCAAAGCTGATATTTTATGCATTTGCCAAAAGACATACAAGGTGTACCTCATTTCTCGAATCCTACAAATCTTGCAAACTTCACATTTTAGTTTGTCGTGGTTCATCTTCATCATCGGTAGTTTCAGAATTTATACTTGTCGATGCAATGACTGATGATTCTCCAACTTCAATCATAACCTCTGCAGAATTGTTCCAATCCCACTCATTTTCTTATTCGCACATCTCGACTCACCATCACCTTCTTGCTTATCGGGTCAAGAATCTTGTATCCTTTTGTCTTCTCATCATACCTAATAAAAATATACCTTTTTCTTGAATACCCACTTCACTCCAATGGTCTGACTTCCCTTTGGAAATTATGTTAACTCCCATGTGTTGTTGCGATCAATCACTTTAATCTCCTCATCCATGGCAGTTTGCCATTTCTTGTCTCGCACCGCCTCTTCAAAGCTAATATTTTCTGCATTTTCCAAAAGACATACAAGGTGTGCCTCATTTCTCGAATCCTACAAATCTTGCAAACTCGCATCGTAGGCTTGTCCTTCTAGAAACTAGGTCAAAATGCCTTCCAAAAGGACTAGGAACAAGCTAAAATGCTACCCACACCCCCTATTATGCTAAAGGCACCTTATTCTAGCCTATCTTTGCTATTTGGACCCCTAAAGTGAGCCCAATTTATTTACATAACTTTTCTCTTGTGGAAAGACCAGAAGGAAGAACTTCTGATATTCTGGTTCATAACTTCTTTTTCGTTGATGCTTTCTCGAGGTTTGGTGGGGCTCGACTTTGAGATGACTGGCCTTTTTGTGATGTGTTTGATGTGTCCTTAGTCATCTGTTGGTTGCTTTGGTTTGTATCAAATCTTCTCAAAGCCCAACTCATCAACCGCTCGAAACAACAAGTATAGTGTCGCCTTATCCTTTGATCGCATCTCTTTCAACGCCTTGGTTTGAGCCGTCGTATAACCCGTAGTATGTGTTGGTTCCTCGAAACCTTCTTCGACCACCTCCCATGCATCTTGAGAACCCAGAAGAGCTTTCATTTGAATGCTTCAGTTATCATATTTAGTCGCCTTCGTTAACTATGGTAGCGGTATTTGACACGTCACATTTGCCATTGGCTTTTGATACCAAATTGAAAAACAGACAACCACTTAGACTTGGATGTTCTCTAAAGAAACACTCTTCTTTTATGTATTTCTCTCTATTGTACTTCTTTATGTGGTGTATCTTACAACTAAGAGAGCATCCTATTTATACACTTTAGGAAACTCTTATAGAAAAATCTTCATTATGGCCTAAAAACCCCACTAACATTATAATAAAATCTAACTCACAACTTTTGACTTTTCATCTATCAAAAATCTCATTCTTTTATTTTCTAGTAACTTCTAATTTTAAAACCCACACACTAACATTTAAAACTCACATTTAAAGATGATGATACTATTAAAGATGGCATGCAAATGAGAGGAAATGTAATGGCATGTACCGACATCCAACTGATTCTATTCAATGGAAGAAATTTGATGATGAGTTTCCAGAGTTTGGTAAAGAGTCAATAAATATTCGACTTGGTTTAGCTATAAACGGAATAAATTTGTTTGGTAATATGAGTATGAATCACAGTTCATGGCCTGTTGTACTAGTTATTTACAACTTACCTCTTGGATTGTGCTTGAAGCGAAAATACATGATGCTATCTATGATGATATCTGGTCCGAAACAGCCAGGAAATGACATAAATGTTTATTTAAGTCCTCTAATTGAAGATTTGAAGTTAATGTGGGATTAGGGTGTCGAAGTATTTGACAGATATGCTAATGAAACTTTCAAGATGCATTCCATGTTATTTTGTACCATCAATGATGTTCCTGCATATGGTAACTTATCAGGGTATATTGTTAAAGGTCATAAAGCATGTCCAATATGTGAAGAAAACACCTCTTCTCAACAATTGAAACATGGAAGAAAGAAAATATGTCTTCGGCATCGGAGGTTCCTTAGAAGTCATCATCCTTATCGGAGGTTGAAATAAAGCCTTTAATGGACATCAAGAGACTAATAGTCCACCAACTCCATTAACTAGTGTTGAGGTTTACGAAAAGGTAAATAGCATAGACCACACCTCCGGTAATTCGAAAAAAAGTCATTTGTAACAAACATTTGGAAGAAAAAATCAATCTTCTTTGATCTTCCGTACTGGTCGAGGTTAGAAGTCAGACATTGTATAAATGTAATACATGTTGAGAAGAATGTGTATGATAGCTGAATTTGTACACTTCTTAACATTAACAAGAAGGCAAAGGATGGTTTAAATGCTCGTTTATATTTGATTGAGATGAACATACGAGGCGAGTTGGAACTGATAGAAATGGGTAAGCTTACATATTTGCCCCCAGCCTGTTACACCATGTCAAAAGATGAAAAAAATAAGGTTTTTGTGAATGTCTAAAGGGTGTGAAAGTGCCACAAGGACATTCCTTAAATGTGAAGAGCCTAGTGTCAATGCAAGATTTGAAGTTAATTGGGTTGAAGTCTCATGATTGCCACATCATGATGCAACAATTGCTCTCGGTAGCTATTCGTAGGATCTTACCAAAATATGTTAGACATATCATAACCTGTTTGTGCTCATTCTTCTCTTCCATCTGTTGTAAAGTCATTGATCCATTAAAATTAGATAAACTTGAAGATGAACTTGTTGTTATCTTGTGTGAATTGGAGATGTTTTTTCCTCCATGTTTTCTTGACATCATGGTTCATCTAGTTGTGCATCTGGTAAGAGAGGTTAAATTGTGTGGACTAGTGTACTTAAGATGGATGTATCCTGTTGAGCGGTATATGAAAATTTTGAAAGGTTATGTGAAAAATCATTATCGTCCAGAACCTTCAATGATTGAAAGGTACACAGCTGAAGAAAGTATTGAATTTTGTTTAGAGTACATGTCAAAAGAAAATCCAACAGGTTTTCCAGCTAATTCATGGCACCACAGGCGTTCTACAAGTAAATGTTTACGTGGTGTACATATTGTAAGGAAATCTCAATAAAAATTCTTGCAAGCACATTTGTATATATTGAATAACACAAATGAAGTTATACCTTACATAGATGCTCATAAAGCCATTGTGAAGGAAAATAACCCAAGACAACTATAGAATTGGGTATTGATGGAACATAATAAAACTTTCATGCCTTGGTTTTAAGATGAGGTGTTAAAGGATTCAACGACATCGGAGACCTTGACCTGGTTGGCTGCTGGATTGAAGTTTGATGTTATTTCTTATACAACGTACGAAGTGAACAATTGTATATTTTACACCAAGTCTATGGATGAAAATAATACAACTTAAAATTTTGATGTTACTCTTGAAGCTTATTTAATGCAGTTTTCTGCTTTGAAAGATACAAATCTTGTACTTGGATCAATGGCATATTATGGGTTTATAGAAGAGATGCGAGATTGACTATACTAAGTTTTTCGTTCCAGTTTTCAAGTGTAAATGGGTTGATAATAAAAGTGGAGTTGAAATTGATGAATTAGGATTCACACTAATGGACTTTCAAAAGATAGGGTATCGAGACGAGCCATTTATAATGGTTCAACAAGAATCTCAAGTTTTCTACGTCAAAAATCCAACGTCAAAACATTGGTATGTCATTTTACATGGGGAAAAACAGGGGGAGGCCATAAATGATATTGAAAAGGGTGACCCCCGTTCATTCACACCAATGATAATTAATAAAGATTATGATGTAGGTTATGATGTACATGCAACCCGTAAAGACCATGGGGAAGAAATTTACATATGAACATTCAACCCACTATGGTAATAAATTTAGAAATATTTTTTATAATATGCATTTAGAATTTTATGTATTTGTTTTATATGATTTTCTTTCGATGCAGATTAACTAATGTTTGTTACCTAACTTTTTAACAAAGATATGGATAACGATCAGACTCCAATTACACCTTGATCAGTAGGAGGCAACAAAGGACCTACTAGATTAAAGCGTCTCTCATTTAGACGTGTTGCTGGTGAGAAGACATTGACATTGACATCAACACTAGAGTGGCTTTTGGTCCTAAATGCTGAGACGTTTAACAACTATCTTGAAGTTGTTTCTCGTGAGAGGCTCTCTATTTTGATTAACTCATGGGATGATGTGTCAAAGGTTGATCAAAAGATGCTATGGGAGGATTTTTGGGTAAGCTTTACATTATTATCGTTATAATATAATTCTTTTTAATATTTATTGATTAATTTTAATTTGATGATCTTATTTTGTAGCAAAATTTTGAAATCCCTAATGTGGAACCTCTTCGATCAAAGATTATATCCAATATCGAACTTAAATTCTGTCAGTTTAAGTAAACATTGATGATGAAATATATTTTTGGCAAGCTTAAAGGAAAAACTCCTTTCTTTGAAGTACAAACATATTGATGAAGAGACATGACATATTTTTGTTCAAAGCCATGAATGTGAAGCTTGAAAGGTAAGTGAAGTTACTTAACTATTTTTATTTATATAACATTAATAACTTAATATTATTTAATTCACTTTTTTTATTTCATTTATGACAGGATCGTCAGAAGAAAGTTCAAGAGATAGCTTTAAAGAATGTTACCCCGCACGTATTGTTTCGTTCGGGGTATCGAAAGCTTGAACAATCACTAATGGTGGAAAATGAGCAATCCAGACAGGGGACTGGGTCTGAGATTGATACAGGGGTCACTTCTCCTCCATCACCACCTTTGTGCCATGTAAAATCGAAGATGACTCGAATTAAAAAGTCAAGTGCATTTAGTTTTGAGCAATCAAAGATAGTCTCAGAAAAAATTGTAAGTTCTTTCTATTCTTTTTTGCATTTATTTTAAAGCATTAATTATATTAAAAACCTATATGATTTTGGTCTCTTGAAGGATTCTTTAGTTGAGGAAAACTCCCGAGGTAATTTTGTCCTTAAAGGTCGTCGCGATATCTTGGTTGAAGCAATTGGACGACCTGAGCACTGTGGTCATGTTCGTGCAACTGGAAAAGGGGTTGAAATTAAACTATATTTTGGAGCTGCACCACGACACTCACCCTCCTCCCCGCAGAAATCAAAGCAGAAATGACGAGTAAGATACGTCAAGAATTAATGGAGGAGATGAGAAATGAGGCTGATCGGATGCAGTTAGAGTTGCGACAGGAGTTTCTATCACAACAAGTTTATGCTAAGCCAGTTGAGGCGCTTGTTAGTCTTGCTCCCAAGAGCACAAAGGGGAGTTGTGTGACTCCTACAACATCAAGGGAGGATATTATTGGCCAGACGAGCCAATTTGAGCTACTGGTAGAGGGCGACATGCTTCCTCAGGTGGTGGCCATTGGAAAAGTCTATCAACAAGCCACCACCTCACATAACGTTCCCCTCTCCCCTGATGTGGTGAAGGTAACAGTTGAAAAAGTACGAGTACCTGGTGCTCGTGTTCCACTACCTTTAGATGAGGTAACAACTGTGGCCAATGCATTTCATACATTTATAGCTTGTCCCATATACCTCATTCGAATTATGCCAGAACCTCCGATAATAATTTCATTTCATTATATTAATTTATATTTAAATACATATAATTTAATACAAATGTTCTTTATTTTGTAGAAACCTCTTCGGAAACCAAGTCCGAAAAAAAGCATTTGGTTCCGATTGACGATCTTATAGCTTCCTTAGTGGTAGTAGCTAGACTGATTGGTTGAGACCCCTTTGAAGTTTCGTGGGATGATACGTTTTTTGAAATAAACACTGACCTGCCATTGTACATATACATGTCATATTTGTTAGAATTTGTAGCTGGGGATCAGGAGCTTAATATAAATATAATTCAATTTTTTATGAAAGTATCTTTACCAATATTTCAATTTACTTTATGTTAAATTATTATTGATTAAGCTTTAACTAATAACTTGTAGGTTTTTTAATGGAGCCTCTCTTATTGAGGGGAAGGAAAATGTGTATGGATTCTTGGATCCCGCATATACTAATCCCACTGAAACAAAGACAATTGAAACCCAATCATACATCACTAACACCCTGGAAAAAGAGGAAAAAACAAATTTATTTATGCCCTTATATTATTGAGTAAATTTAATTATAAGTCGTCAATTATTACTATTTCAAGTTTTAAATATTTACTAACTCTTTTCATGGATGATATAAGGGTCATTGGCAGTTACTTGTCTTATTAATGGTTGAAAAGATTGTAGTGTGGTCCTGTTCCCTACATAAGAAGGCATCCACAAATCTAAAGAACATCATTGATAGGTATGTACACTATAAACTTAACTCTGTATGTTAATAATTAAACATCTACTAACGCGGTTTTTAGTATTAATTAGTTCATGGCGTGGATATAACATCCTAAAAGGTCAATCCAATTCAATTTTTCAAAATCTGAACTAGATAAAACTAAATTTTTTTAATTTTTGTCTTTCTCTTTTCATTGTTTATCAATATTAACTTTTACTTTTTATTGAATTATAGTGTAATAAACAACCAGGAAGCTATGAGTGTGGCTATTACATTATGCAATGGATGGTTACCATTGTAAGACTAGGCCTTAAAAGTGATTGGCATGAGGTAACAAGATGATGAGTTATTTTTATAATTCTTTAACATATATGTATCTTAAAACTAATTTATGTGAACCTTATTTTGTAATGCAATTCTTCACAGATGAGCGACCAATGTCTTCGGAAGCCATAACTTATGTGAGACATTCTTAGTCCACATATTTCCTAAATTTTGTTAACTCTAGGATAACTGATGAATATGTAGGAATTAGATAGATAGATAGAGATATATTATTAATGTTTTTAATACATTTTTATCAATATATAAAATTTGATTCTCTAAATTTATGTATTTGTTTGGATGAGTTCTAATTGAACAGGTCAATTTAGATAGGAATTAACATTAAACAGATTGTACTTAAAAAAAACAACCATATACAACGACGAATATTTACCATAGCCGCATTCTTAAATCCAGCGCAAAGATTTATAAATGCGGCTATGGTAAATAATCGCAATTGTAAATGCGATTTATAAATGTGGGTATGGTAAATAGTCGTATGCATTACTCCTCCCTCTTAAAATCATTCAGAAGCATATAAGAATGCGATAATTTACCATAGTCACATTTATAAATCGCATTTACGAATGCAGTTAAATAGTCGCCTTCTTATCTATTAGATTTAAGACTACGTGTACATCAAATGCGGATATAAAGTCGCCGTTTATAATTGAAAATAATTGTCGTCTTTTAACCTTTCTGCACCAGTGAAGGGTTCAAGAAACCTGAGCTTGGGAGCACCAACGAAGATAAGCACCCCTAAATAGTTAAAAGGTAAAATGTCATGACTGCAAGAAAGATGACGTTGAATTTTTGTAACGAATCTTGCAGAATTATCCATGGTGAAAAAGCTACTTTTAGAATTGTTAACATACTAACCAAAAAAATCACCATATTTTTGAAGAAAAATACTCAAATTTTGAAGAGACTTATTATCTGCCCTACAGAAAATAAATTTATCATCAACATAGAAAATGTGAGAAGGAGTGATATAACCTTTAGGGCTAACCATATGCAGAATTCTCATACTATTCATAAGTTTAAAAATGGCTCTGCTTAGAACCTCCTCTGCAGGACAGAAAAGCAAGGGAGATAAAAGGATCATTTTGTCTCACACCTCTACTACAAGGAAAAAAACCTAGAGAACTTCCTTTTATCCAAATAGAAAGCATAGCTGATCATAGAATTGTACTAATGCAAACGAAAAATGAAGGATGAAATCTGAAATGTGTCAAAACCAGTAATAAGAAATTTCAACTATGAGTTTCAAATGCTTTATGAATATCAACTTTATAAACCACATTACCTCCTCTAACCTTTTTACAAAGCATGTTAATAGCCTCAAGCAATACCAATACAATGAATCTATATACCCTACACAAACCTATATTGATTAGGAGAAATGATCTTAAATTTGAAATTGAGAACAACAATGAGTTCAAAATCTTTATTGAAATCAATACCTTGAATCTTAAGAATGAAGAATACCACATTACTATTCATCCAAGAAAGAATTCAATTTTATTTAATTTTATTTAAAAAACCGTTTAACTCACCTCATATGTTTAATTAAAACAAGTAAACATTTATACTCACATCATATGTTTAATTAAAACAAGTAAACATTTATAAAACTATATAAGCATATAAAAAATTATATCACTATAAAATTAACATAAAGAATCAAGAATAAAACATTTAATAAAAAAAAAGTGAATCAGCATTGACTTTTTAACTTATATTAACATCAAATCAAATAGATAAGACTATAAAAAAATCTATTTTTATTTAAATTTTTATTTTTAAGTTTAATTTGACTTAAACAATACATCAGATTAACGATCACCTTGCGATTTAATTAATGGCCACAGTTTCTAAATTTAGCGAGTGAAGTCTGTGATCCTTTCTGTATTGAATTATTTCATCCTTAAATTAAAAGTTGTTATTGATTAAATTAAGTGTTTGTTAAAAGATAAGATAACATTTAAAGTTTTTTTTCTATAATACGTTTCATCAATATTTCAAGATTTGGTTTTAAATTATTCTAATTATAAATAAAGTTTGACTAAAAATTATTTTTCAATAACTAATTGTGGTCCAAATAGGTATATATTTTTAGAGATTAAAAGTGGCGAAAATAATTTTATTAAACTGGTTCTTTAAATTTAAGTTTTTTTTTTCTTTTAAATGTAAAAGTGATAGAATTGTTGGTGTGAAATATAAGTTGAAATAACCTTAAATATTTTTATTTATTTCTTACTAATCTCTTTAAAGTGGAAAGTACCAAACAAAGGAACCTTAACCAATCAAGAAGAGACCCAATCCCTTGCAGGATGGCTCCAAAAGAAGACTCATCAGTGCCATTTTAGTTATCATGTCTACTCTTTTCTTCTAGTCCACACAACCTAATTTAATATCACATTTTCATGCCTATTTCGCGTTTGTTGTAGACTCGCTATATTTCACATCATTCACTATTTTTATTCTTGCCCACACGTTGAAAAAATCATCTTATCTGATTCAATTACGTTTTCATTAATTTTGTTTTTCCATAACATCTCATTTAATCACTCTACTTTATTTTCTTTTCAAACCTCTAACTTTATGTGAGAGAGAAAATAAAACATACGGACAATGATGAAAAATAGAATTAAAATATAACAGAAAATCGAAAGAAAATTAACAGTTTTTTTTTTAAAATGGCCATATATATAAAAGTTGAGGTTTAAACATAATTTTAATCTTATAATTTTGTGAATGTGTATCTTTTAATTCTAGCTAGACTTTAAAAATTAAATTATTATAGCTCATTATTAATTTATTATTTAATCATTAAAAGTATTGATGTATTATATAAACATCAAACGCTTAGGATTTGGATTCTTCAAAGCTTGAAGACACTTGATTCAACATCTGAGGCGGTTGGTTGTGAGTCAGGAGGTGCTGATTGAGATACATAAACAGGCGGTTGCTGAAAAGCAGTTAAAGAGGGTGAAGAATCGGAGTGAGGGCTATTAGAGGGTGAAGAAACAAAAGAGAAAGGCTTAGATGAAACATCATAAGGAAAAACAGATTCATTAAAAGTAACATGACGAGTAATATACATACGCCCTGTGGGAGAGAGACACATGTAACCTTTGTGATTGGAGGCATAGTCAAGAAACACACACAATGATGAACAAAAACTCATTTTATGTTTATTATATGGGCGAAGAAGAGGATAACAAGCACATCCAAAAGTTTTGTAAAAAGAAAAATCAGGGTGTGAGCTAAACAACAGATAATATGGACTTTGATTGTTTAAAACAGATGTGGGTAAAACATTGATAATGGAAACAACAGTAGTGAAAGCATAGCTCCATAAACGCATGGGTAATTTTGAACAAGCAAGTAAAGTCAATCCTATATCAACAATATGCCTATGCTTACGTTCAATAGAACCATTTTGTTCATGAGTGTGAGGGCATGTTAGACGATGAGATATGCCATTAGATAACAAGAAAGATTTAAAACAAAGAAATTCTTTTGCATTGTCAATCTGAATGCTTAATAGAGGAAAACCAGTTTGTTTTTCAACATATAATTTGAATTATTTGAAAACAATGAGAGCTTGAGATTTAGCGTGAATTAAGTATAACCAAACATATCTAGTATAGGCATCCACAAAAGAGATGTAGTAAGTAGCACCATTAGTTGCAGGGGTAGCAGACGACCCCCAAATGTCAATGAAAACAAGTTGTAAAGGTTTAGAATATATAGTTTGAGAATCATTAAAAGGAAGCTGATGGGACTTGCCAACAACACAAGATTCACAAAATTCACGTTTAGCAGTAAAAGGTATATTACAAATCTTCATAATTTGGTGAATCACTCTTGGTTGGGCATGACCAAACCGGGAGTGCCACAAATGATAAGCAGAAGAGCTCGCAGTAATAGCAATATTGTGAGCAGAATAGGGTGTAGTTTGAACAAGATTTGGAAACATATAAAGACCATCTTTAAGCTTGCCTTGAAGCAGGATTTCGTTGGATCCCTGACGTTTAACAAGACAAACATCAGCATGAAACTCAAAGTAAACGTGATTATCACTTGCAAACCTAGAAACACTTAACAGATTTTTAAAAATAGTAGGCACATGTAGAAGATGTTGTAAGGAGAAGGTATTATGGCTATTAAGATCTGTAAAACTGGCAGAACCAATAGAAGCAATAGGAAGCTGGAAACCATTACCTACAACCACCTTTTCCGAACCTGTGTAAGGAGTGGTTGTGGAGAGATTGTTGTTGTTGGTAGTGAAATGGTGGGAGGCAGCACTATCAGGATACCAAAGTGGGTCATGGAGAGTATTGGGGGTTCCAAGGATCGAAGGTTCATCATTACCAAGAGATGTAGAAAAATGGGCAATATTAGCAGTAACTTGAGATTGGGTAGAAAAATCAAATCTATGCCAGTAGTGAAGAGCAGTGTGGCCATATTTTCCACAAATTTGGCATTGCACCCGGGTTGAAGAAGAATTAGATGGCATCTTAGGGAAGTTCTTGGATGGTGTAAAACGAGGTTTTGAATAAAACCGTTGTTTAGCAGGAGCAACGGGGCGGAAGGAGGAGGGATAATGTGTAGAAATGGAGTTGTAATGAGAGAAAGAATGTGGGACAGAAGCAACATTTGCCTGCAAAATGTGATCAACCCTTTCAATACAATTTTCTTGGGCAAGAAGCAACACTTCAATGTCTACTACCATGTATGGGTCAAGGCGAGATGTGACAGAGGTGATAAAAGTGTCATATTCGTCAGATAGCCCATCAAGAACAACTTCAATGTGATCTTCTGTAGAAATTGGACAACCCACAACAGCCAATTGGTCCACGATTTTCTTGATATCAAGAAGGTAGGCAGAGATGGAACGATCCTTTTTGGGTGTACGTAGCTGCTGTTTGTGCTTCTTTATTTGAGCACGAGTTTGAGACGCATAATGGGTTTGGAGTTTTTCCCATACTTGGTTTGAAGTTTCCATTCCAACCATCTGAGTTAGGATACCTGCAGTCATAGATGCCAATAACCAGGCCAAGATTGCCTGATCTTGACGATCATACTGGATGTATTTTGAATTAACAATCGGGGAAGAGTCTTCCTTGGCAGAGATGAAGCACAGAGGAATGCAAGAACCATCTAGAAAATAAAGAAGGTCGAGGCTGCGAAGGGTGGCATTAACCTGCTGTCGCCATACAAGGAAATTGTCTGGATCCAGTTTCAGAGGGATTGGGGTATGAAAGATATGAGGGAGAAGAACCTCGGGCTTGGAGGAAAAAAATTCATAATTGGGTTCAGTGGTAGATGAGGAGGCCATTTTGGGCTCTGGATACCATAAAAGAGTAT
Organism: Phaseolus vulgaris; assembly: GCF_000499845.2. Taxonomy (NCBI): domain Eukaryota; kingdom Viridiplantae; phylum Streptophyta; class Magnoliopsida; order Fabales; family Fabaceae; genus Phaseolus; species Phaseolus vulgaris. The sequence goes on along the minus strand of NC_023749.2, from coordinate 36,962,582 downwards.
AGAGAGAATGAGAGATTTAGAGAGAAGAAAGATAGAGAATGAGTAAAACTTTATTATCTGAATGTCTTGTAATGTACGGGGAAGGCTGGATATTAATAGTACCCAGTGCAGTATGTAATACAATGCAAACAGTTAAGACTGTAATATACCGTTAATATTGTTATACCTAATATTGTCACAATGAAGCCATACTCGGAGCAGATAAGAGAGACGTGACTCCAAACCCAAAAAGAGGTGTGTTTATCCTAGGTGAACCGACGGAGAAGTCAGCTCACCAGAACAAATACATTATACAATAATAATATTAAATGACTTAGTTTAAATATTAAATAAAATAATTTTTTTAATATCTTTCACATCATAGTATGTTTAATTAAAACAAGTAAACATTTATAAAACTATATAAGCATATAAAATTAACATAAAGAATCAAGAATAAAACATTCAATATAAAAATAAGTGAATCAACATTGACTTTTTAACTTATAATAACATGAGACTAAAAAATCTATTTGTTCCAAAGCAGAGGAACCTTAACCATTCAAGAAGAAGAGACACAATCCCTTGCAGGATGGGTCCAAAAGAAGACTCATCAGTGCCATTTTAGTTATCATCCTACAGTAAGAAATAAACTATACTGCACTCAAAGGATTGAGTCCACACAACCTAATTTAATATCACATTTTCATGCCTATATCGTGTTTTGTTGTAGACTCGCTATATTTCACATCATTCACTATTTTTATTCTTGCCCACACGTTGGAAAAATCATATTATCTGACTCAATTACGTTTTCATTAATTTTGTTTTTCCATAACATCATGTTCAACATTCATTTGATCACTATACTTTATGTTCTTTTCAAACCTCTAATTTTATGTGAGAGAGAAAATAAAACATACGGACAATGATTAAAAATAGAATTAAAATGTAACATAAAATTGAAAGAAAATTAACAGTTTTTTTTTAAATGGCCATATATAAATGTTGAGGTTTAAACATAATTTTTATCTTATAATTTTGTGAATGTGTATCTTTTATTTCTAGACTTTAAAATTAAATTACCATTGCTCATTATTAATATATTATTTAATTATTAAAGTTATTGATGTATTATTAACAAAAATAAAAATTATTTCACTACAAGAATGCAAAAAAATAGTTATCATAACATTTCAACGATCATGAAAGGAACGTTATTAGAGTTGGCGTAATTCATGGTAATTCACTGTCAAAATAAATATTAAACAGTGTCGACTAAGTGAATTTTATACCGATACTAAAAATTATTAAAATAAAAAACTAATTAACATCAGTTTAAGAATAAAAAAAAATTATTAAAATTATATTTTATATTAAATAAATATAGAGTAGCATCAGTCTAACTGGCACAAATTTTATTGTAAAATATAATATATAAATTAAATACGAATAAAATACTACAAGAAAATAAGCAATTAGCTTCAAAATACTTGTGCGGGCCAACTACGGACGCTAATATTGTCGGACAAAATGGCTCAAAACCCACGCAAAATGACATTCGACGCAAAACGGACGCACTTATGGATTTATTTTTTTTTAAAAAAAAAATCCAGTTTGCGTCGGCCGTGACCCACACATATTTATTTAAAATTTATTTAATGTATAACATTATAAGAAATATTTTAAAATTTAATTTTTTATTGTATTTGTTTTAAAATTATTTCTTTAATATTATAATAAATTGTTTAATTTATCAATTTTTAATATAAATTAGTTAAATTAAATTTATTAAATTAATTAAGTGTTTGATTTAAAATTAATTGAGTAAAAAAAATGTATTTAAAGATTATTTATTATTTTAAAGATTATTTATTTTAAATTTATTTTATTTATATATTGTCATAAATATTTTATTTTTGAAATTGTGATATAAATTATTTAAATTAAATTTATTAAATTTATGAAGTGTTTAATTTTGAAATTATTTAAAAGAAGTTATCTTAAAAAGTTTATAAAGATTTGAAAATATGTAGAAAAATAATAATTAAGTAAAAACTAGTAAAACAAAATGCGTATTTAAAAATAGAGAGTAAATTTTATCTAAAAATGTTTTATTTGCCTTAAGAAAAAAAAAGTTAGATAAAACTTTTGATTAGTAACTTAAATAAATTTAAATGTTGTATGTGTGCAATGGATGAATGAACTAGGAATTTTGTTTTGATATCCATTATAATTTTAAAGATGTTACTTCTCATAAATGAAGCATAAGATCATTATAAAGAATTAGCGAAAATGTATATGATACAAACATATTAAGACTAAGTGCGTGAGTAAGTAACTTATTCTTAATTGTTAGATTGGTACAATATCCAAAGTGTTCCAAAGTTGACTACATGCTCTATAAATGTCATTGTTATAGTTACTGAGTATGATCTCGAAAAGAAATTAATGTTTTCCAACTGAAGCACATAATAATATAGTAAGTTGTAAGTAACGAGATGGCACATATGCAATATTCCTTATAAGTGTGTTAATACAGTTTCCCAATGTATTAAATAATAGGTCTTTGACATAATAATTTTAGTAGACTTAGTTCTAATAAATGTAACATAAATAAGTAAGTTTCGACTGAGTGTGATATAGAATGAACTTAAAATCATGGAATAGAGTTCATGATTACATTTTGGATTATAAGTTAATAACCCTAGTCCATTGTCAAGGTAAGAGTTGAACTAAGAAGTGCATTGTAAAGGCTGAAAGAGAGTATCATAAGCAAATTGAGAAATATGAGTCATTTCCTGATAGTTATAGAATTAACTTAGAATCATGGAATATAGTTGATTATTAGATTTTGGATTATAAGTTAGAAGGGATGATGAGGGTATCATGAGCAATTTCAATAATACGGTTCATTGATATTTGTGATAGTAGATGTTATGTCACATAGAAATTATACTTAATTTAGTTTTTGTATAAATTAAATTTGTTTATTGTTGTATAAATTAAATAAAGTTTTTTTTTTCAATTTAAATTAATTTTATGTTGTAGAAATTAAATTAAATTATTTTATATAAACTAAAGTAAATTTTTATTGTATAAATTAAACTAAATATTTTTGTATAAATTAAATTAAATTTTTTATTGTATAAATTAAATTAAATTGTTTTTTATAAATTAAAAAAAGTGTTTGTTGTATAATGAAATTAAATTTTTTTAAAAATTAAATTAAATTTTTTTGTTATTTAAAAAAGTTTTAATTTAATTTTTAAATTTTGAATTCGATTTTAAATTTAATTAAAATTAAATATTTTAAAGTATGCGTCGGATGTGGCCGACGCATACTGGGACTATATATAAAAAATTTTGTGTTCCCGCTTTTCGAGCACCCCCAAATTTCAAAACCTATTTTTTTCCCAATTCTTCAACTCTGCCTCTGTGTTCTTCAGCTGTGCTTCCGCGTTCTTTAGCTTTACCTTCGCGTTCTTCAAGTCTGCCTCCGCGACCGTCACTGCTCCGGGAGAGTCCTCCGCCTCCTCCGCGTGCCTCCGCCTCACTGCCTGGGCGTCACCGCCTCCTCCGCGCCAGTGCCTGCGTAGCCTCATCCGCGTCACTCCATTTAAAGGTTCAGATTTTACCGATTTTTTATTTGGATTATTGAGCTGTGGTTGCTGGTATACGTTGTTGGTTTGGATTATTGAGTGTTGGTTGCTGGTATATATGTTGTTGTTTGGATTATTGAGTGTGACTTAATCTCATGCATGAAAACAAATTAATTGACTAGAATTAATTCTTTCTTTTTTTACTAGTCTTAGTAAAATTTATATTACATCCTAAACTTGTTAAGCGATAATTAATTATATCTAGTTTGATAAACATATTTACACATGCTTTCCCGATTTTTACACATCCTAAACTTGTTAAACGATAATTAATTACATCTACTTCAATTTTGCTCTTTTTTTTTTAATTTCTTTGTTGTAGTTGTAGATTTAGACCCTTGTCAATATTAAATTGGTATTTCTGTAGAGACAACAAAAGTAAGGCTAACTTCCATCTAATGGTTTAAATAATTTAATTTTTTATTTATTTAGAATTTTTAATAATTATGAAGTTTTTAATTTTTGTAGTGTTAAAAACAAATATTAATGATGCAAAGAATAAAGTTTATTTAGTGACGTGGGTGTTTAAATAAAATAGGGGATGCAGAAAGTAAAAAATAAAGACAACAGATTGGGCCAGAAAACTTGAAATAGTTGTGGGTTGTGTAAATTTAATAAGGGCTGCAGAGAGTAAAAAAATTAACCAGGATATTGGTCAGAAAATTAGAAAAAGTGATGTGGGGTGTGTAAATTAAATAAGGGCTGCAGAGAGTAAAAGAATTGGCCAGCATATTAGGCCAGAAAATTAGAAAAAGTGATGTGGGGTGTGTATATTAAATAAGAGCTGTAGAAAGTAAAAAAAATTGGCCAGGATATTGGGCCAGAAAATTAGAAAAAGTGATGTGGGGTGTGTAAATTAAATAAGGCTGCAGAGAGTAAAAAAATTGGCCAGCATATTGGGCCAGAAAATTAAAAAAAGTGATGTGGGGTGTGTAAATTAAATAAGGGCTGCACAAAGTAAAAGAATTAGCCAGCATATTGGGACAGAAAATTATAAAAAGTGATGTGGGGTGTGTAAATTAAATAAGGCTGCAGAGAGTAAAAGAATTGGCCAGCATATCGGGCCAGAAAATTAGAAAAAGTGATGTGGGGTGTGTAAATTAAATAAGGCTGCAGAGAGTAAAAAAATTGGCCAGCATATTGGGCCCTTCAAGCAAATAGTTCTTAGGACTCTAACACTGATGTCCACCAACTTGATCCTACAACTAAGCTTCAAACATGGAAGGAAGCTGCCGGATGAAAGAGTAGAGGTCGAGTGTATGGTACGACTGACTTGGCTGCTAACTTCCGCGAAGGAGTCTCTTCTCTCACTCAAGCCTTTGCTTTCGGCACTTCACAATCTGGGCATGTGATTGAAAATCAAATGCTTCGTGTCGAACTTAGTATGTGGAGTCAGAAGTATGCACACTTGGATGATGAGTTGAAGGTTATAAAAGATAAACTTATCTCAATGGAACGTGACAAAAATACTTCCAATAGCACAACACAATTCGATCATGAGTATGATCCAGAGCAGGATGATCAACTTGTTCCTTAAAGTGCATCCTATACTGTAAGTTTAACTATTTGACATTTTTATTATATACTAAGTATTTTAATTATTTCATTTATTTATTTATATTGTTTATATTTTTTTACAGGTTTATCACATCACTATAGGATTCATTTTGCTACTTTTAGTTAGATTTGTAAAGTACAATTTTAATTGTAATATTTTTTTTAAGTATTCATATCATTTTGAATATTTGAATTGATCAAAGATTTTGTTTAACTATTTGTATTACTTTTGTACTTTGGATGTGTTTGTGGATGTGTTGTGAATGATAGTAATATGTCTGAATGCGATTTAATTGGTATTTATTCTTTACAGGTAACCTAGCTATTTACAGGTAAACTGGCTAGAAAACAAAATAATTTTTTTTCTTCCCTTTATGCGTTGGCCACTGGCCCACGCTAGCTTTTTTGTTTTTAATATGTGTCGGCTTTTGCGTGGGCCTAGCCCACGCAACATCTGATATATATATATATATTTATTTTTTTAATGTTTTTTTAAAAAAAGAATTTTTTTTTAATTTTCGTCGGCCAAGCCGACGCATAGGCGATATTTAAATTGTGCGTCGGTTTGGCCCACGCATAAGCTGCCGCATATGTGTCCATTTTGCATCCACCCAGATTCTGCGTGTTGCGTCCATTTTGCGTGGGCTTGGCCCACGCAACATGCGTCCAACTTGCTGGCCCACGCTAGTTTCCATTTGCTTTCAAGGTTTTTTCGTCAGGACTGTGGCCGACGAAAATCCGACGCATGAGCGTCCGTTTTTTACCTTTTGCGTCCGTTTTTGGCCCACACAAAATCGTTGTTTTCTTGTAGTGAAATATTGCGTGAGACAAAAAAAAAGTTAAGTTTTTACTAAGATAGAGGGGCTAAACCGACGTTTTAAGTACACAAATATTAGAGTTCATGTAACTGACACTTATTTATCGTATTATTAAGCCAAGTCACACTCCCTTTATTTTCTATTTCCCCTTTTCTTTGAACTCTATTCCTTACTTTCACCTTTCGTGATTCTCGAATTCTCTATGCCATTGATTATCTGAGATTGGATTATCACAAAACTAGTAAGTAGTCTTTCAAATCATGATGGAGATCAAGCTCAAGTGGACATGGAGGCCAATAAACAAGATCAAGAAGAGGTAGAGGCGCAAATGGAGGACGGCCATGGAGGTCAAAACCCACCTCAAAGGCTTACAAGAAGCATGTTCAAAGCTTTAGGAGCTAGGGGACAATTATTTTCTCTTTTTGTAATTTCTTTGGTTGAAGGTGCTTAGAGGGAAACATTAGAAACCTCTATTGTTATAGCATCTTTTAGGCTTTAGTTAGGAGCTTTAGGAGGGGGGGTGCGTTAGTAGATAGGTGTAGGAGTAGAATAGGAGGTGCCAAAGTGAAGGAAGAGGTCACACCTTCCTCATGCTTTGTATTTGGCGCCGGTTCTAGAAACTTTTTATGAAGGAATTTTGAATTTGTGTAGCTTGCATTTCAGCACCTTAGGCTATAAATAGAGGTGCTCCCTTTGTAAAATTCAGATTGGAATTTAGAGTAAAGAAACTATACTCAAATTTTGAGTGAGCATTGGAGAGCTTTTGAGCCTTCTTCTCTAGTCTTATCTTGAAGGATCCATGGTGTCCTCAAGTGGCGGCAGCACACTCATCTAGGAGCAACCATCCTTCTAGTGGCGTGATCATCCAACCTTACATCCATCTTCATGAGCATTCTTTTCTCCTTCCTTCCTTCTCTTTCAATTGTTCATGTTTAAGCTTGTTTCCTTGAAATTCTGTCTTGTGTTCTTGAGTTTATGGTTCGGTTGTTCTTATTTTCCAGCAATCCTTTTCAGTTCTTTGCCTTTTAATTTCATTTTGTTCAGTTCAATTTGATTCTTATCCAATTTTGTTCGGTGTTTTTAAGTTTTACCTCTTTTTGTTGGTTCAATTTGACAATATGAGGAACTTCCATGTGAGTTTGGATTTGGTGCTAGTTTTGGTGAGTTCTTGAGTTTGAACATTGATCCAATTCTAAGAAAAAGTGCCTAACAATTGTCCAACTCAAGTTGATTCCTAAGAATGTCAAGAATCATTCTCTTCTTTGCTATTGGAAACACATCATGTGGTATCAAGAGTTTAGGTGTGTTCTTGTTTAATTGTTGAGTTGTGTAGCACTTTATTTCAAGAGCTCTTTAATTTCTTGCAATTTAAGTTTCTGTTTTAGGCTTATTTGAGTTTGCTTGCTGTTTTAAATTTTTGTGCCTATCATATGTTTGAGTATTTTCCTTTTTGAATCCATACAAGTTTTGTCTTAGTCTTGTTTTTCCATAATTGTCATCACTTCTAGTAGTACTTTTATTGCTTTTGATTGTTTCTTGCTTTAGTGTCATATAATTTTCTGAGTTGATATTGATCCTTTGTGCATTTTATGTTTTAGTTTGAGTTCATGCTTGTATTCTAGACCTATACAAGTTCCTATACATCATTTTCCATTATGTCTTTGCTAGTTCATCATTCTGTTTTTCATTCCTATTAGGATTCCTCTGTTTCTGAAAAAAGTGCTTACTGTTTTTCCTTATTGCAATTGATTTACTCACTGGAAAATTCTGAAATTCTGGATTTGTGATATTCAAAGTGTTAGAAAAGAGTAGAAAAAAGAATTACTCAAAAATTCAAAGTACACAAAAAATGATAAATAAAATAAAAAAAGTGTACAATTCTGCCGAAAAGAATACGGTAATCTGGCAGCGATTTTGAAAAATTTATCTCAATTAATTGGCTTACTGTTTTTAATTGATTCCAGTGCCATTATTGAGTTAACATCTTGAAGTTTCTGTGGTTTAAATTTCATAATCCAGTTCGCTCTATATCATTCCAGTTAAATCAGTGAACATCAAGCACAATTTGCATAATTTTTTTTTTTTCCAGTAGCTAGACTTTTTTGTTTTCTTCATCTACTCTAGTGCTTTTCCTTAAGTATTATTTTGTGTGCCTACTTTCTCATTGAGTTCTTTATTTTCTTGATTGTCTTTCATTCCTCACTCTTTGAGTTTGTCTTACATATAGTATTCCTTTTGCAATTACCTTTCTTTGCTTATACCTTTTCTTGTTTGTCTTTATTGTTTCATTGGTTTTGTGGTGGTTGCCTTTGAGATTGGTGTGCTTGCTTTGACATCTTTCATTTGAGGATTCTAAGACCTCAAGATCAGATTGGTGCAAGAACATTATTTCTTTGAGAGTGACCTCTTTTTCTGCCTCAATTCACTTCGGCATTTTTTATTGAAACACTCACTGTTTTTGCTCATTTTGTTTCTTAACTTGTTTGCTGTTTTGTGTGTTTGCTGTTTTTAATTCCAAATGGCTGGATTTTCAAGTGATGCATCCTACAAGCAGAATTCTCCTTCCAAAGCTTCCATCCTTGGTGAATTACATGAAGCACAAAGAACCATTAGACGCTTGGAAGAGAAATTGCAAAAGATGGAGGTGCAACAAGCTAGACCATCTCCTTCAATCCATGATGAGCATCATAGACCTTCAACAAGAGCCTCTTCAAATGATTTTGGCCGTGAAGATGAACATAGGAGAAGAAGAACTCCACCCCAATTCCATGGACAAAGACATCATCATCAAGGGGAAAGACATCACTACGGCAATGGCTTCTATCAAGATGCAAAGTCTAGGCTTCCTTCGGTCAAGCTTCCTTGTTTTAATGGCTCTAGTGATCCTAATGTATATTTAGATTGGGAGGCTAAGTGTGAACAAATATTTGAGATCCATGAGATCCAAGATGATCATAAGCTTAAGCTAGCCACCCTAGAGTTTAGTGATTATGCCATGAAATGGTGGCATGGAATTGTAAAGGACATTATCTATCACAAGGGTCCTCCCGTGGACTCTTGGAACTCTTTAAAGGATCATATGCGCGCTAGGTTTGTGCCCCCACATTTTAGGAAAGACCTCATGTTGAGACTCCAACGGTTTCAACAAGGCACGCTAAATGTGGATGAATATTATAAGGAGCTAGAGACGCTTGTGCTTAAAATTGAATTAGAAGAAAGTGAGGAAGCTATGATTGCTAGGTTTGTGAGTGGTCTTAGGAAGGATATTCAAGACATTGTTGAGTTACAAGAGTATTCATCATTGGGCTCTTTAGTTCATCTTGCAATGAAGGTGGAAGCCCAACTTGCTAAGAAAAACTCTTTCAAAAATGCTTCCAATGATGGATACTACTCCAAGTCTTGGAGAAACAAAAATTCTTTTTCTAAACATCCTTCCAAAGATTCTTCTTTCAAACCTAAGGAAACTAAGCCATCTATTTCTAGGCCTAAATCTCCCACTAGAACGTCTAATACTAAATGCTTTAAATGTATGGGTTATGGTCATATAGCTGCAAATTGTCCTTCAAAACGAAGTATGTACATGCATGAGGGCATTGTAATTAGTGAGCATGATTCGGATTCTCCTAAGCATTCATTGCATTCTCATGCATCTAGTGAGGAAGAGAGCGAATGTCCACTTGAAGGGGACTTGTTAGTTGTGAGAAGACTTCTTGGACAAGTTTCACAACCTTTTGATGAAAGTCAAAGGGAAAATATTTTCCATACAAGATGTCTTATTCAAAACAACATTTGCTCTTTAATAGTGGATGGGGGTAGTTGTGCAAATGTGGCTAGTACAAGAGTTGTAGATAAGCTTGGATTGCCTACTATCTCTCATACAAAGCCCTACAAATTACAATGGCTTAGTGAGGTAGGAGAAATAATTGTCAATAAACAAGTCCTCATCCATTTCTCCATTGGAAAATACAAAGATGAGGTATTATGTGATGTTGTGCCCATGGAAGCCACTCATGTTCTTTTGGGAAGGCCTTGGCAATTTGATAGAAAAGTTTTACATGATGGCTTTACCAACAAACTATCTTTTGAATTCCATGGTCACAAGGTTACTTTAAAATCTCACTCTCCAAGAGAAGTCCATGAGGACCAAGTTATCATGAAGAAAAAGAGGGAGAGTGAAAAAGATAAAAAAGATAAGAGTTATACGCCTACACTCCTTGTGTCTAGGCGTGAAATTGAAAGGGAAATAGTGGCTCATCATCCTCTTTTTTTAGCCATCCCTAGAACTCTTAGAGTAGAATCACTTGTTGATAGTCGTCATTGCTTGGAAAATTTGGTAGAAGAGTTCCAAGATGTGTTTCAAGATCCTCCAAATGGACTTCCACCTTTGAGAGGGATTGAACACCAAATTGATTTGATACCGGGCTCTTCTTTACCAAACCGTCCAACATATAGGACCAATCCAAGTGAAACCAAGGAAATTCGCCAACAAGTTGAGGCTTTGATTGAGAAAGGGTGGGTGCAAGATAGCATGAGTCCTTGTGCTATGCCTATCATCTTAGTGCCAAAAAAGGATGGCACATGGTGAATGTGTTCAGATTGTAGGGCCATCGATAACATAACAATTAAGTATAGGCATCCCATACCTAGACTAGATGATTTGTTGGATGAATTACATGGTTCAAAAATCTTTTCAAAGATTGATCTTAAAAGCGGCTACAATCAAATCCGTATTAAACCGGGTGATGACTGGAAGACGGCTTTTAAGACCAACTTTGGTTTATATGAGTGGTTAGTTATGCCTTTTGGTCTAACTAATGCACCAAGTACCTTCATGCGCCTCATGCATCATGTTCTTAGACCATTCATTGGTAAGTTTGTTGTTGTTTACTTTGATGACATTCTCATTTATAGCTTATCTTTGAATGACCATAGGTTGCATGTTAGGCAAGTTTTAGAAACCCTTAGGAAGGAACATTTGTATGCTAATCTTGCTAAATGTATGTTTGCTCTTGATCATATAGACTTCCTAGGGTTTGTTGTGAGTTGCAAAGGGGTCCATGTGGACAAAACAAAGGTGATGGCCATTCAAAATTGGCCTACACCGAAATCTTTGAATGAGGTCCGAAGTTTTCATGAACTTGCTTCTTTCTATAGAAGATTTGTCCCAAACTTTGGTACCATTGCCGCACCACTCAATGACATAGTGAAAAAGGATGTGGTCTTTCAATGGGGAGAAGCACAACAAAATGCTTTTGACACTTTGAAAGAAAAATTGACTAATGCTCCCATCTTGGCCCTTCCTAATTTCACTAAGACATTTGAGATTGAGTGTGATGCTTCAAGCAAAGGTATTGGGGCTGGTCTCCTTCAAGAGGGTCACCCCAAAGCCTATTTTAGTGAGAAATTGAAGGGAAGTCATCTCAATTATTCCACCTATGATTAGGAATTATATGCACTTGTTAGGGCTTTGTTTACTTGGCAACACTATCTTTTTCCCAAAGAGTTTGTGATACATAGTGATCATGAATCTCTTAAATATTTGAAAAGCCAAAACAAACTTAACAAGAGGCATGCTAAGTGGGTGGAATTCATTGAGCAATTTCCTTATGTGATCAAACACAAGCAAGGCAAAGTAAATATTGTGGCGGATGCTCTTTCTAGAAGATACACTTTGCTAAATCTTTTAAGCTCTCAATATCTTGGTTTTGATCACATTAAGGAACTTTATCATGATGACCTTGATTTTTCCCTCATCTATCAAGAGTGTCTTAAGGGAGGACACAAAGACTTTTTTATACAAGATGGCTTTCTTTTTAAAGGGAAACATCTTTGTGTTCCTCAATGCTCTATTAGATTATCTCTTGTTAGAGAAGCTCATGAGGGGGGTTTAATGGGAGATTTTGGGGTTGCTAATGTGTTGCATGAACATTTCTTTTGGCCTCATATGCATAAACATATTCATAGTTTGTGTGATAAATGCATAGCTTGCCGCAAAGCTAAGTCTAAGATGCATCCCCATGGTTTATATACTCCTCTTCCTATCCCTTCAATGCCTTGGGTAGATATATCTATGGATTTCATCTTAGGCTTACCCAAGACATCAAAGGGAAAGGACTCCATTTTTGTGGTAGTGGATCGTTTTTCAAAAATGGCTCACTTTATTCCTTGCCACAAAGTGGATGATGCATGCCACATTGCAAACCTCTTCTTCCAAGAAATGGTTCGCTTGCATAGGATTCCTAGATCTATAGTATCCGATAGAGATCCCAAGTTCTTGAGTCACTTTTGGAAGACCTTGTGGGGCAAGCTTGGGACTAAGCTTTTATTTTCTACCACTTGCCACCCACAAACTGATGGTCAAACCGAGGTGGTGAATAGAACTTTGGGACAACTATTGAGATGTTTTATTTCGGGGAATCCTAGAGTGTGGGAGAATTTACTACCCCATGTTGAGTTTGCATATAATCGTGTAGTAAATTCTACCACCTCACATTCTCCTTTTGAGGTTGTCTATGGGTTTAACCCCCTAACACCTCTTGATCTTCTTCCTATTCCCCTTCTTGGAGATGTCTTGTGCAAAGATGGGGATGAAAAGGCTTCTTTTATGAAAACTTTGCATAAAGACATCAAGAAGAGAATTGAGAAGAAGGTTGGCAAGTATGCTGAACTTGCCAATAAAAGGAGAAAAGCATTGTTGTTTGATGAGGGCGATTGGGTTTGGCTTCACTTGAGGAAGGATTGCTTTCCTACTCAAAGGAAGTCCAAACTAATGCCTCGAGGGGATGGACCTTTCCAAATCCTCAAGAGGATTAATGACAATGCTTATGAGTTAGATATGCCTGATACATTCTTAGGTAGTCATACTTTTAATGTCAGCGATCTAACTCCTTTTTCTGTAGGTCTCCAAAATTCGTGGTCGAATTCTCTCCAACTAGGGGAGTATGATGGAGATCAAGCTCAAGTGGACATGGAGGCCAATTAACAAGATCAAGAAGAGGTAGAGGCGCAAATGGAGGACGACCATGGAGGTCAAAGCCCACCTCAAAGGCTTAAAAGAAGCATGTTCAAAGCTTTAGGAGCTAGGGGACAATTATTTTCTCTTTTTGTAATTTCTTTGGTTGAAGGTGCTTAGAGGGAAACATTAGAAACCTCTATTGTTATAGCATCTTTTAGGCTTTAGTTAGGAGCTTTAGGAGGGGGGTGCGTTAGTAGATAGGTGTAGGAGTAGAATAGGAGGTGCCAAAGTGAAGGAAGAGGTCACACCTTCCTCATGCTTTGTATTTGGCGCCGGTTCTAGAAACTTTTTAGGAGGGAATTTTGAATTTGTGTAGCTTGCATTTCAGCACCTTAGGCTATAAATAGAGGTGCTCCCTTTGTAAAATTCAGATTGGAATTTAGAGTAAAGAAACTATACTCAAATTTTGAGTGAGCATTGGAGAGCTTTTGAGCCTTCTTCTCTAGTCTTATCTTGAAGGATCCATGGTGTCCTCAAGTGGCGGCAACACACTCATCTAGGAGCAACCATCCTTCTAGTGGCGTGATCATCCAACCTTACATCCATCTTCATGAGCATTCTTTTCTCCTTCCTTCCTTCTCTTTCAATTGTTCATGTTTAAGCTTGTTTCCTTGAAATTCTGTCTTGTGTTCTTGAGTTTATGGTTCGGTTGTTCTTATTTTCCAGCAATCCTTTTCAGTTCTTTGCCTTTTAATTTCATTTTGTTTGGTTCAATTTGATTCTTATCCAATTCTATTCGGTGTTTTTAAGTTTTACCTCTTTTTGTTGGTTCAACTTGACAATATGAGGAACTTCCATGTGAGTTTGGATTTGGTGCTAGTTTTGGTGAGTTCTTGACTTAGAAGATTGATCCAATTCTAAGAAAAAGTGCCTAACAATTGTCCAACTCAAGTTGATTCCTAAGAATGTCAAGAATCATTCTCTTCTTTGCTATTGGAATCACATCAAATCATCTGTGCTTTTGTTGATGAGTAGTACATTAGCAAACCCTAACTAACCTAATACATATTAGGAAATAGAAGCATAGGTAGTATGTGGTCGTAAGGAGAAGGAGAACACGTAGTTTTCTGGTTGGGCTAAGGATTTTCAAGTGGTGGTTAAACTCTTTACTATCATTGCGGTAGGTAAGTTTTCTAAGTTGATACATTGTAAAATTCTTGTGTATTTTTTATTTTGAGGCGATTTTGTGTTGGGAATCAGCCGGTGTAGTGGTTTAGCTTTTGACTTCTGTTATGGAGATCAAGGTTGTTCTTGAATCCTAAAAATGATGTGTGTTTTTATTAACTTTTCTAATATTTTTTATTGTAACAAATTTTGGATTAAACGGATGTATGTGGTATGAAAAACAAATCAAACACTGTAATACTAGAGTTTAGAAATTCAAATTCCTTTTAAGCACAGAAAGAAAAAACTCAAAATTTATTGCAAAACAAATACAATAAATTTGAGGTTCAATTTTTTTTATCACAAATGAAAAACACCATAACTAAGATCTAGTAAAAATTTTAGGTAAAAAAACTTAAATAATAAGATGTAATAAATTTAAAATCGAGAGCAATCAACACAAAAAAACTTTTTTTTTGGGAAGAAAACCTCCCGCCTTTTATTGTTTATATATTTTTTTCTATTTTGTTTTTGGACGTACCTTTTTAACAGGATGTAAACAATATCTCGATGAACTTTTTAAAAAAAATTCAGATTAATTTTTTTACCAAAAAACAAACTCAAAAAAAATTGTCAAAACCGAAACAAAAACTTGACAAATCTGGACAGGAAGAAAAACCTAGGAATCCAAATGAAATAAGAACAAACTAACAAGACATAATGGAGAATTATGTAATAGAAAGAACTAAGGAACAAATAGTACTCAAGAACTCAAAGATTACAAAAGCTTATACTAAATTTTATGACAAAAAGCACAACACTTGGTGTGGACTTCTAAGAGGCATTTTAACAAACACATATGTAATAGGTGGAAAACTAGAATTATGTGACAATTGAAACAAAAACTAGACAAAATTAATAACAAAATAAGATTAGAAACATTAAAACTCACCTAATTGCACACAAAACTGAATAGAAAAACACAACCATTAAAAAAAAATACCCAAACTTGAATAAAATCGAATTTCAACAAACTTTTTTTGGAGGTTTTGCTGTGGATTCAACATCAACACAAAGAAACCACAAAAAATATAAACATATATCTCTACAACAACTAAAATGAAATGAACCAAACCAAACAATAGGAACATGAAGAACAACCCATGGAAATTCAAGAAGCATAAGAAACAATGAAAATAATCAATGGAAATTGAAAATAATCAACGAAAATTGAAAATAAACGGTGGAAACTTACAAACAATGAAGAGCATATGGAGAAACACTAGAATATGGTGCAACATTACTCAAGAAAACTCAAGAACAACCAAATTTATTTTTTAGATTAAGGCTTATCTAGATTGTAGACTTGCTATGATCCACCTGATGCAATCCTTCTTGAGTTTTGAGTGGAGATTTACGGAAGGCAGCGAAAGACTTGTAGATTTTTGGATGAAACACCGAATGACTATGGAGGTTTTTGGTTTGGGCGTGAGTTTACAAGGTACAAGGGCCAAGGAAGAGGTTAGACCAACTTCCTTGAGTTTCTAAAAATGAAATGAACATCATAGAAGAGATACTTGGATAAGTGTGATCAGAATTTTCAGAAACACAATTTCATATATCAATCAAGTTTGAAGAGTTACAAGGTAAGCACATTTATTTATTTATTCGGCACTACATGTAACACCGATTGGATAGAGCAACCAATGTTATATGTAATTTCCATATTTAAAAAAAAGTTTTCAAAGTTTTAAAATTACATATAACAACATTTAGGCTATGCAACCGGTGTTATATGTTATTTCAGAGTAAAAAAAAGTTTAAGTTAATAAAAAGATATATTACACTGTTATAGTATATGTTTTTACCCTATTTTCTTGGCTCGTGCCCTTACTCTCCATTCATGCTATTCTAAGTTTTCTTTCTCAAGAGTTCATTTTCCTTCTGCCAACACTGTTGCCAACTGTCAGCTCCACCGCTCCCCCTGCATTTTCTCTCTTATTTCGTTCTCTTCACTGTGAGAGCATCCATACCGAACGAGATTCTTCTGTTCACGCTTCTCTGCTATTTTATTGCCATTCTTGTTGTCGCTCTTGCTATAGCTCTTCCTGCCTCTGTCGCCGCCACAACTTCGTTCACGTTCATGCTCCATGTTAGTTTTTCCTTTTTAAATATTTTGATTTTACTTATTATTTGGTATACAATTATTTATATAGATAATTAGTTTTATTATATTGTATTTGGAATATAATGTATTATGTTTTAATTTGGGTAATTGTTATATGTTGAACGTCTTGGTATTGGGTACGGGGGTGATCAACTTGGACAATGATTTATATGTTGAACGCTTTGGTATTAGGTTTAGGGTTTAGTTTGTGACTCTAGAGCACATATTTTTTAATATTTTATTCAGATTTTGGTACATATTACATTGGTTTTACAACCGATGTTATATGTAATTGACATTTTACATCTTAGAGATCTACATATGTGATGGAACCAGTTTTAAATGTTTCCTAGAACCGGTGTTATATGCATTTTTTGCACTAGTGGTGGCAATCCTGTTTTCAAGAAACTCTCTATTCAGTGATTGGCAATCCTGTTTTCAAATCAATTTGTTGTTTAACACTTAGTGGTTTTCAAAAGGTTTTGAAATATCTTTGCTTTATTTTGTCTTTTCTGTCAAACTGAAACATTTGGCTGTTTTATAAAAATCCTTCACAGAAAAACAAATTCAATCAATTGTTTTGTAAAACAATCTATTGTTTTTCTAACAAAATTATGTTAAGAATTCTAATATATTTTTAAATGTTTCTAACTGCTTTTGATTAATGATCTAATAGTCTTAACCACTTCCTTAAGTCTATATAATGTATGTTTTATGATCTTTTCAACAACCTAAGAAAGAGAGCTTATTAAAAACGTTTTCAAGAGAATCAAAAGCTTTTGGATCATCACTTGTGTGTGAAATAGGAAGTGGATTTTCTACACTTATGTACTACTACTTTATAAAGCCCAGGTGTATTCTATTTCCTTCTTTGAATACTTTAAATTTGTGTAAGGCAGTATCAGAAACAGGTTCTGAAAACTGTGTTGTTGATCAAGAGTGTTGTGTGTTCTTGAGGGGTTCAAGATCAACATTATTGGTGTGTGTTTTGCAATCTAGTTTTGATTGCATAGTGAATTCTCAGTGGTTAGTTGAGGTCTGAATGTAGTTTTTGGTTAAGAGTGAACTAGTATAAACCTTTTTGTGCAAATCTCTCTATCCCTACACTTATACATTGTTTTGAATATGTTCTTTGTTTGCTGGTATAAACAACCTATTGTTTTGAGAAAACAACTAGTTAATGTTTTGTAAAGAACTATAAAACTGAAATTTTATCCAATTGAACAGAAAATCTATTGGTTGATTTTTCAGAACTTTTCACTCTACTTCCAATCTTTGCAAAAATGTCATGAAAACAATTCACCCCTTCTTATTTTGACCACACATTTTAACATCAATTGGGAAAATTGAGAATGAATAAAAACGTATAACATTCCATCTTGATTGACATTGATGCACATATAAAAATCATTCATATCGATTCCTCGCATACAAAATTATTAAGATAGTCTCCTAAATATCAATTCCTTGCATATTTAAAAAAAACTTCTTATCATTACGAATAAATGTTAAGCATTATCATTTAGGTTAAATACTCAGAAGTACTTTCCAGTCAAATCTAAGGATCAAAATCATGAATAGTTTCAAGCTTTGAGAAAAAAATGATAATACCAATCATTAATCAAGAACTGAATATTATAAATAAATATCATCTCAATAAATAAGAGTTTGAACAAATTACTCTCAATCGCCCCAACCTAGAACCTTTTTTGTCCTCAAGCAAAGTAAATGAATATAAATATATCATATTTAAGTTCAAATATAAAAACTACTTTATTTACTAAACAGATTAAATTAGAAACTTATGGTGCTTCAACTTCAAATATAGAAATATATATATACAATCAACGTCTAGGATAAAAACTAAAACAATGAAATGAAAATTGATTAAGGAATTTTTTCTCATATTCTCATAGGTAAGTGTTTCTCTCAACTTCCACTGAATCCTAACAAATCACATTTGTTTTTCATTTCACCTCCATATCACAATCACATTAGAACATGAATCTTAAGATCTTCTGCAGGGTTATAGTGAGGTTTAGCTTTCAAAAAAGTATTGGTTTTTCAGATAACAAAATTCACATTTAAAAGAAGAAGAACATCCTACAATCTAAGTACAGTACATATGCACATTTTTTTTTCCATTTTCCTACTTATTCATGATTTCAACATGAACCTTTTTGTTCTTTTCTTCTCTTCTCTTTTTTTTTCAAATCAAAGATAGTAGAAATAAATTATTCCTATTTCCAACCAAATAAATTATTTAAACTTAATTTATTCAAACAACTAAAAGCAATCATTCCTTTTTTCTATATAAAATTTGCATCTATGATCTCTTTCCTTAAAGATGTCAACAGGTAGGAAAATATATTAGTTAAGGTTCAAGGTGCAATAATCAAAAAAATATTCTCGACTCAAAAAGGGATATCACTAAGATATAATTAGTTTAAATAAAGGTTGGCTATTTGGTCCTGGGTTTCTAATTAATACACATGCCTTAATCATTTTCATGCTCTTTTATGATGTAAGATAAAATAAAAATTAAGCAACCACAATTGTCAAACTGTTTAAGATTAGCATACACTTACTTGGCTTAATTAGTCTAAATCCTTATTGTTTGTCATTCTTTGTTCTCACTAATCATCCTGTTTAATTTTCATGTACCACAATATCAAATAAATTTGAATATGGATTCAACACATTTTCTTTTCAAACTCGTGTCTATATCATTTCAATGTTCTAATCTTTAAATACAAAGTCTGGTTATTAATTTTACCATGATTCAAATTAATATTCTAGTTCTCACAATAACATTTTAAGAACTAAATAAAACTAGAAAAACAACTCAACAAATAAAATAAAACTAAAAATACTCAACAAATAAAATAAAACTAAAAATATAAGCAAATGAAACAACTAAAATAATAACAATAAGAAAATTAAGCAAACTGAAAAAAATATAACTAGAAAGATAAAACCATGTTTTGTGCTCAATCATCTCTTCTCAGCAACTCATACAACTCTTTGTTGAAATCCTCGTCTACAGTTGTAGATGGTCTTATTTCATCTGTTGGAACTGCCTCCCAGGAAAAGAATACTTATCCCCAGGTTACAAAACATTCAATCCAAATTGTTTTGGGGTTATCAAACCTGGTTTCACCACACAACACAAAACTTCAAACAAAAACAAAACAAAACACAAAAAAACAAAACATAGTAATTAAAATATTGGGTTGCCTCCCAACAAGCGCTTATTTAATGTCATATAGCTTGACTTCTATTTCTTTATAGCTCATTCAACAAAATCATTATGATGATCCTTTCAACTTCACCATTTAAATAAGGCTTCAACCTTTGACCATTGACTACCTAACTTTTGTGTGACACTAGGTTCTCCATCTCCACTGCTTCATAGGATTTAACAAGTGTTCTTCTAGGTGGTGGTAGTCCTTCCTCAGCCATGTTAATTTCTTCTTGAATTATCTCAATGTGAAGTGTAGATGTGGTTGAAGGTTCTTTTCTAACTACATCTTGCTTTTCTCTTCTTTATTTACTTCTATTATCCCAAGTTGTCTTCTCAATTCCCAATTTAATTGCAATTGATCTTTAGAAACTAGTCTTCTTAATATCATAAGACAACTCAAGCAAGAACTACTTTAAAAAAAAAAATATATATATATATATATATATATATATATATGTGTGTGTGTGTGTGTGTGTGTGTGTGTGTGTGTACCGACCCGTCCCCGGGCGTTGACCAAGGTCAAAGTCAAACATATGGTGGGACCCACCAAAGGGGCCCCAAGGAGGAAAGTCAGTAGGGTTGACCGCTTTGGGCGTCGCCAGGTGTGGGCATCGCCAGGTGTGAGCGTCGCCAAGTATGGCGTCCCCAGGTTTAGGCGTCGATGGTGTCACCCCCCGATACCCACAGGTAGGGAAGACCGTGGAGGGGGCGACACAGTAAAAGGCCACGGTACGGGCGAGGAGGCCTCGGGCCCTGGTACCTCAGAGCAGTAATGAAGAGAAGATAAATGTGGCTTCAAGGCCATATTCCCAGTACCAGCAGAGAGTAACCTAACTCGCGAAGTACCCACGCCACCTCTGGAGAATCCTTGGGACAGATACGACTCGGGAGAGGGCCACGCCCAGGGTGATCCACGTGCATGGTACGAGAGTAAGGCTGATACACTCCCAGGGCGAGTGACTAGAGGCTGGGGCGCATGAGTTGGCACCCAGGTAGTCACCCCTTGCGCCAGATGCACTTCGAGGAAGGAAGACTTACACGCTGGGATTTTCCTAAGTTAGGTTACAGCGTCGTAAGGCCTTCCACGTGGAGTTGCGATTAAGTCAGAAAGGCCACGTGGCAATAAGCACTGAAACCCAAGGTATATAAGCTTCTCTGAAAGCTTAGTGAGGTATGTTTTACTCATTTTACACACACTCTAATTATTTGCTCGCTTACTCACTGTACGCACGAGTGATTGGAGAGAGAGAGAAGTTAGTTACAATTCAGTTACGCGCCTTCAGAGCATTCAGTTACGGTGCTCCGATACGAAGGTGTTTGATGTTTTCTGCTTGTTGACTTGATCGTCGGAGTGCAAATGACCGCGAGGACGCCCTTTTGTTCTCTCATTTTCAGGTAATCACGGCGGAGTAGGGTGAAGATTTGAGTTGGAGGCGAAGGAGTCCTTGTTCGCGAGTCAAAGCAACGCGCGAAGATCTTTTCGGTCAACCGGCAGGAACAATATATATATATGTATATATATATATATATACATATATATATATACATATATACATCTATATATATACATATATATATATATATACATATATTATTTTTTTAAAAGTAAAAAGAAAAGAAAAACAAAACAAGAAACATCTAATTAAAATTAATTAACTAAATAAAACTAAAAATAAAAACAAAATAATAAAAAATAAGAAATATAAAAAAAATAACAAAAACTTACTAAAAAAATAAGAATAAAAAAATTAAAATTAAAACAAAAATACTAAGAATAAAAAAATAAAACTAAAATTAAAATTAAAACAAAAATAAAACACAAACTTATAATTTAACTAACTAACTAACTACAAAACTAAAACATAAACTTATAATAATAATGAATAAGAGTTTGAATAATTACTTCCAATACGAAAGAGAAGAAGTAGCCCCTCATATTGGCTATTACAAAATGAAAAACAAAAACAAGAAAAGAAGATCCAAAGTGTTTCACCTTGACGACGGCCTCCTCTAGGGTTTTCTATCTCTCCATTGATAAAAGCTTAATTTGAGTAATATTTCATATTAAAATATAGACACTTATGAGGATTTATTGCTAATTTAGATATAAAATAATCCTTAATTTATGAATTTATACCTTTTTATATTTTTTTATGATCTTTATTTGAATAAGAGCATTTTATTCCCAGATTTGGTGTTAATTGCAGATTTATAGGGAAGATTGGAGATTTGGGTTAAAGATAATGATTTGAGCTAAAAAGAGAAAGATGGAAGGTCCCAAAATGGAAAAAGATGTAGAGACATATTGGACTTTTTTTTTATGTTTTATCACTTAGCCCATTAGCACGACATAGGAAGCAACCTAACCCTAGAAAATTAGGTTAAATAGGGGGCTAGAGGCTTAACCCTATGGTGCTAGATTGAGAGGAAAACACCATAGAGTGAATTGTAACCCAATTGGTAGAATGGAAGGTGTGTTAGAAGTATGCGTGGCTAATTTTACCCTTTGGGATTGGGAGTAATCTGCTCAAACTCTTATGTATTGATGTGATATCTTATATATTAATATTCAGTTCTTGATTGATTATTGGTATTGTTGTTTTACTTTTAACTTTCCGTGACAAATTGAGAATCTTAAATCTGACCGAGAGGTATTTTTAGGGTTCATACCTAAACACCAATACTTAACATATTTGAGTGCTAGAGATAAACTTGAAATGTTGTTAATTGCCATTAATTAACGTCTGATTGTGATTTCTAAGTTGTTTTTATAAGTATGTGAGAGATCGATATTTAGGAAACATTTATATACGAGAGATCGATATAAATGAATTTTCTAAGGGCATCAATTTCAATCAAAGAACTCAATATTAACATGCTAATCAAAATACATTAGAGTGGGAGAGATGAAACCTAATCCCTATTTTTCC
The DNA here is from genome assembly GCF_000499845.2 of Phaseolus vulgaris. Taxonomy (NCBI): domain Eukaryota; kingdom Viridiplantae; phylum Streptophyta; class Magnoliopsida; order Fabales; family Fabaceae; genus Phaseolus; species Phaseolus vulgaris. The sequence continues at coordinate 36,940,106 of NC_023749.2, read as the reverse complement.
AATTGAAGCAACTAATTCTTTGTTTCTGTTGTTATATTTAGCGAATTTTGTAATCGATAATTCATTGTTCCTTATGGGATCGATATCCGTCTTTAGGAACAATTATTACTTTTGACAAACGTGGTGCACTTGCCGTAAAATGTCATCAAGTTTTTGGCGTCATTGTCGAGAAACAGGTTTGAATTGTTGAATATAATTTCCTAAATATTGTGAATATACTAACTCTTCTTTTTTATGTGTTTTTTTTTTTAGTTTTTTTTTTTAGATTTGAATATTTTGGTAAAGATTTTGTTTTTCTTTTTAGATGTGAATAATTTTATAGTTTTTTTATTTTAGATCGGTATATTTTTTGTAAAGATTTTTTTTTTTCTAGTTGAATATGTAAAAAGTTTTTTTTAGATGTGAATGTGTTTGATTTTTTTATTAAACTATTTTTTTATGTTAATATTTTTTCTTTTAGTTTTTTTTTTATTTGTTTGCTTTATTTATTTTATTTTATTTTGATTTTGTTTTGTTATATTTTATTTTATTTTATTTTATAATTACTGTAATTATTTTATTTTGTTTTTTTTTCATTCTTATTTTTATTTGGATTTTGTTTTATCATATTTTATTTTAGTCTTTTTTTTTACGTTTAGCTTAAGTCGTTTATTTAGAGTTTACGTAGTTTTTATTTATTTATTTTAATTAGTTATTTATTACTACTAGCTTCTGTTTCATTTTTATTTTATTTTATTTATTTATTTATTTTCTATTAATAGTTATTTATTTTATGTTATTTTATTTTATTTTTATTTTTAGTTTTATTATTTTCTTTTATTTTATGTTTTCTTTTATTTTACGCAAGTTTTTTTTTTCTATCTATACATTCTGTTTTAGTTTTCTTAGTTAGTTAGTTATTTAAGTTTGTTTTATTTGTTTTATTTTGTATTTTTTTTGAGTTTTTATATATTATTCTTGTTTTATTTATTTATTTTCTCTTTGTTAAAAATTTTAGTTTTATTATTTTATTTAGTTTTTAGTTTTTATATAAGTTTTTTTTTTATTGTTCTGTTTTTCCTTTACTATTTATTTCTCTTTCTTTTGTTATTTTAAATTTTCTGTTTTTCTTTATTTCATTTTATAAAAAAAAAACTATTTGCTTGTTATACTAATCCTTACTTGAGTTGTCTTATGATATTAAAAAAATAAGTTTTTATAGATTGAGAAATTCAGAAGACAACTCAAAAGAATAGAAGTTAAAAATAAAGAAAAGAGAAGCAATGAAAAGTTAGAAAAAACCGAGAGATGATGACTGTACTTATCACTAGTTGAGAGAGAACATATGGTTTTAATAATGAAGTGGTAAGAGAATTCTGTCTAGCCAATCACTCCTATCAAACAAGTCCAGCTGGTAAATCATGGAGAATTTCAAGGGAAACCCAACCTATGTACGTCGCCCTGGAAAGAAACTGGCATCAAGCTATATGACGTTAAATGAGCGCTTGTTGGGAGACAACCCAATATAAAATTTAGTTTTATAATTTGTTAATTTTTGTTTGATTTTTACTTTTAAGAAAAAGAAAATTAACAAAAAAAAATCCTCAAAGGCAACCCAATTCCTATATGCTTCCTAATCATTTTGCAGATCCAACAAACGAAGCAAGACTCTAGATAAAGATTTTAACAAAAAGTTGGATGACTTCTTAAGAAGGGAGGATTGAGCAAAAATATAGTTTTATCTTTCTAATTCTCTTTTCTTTCAGTTATTTGAATTTTGTCTTATTTTTCTGCTTAGTTTTTCGGTTATTTTGTTTTCTGTTTATTTACTTAGTTGTTTATTTGCTTATTTGGTAATTTGAATAAATTTGGTTTTGTTAGTTTTATGCATTGAATTAATTTTCTTGAATAAATTTTAATTTAATATTTTGTTTTCTAGTTTTATTTTTCTCAAATAAAAAAAACTAGAATATTAATTTTGAATTGTGGGAAAAAAGAATTTGTGTTTAAATATTAAATAGTGAGATGAATTAGACACATGTTAAAAAAAATATGATTGAATCCATATTCAAATATAGTTGAAATTGTGACACATAAAAATTTAACAATTTAATAGATAACTGATTAGGACAGAGAATGACAAAACAAAAGGAATGAGACCAATTAAATGAAGTCAGTGTGTGAACCTTAAATAGTTTTGAGAGTTTTAATGATGAATTAACAGTTGTGGTTGCTTAATTTTTATTTTTGTTACATTATAAAAGAGCGTGAACCCTAAACCCTAAACCCATATCCTCTCAATGATGTCTAGGGTTATGACTCACGCCTTCTATTTAATCTAATTGGGCTTGGGCTAGGTGACATCTCTCTTAAGCAGGATATTACTTCCTTAAACAAGCTTTAGAAGGAAAAGCCCAACTTCACTGGAGTGAACTCGCTTAAGCGAGCCTTGGGCGAGTTCCTCTGGAGTGATCTTGCTTGGGCAAGTTTGGGTGAGTTTTCATGATGTGATTCCACTAGCAAAGACATAATGAAAAATGATGTATTGGAACTTGTATAGGTCCAGAATACAAGTATGAACTTAATTCTAAAAAGAAAAGTGCACAAAGGATCAATATCAATTCAGAAAATTATATGACACTAAAGCAAGAAACAATCAAAAACAATAAAAGTACTACTAGAAGTAATGACAATTATGGAATAACATGACTAAGACAAAACTTGACATGATTCAAAAAGGAAAATACTCAAACATATGATAGGCAAAAGAATTAAAACAGCAAGTAAACTAAAAAATAAGCCTAAAACAGAAACTTAAATTGCAAGAAATTAAAAGAGCTCTTGAAAATAAAGTGCTACACAACTCAACAATTAAACAAGAACACACCTAAACTCATGATACCACATGATGTGATTCCACTAGCACAATTAGAATGATTCTTGACATTCTTAGGAATCATCTTGAGTTGGTTAAGAGCTAGGCACTTTATCATAGAAATGGATCAAGGTTCTATGAACAAGAACTCACCAAAACTAGTGCCAAAACACAAACTCATATAGAAGATCCAATTATTGTCAAATTGAACCGAACAAAAAGGCACAAAAGCTAAGCAAACTGAATTTGAAAGCTGGAAATTAAATTGAACCGAACAAAAGGTGGAAAAAGAAGAGAATAAGATGAAGAACAACAAGGAACATAAAAGAACCGAAGCTACACAAATTAAATCTGAAAATGCCGAACCAAAAACAACAAGGAAACAAGCTAAGACAAGGAATTAACAAAGAAGAAAGGAAGGAGAAGAGAATTGCTCATGAAGATGGATGTATGATGAATGATCACGCCACTAGAAGTGTGGTTGCTCCTAGATGAGTGTGCTGCCGCCACTTGAGGACACCATGGATCCTTCAAGATAAGACTAGAGAAGAAGGCTCAAAAGCTCTCCAATGCTCACTCCAATTTTGAGTATAGTTTCTTTAAATAAATTCCAATCTGCATTTTACAAAGGGAGCACCTCTATTTATAGCCTAAGGTGCTGAAATGCAAGCTACACAAATTCAAAAACTCCCTCCTAAAAATATTCTAGAACCGGCGCCAATTGCAAGGCATGAGGGAGGTGTGACCTCTTCCTTCACTTTGGCACCTCCTATTCTACTCCTACACCTATCTACTAACGCACCCCCCCTCCTAAAGCTCCTAACTAAAGCCTAAAAGATGCTATAACAAAAGAGGTTTCTAATGTTTCCCTCTAAGCACCTTCAACTAAAGAAATTAAAAAAAGAGAAAATAAATGTCCCCTAACTCCTAAAGCTTTGAACATGCTTCTTGTAATCCTTTGAGGTTGGCTTTGACCTCCATGGGCGTCCTCCATTTGTGCCTCTACCTCTTCTTGATCTTGTTGTTTGGCCTCCATGTCCTCTTGAGCTTGATCTCCATCACCTTTTATCTCCTTTTTCCACTTGATTCCTTAAATTAACAAAAACTTGGGAATAAATTGTTCATATTCATCTTATAATCCAAAAATATGTCAAAAGGTTCAAATTCCTAAATTAGAGGTTGAATTAGAACTATTTTATCAATTAAAGTCCATAAATGCCTATCTTTTTATATAAAATATTACTGAATTATGACACTTATCACACCCTTGTAGACAATATTTCAACTTCTCCAATTTTCTTCAACATGGATAATGTCATGAGATTTACATTTGCTCCAAGATCTAATAATAACTTTCCAAATGTAAGATTGCCTATTGTGATTAACAAAGTGAAACTCTTTAGGTCTCTATAATTATCTAGCAAATATTACTGAATGACAGCACTATAGCCAACTTCTAACTCCACTGTTTCTTACTCTTTAAATTTCCTTTTTTTGTCAATAGATCCCTCATAAATCTAGCTCCAAAGCTTCAGTAAAAGGAATATTTATCTACAATCTCTTAAGGATATCAAGAAATCTGGAAAATTGTCGTTCCTTGTTCTTCTATAGATTCTCATTTTTTTCTCTTCTTTGTTTTTTATATGTACGTTTTTTTTTCTTTTTTTTCTTCCTCTTCTCCCTCACTCTCAATTTTTCTTTCCTCATTATTTTTCTCCTCAAAAGTAACCAAATTGTCACTAATCCCCTCTCCTATAACTATTCCACTTCTAGTAGTAATTGACTTACATTCCTCCTTGTTTGTGTGTTAGCTGAAAATTGACCACTATGTGGATCTGCCAACAGCTTTGCAAGTTGTCCCACTTGTGTCTCTAAAATTCATTTTGAAGCTTCAGTATTCTTCTGATTGGATAGTGAAGCTTGCATGATTTTTTCCAAGGCATCCTCCAATTTACTCATTCTCTCTTGAACTGAAGGATAAAGTGGTTGTTGTTGAAAATGGGGTTATCTGTTTGATGGACTAGCATCTTGTTTCCATCCAAAACCTTGATTTTGATTGCCTCTCCAACCTTGATTCATATTATTTAGACAATTGTTTTTGGAGAAACTACCTTGTCTTCCCTGGTTGCTCACATAATTAATCTCCTTTTCAGATGGATTGTTTTGGTAAGAACAATGACCATTTGGGTGATCACCTCCACAAAAATCACACCTCATCGGTTGGTGTTGATTCTGAAAAAAATGTGAAACTTGTATTTGTTGCTTCAACTTAGACATCTACTTGGCCAAAGCTTCAATATGTTGTGTCTAGTTTTGTTTTAAGCCAAAATCTCATGAAGTATTAAGGTCAAACATCCCTTTCTTTTGCTCGATCTTGTCTATCATTTTGGGCTTGATAGTTTTTTTATGCCATTGCATCAATAATCTTTGTCAACTGTTCTACATCGACAACCATCTTTGTATCACCAACTGCAACATATAAAAGCATTTTTGTGTCAGGTCTGAGGCAATTATGAAAGATGTTCATTTGTGCAATATCTTCAAACACGTGATTTGGGCATTTTCTCAACATCACTTTAAATCTTTCTCATGCTTCACAAAAGGCTTCATCTAATCCTTGTATGAACATAGAAATATCTAACTTTGCTTTGATGTAGCAGGATAGTGGAAAAAATATTTGTAAAAATTTCTCCTCTACATCTTTCCTACTCGCGAGGATTTGATTCGGATAGGATTTGACTCATTCCTTTGTTTTTCCTGCCAATGAAAAAGGAAACAAACACAAATATACAGATTCTATATCACCTAATTGAAAGCTCATTGTTCTCACCAACTCATAAAATGTAAACAAATGTGTATACAAAAATGCATGTTTCATCTCCAAGGCCTTAGTTGTAGCAGGTATTTAGGAATTTTGACTCTCAAATTTTAACAAAATTGTTCCCTGAAAACGATGCCAAAAACTTGATGCCTTATTTAGGCAAGTGTATCGAGTCAGAAGTGATAAATTGTCCCTAAGGATGGATATCGAACCCACAAGGAACAATTTTTTTTAAATCTCAATGTATAGTATTAATTAAATCAAAGTATGTGTGAAAGTTTGATTGAAAGGTCATTAGTATCATAAAATTATGTGAGAAATTAAATGAAAACAAAGTAAACGATTAAGATAATAAAATTCAGAAAATTGGGATTGAGATTAATCCTTCTCACTCGTCTGTATTTTCAATAAATAAAAACATATAACATCCTAACTTGATTAACATCAATGCACATATGTAAATCATTCGTATCAATTCCTCGCATATAAAATCATTAAGATTGTCTCCTAAATATTGATTCCTCACATATTTATAAGAACATTCTTATCATTATAAACAAATGTTATAAAGCAATTAACCTTTCAAATCTATTCTTAGCATTCAAATATGTTAAGCATTATCATTTAGGTTAGATACTCAGAAGTACTTTTCAAAATAAAATGATAATACCATCATCAATCAAGAACATAATATTATAAATAAATATAATCTCAATATCTAAGAGTTTGAACAAATTACTCTCAATCCCAAAGGGAAGACTTAGTCACTCATATTGGCCATTACAAGCATTGAAAGCAAGAAAAGAAGATCTATGGTGTTTCTTAGTGACGAATGCCTCCTTTGGGGTTTTCTATCTCTGATTATCCTCCCTTCTTCTTTGACAGCTCTGCCTCACGCCCTTATTTAACCTAATTTGATGTAGGTTAAGTAACATCTCGCTCAAGCAAGATATTTCTTGCTTAGGCGAGTTTCACGAAAATAAAAACCAACTTCATTAGAGCAAAATCTCTTAAGCGAGACTAAGCGAGTCTTAGGTGAGCATGAGAAATTTCTTGGAGAGTTTGCTCCAGAGAGCAAGTTTGCCTCTAGAGTGATCTCACTTGGGAGAATATGGGTGAGTTCTGGGCGAGTTTGCTCGAGAGAGCAAGTTTGCCTCTAGGGTGATCTTGCTTAGGCGAGTTTGGGCAAGTTTTGGGCGAATGTTGAATGCCCCAACTTTGTGTCTTCTTCTCGTCTCTAAATTTCCATTCCTCCTTTAGCCTTTTAACTCCGTATTCCCCTAGATTTCTGATATTAGCACAAGCTTGGAAATAAATAGTTCTTATTCATCTCATAATCCAAAAATATGTTAAAAGATTCAAATTCCTAAATTTAAGGTTGAATTATAACTTTATCAACAATTAAAATCCATAAGTGCCTAGCTTTTTGCATAAAATGTTACTAAATTATGACATTTATCACAAGGACCAAATGAACAATTTTGTGAAGCTTGGGAGAGATTTAATGTAATGTTGAGAAGATACCCAAATCATGGATTTGAAGTTATTACGTAGTTGAACATCTTCTACAATGACCTCACACCTAATACAAATATGATTTTGGATGCAGCAGTTGGTGGTACAATGATGGTTGTCGATGTTGTACAAGCAACAAGGATTATCGAGGCATTGGCTTTAACATATTATCATGCTCAAAATGATAGACGGATTGTTTAGAAGAAGGGGGTGTTTGAGCTTAATACTTTAGATGCAATTTTGGCCCATAATAAAATTCTTACACAGCAGATTGAAGCATTAACTACATAGATGTCTAAATTGCCAAAAAAATTACAACTTGTGCATTATTTTTTGAATCAGACTCATTCCATGAAGTGTAATTTTTTTGGAGTTGATAATCTAAATGGTCACTGTTCGTACTAGAGTAATCCAGTTGAAGAAGAGGTCCACTACATGGGTAGTCAAGGAAGACGAGTCATAATGATATGTCTCAAGGTTGGAGAAGCAATTAAAATCAAGGTTTTGGGTGGAAACAAGATGCTAGTACATCTAATAAGCAATGCCCTTATCAATGACAACAACCACTTTATCCTTCAGTTCAGGAAAGAGCAAGCAAATTGGAAGATACCTTGGAGAAATTTATGCAACTATCTCTGTCTAATCGGAAGAATACTAAAGCTTCAATAAGAAACTTGGAAACACAAGTGAGACAAATTGTTAAACAGTTGGCGGATTAACAAAGTAGTCAATTTTCAGCCAACACGCAAATGAATCCCAAGGAGAATTGTAAGTCAATCACTACTAGAAGTGGTATAATTGTAGGAGAGCGGATTGGTGATAATTTGGTTGCTGATGAGGAAGAGAAAAATGAATGTGAGGGAGAAGAGGAGAAAGAAAAAGAAAAAAAAGAGTGTAAATACTTAAGAAAAAAATGAGAAAAAGAAAAAGAAAATTGAGAATCCAAAGAGAAATGCTCCAATTCTAAATGTACCATATCCAAATTCTCTATAAAAGAAGGATAAGGAAAGGCAATTTACAAGAATTCTTTATATCCTTAAGGGGTTGCAGATCAACATTCCTTTCACTGAAGCTTTTGAGGAGATGCTAAGTTATGCTAGGTTTGTGAAAGATTTGTTGACAAATAAGAGAAAATTCAAGGAGCAAGAAATAGTGGAGTTGGAAGTTAGTTCTAGTGCCATCATTCAGAAATCTTTGCCAGAAAAATCTAAAGATCTTGGGAGTTTTACTTTGCTTGTTACAATAGGCAACCTCGTAGTTGGAAAGGCATTGTTAGATCTTGGAGCAAGTATTAATCGCATGCCTTTATCCATGCTGAAAAAAAATTGGAGACGTAAAAGTGTTGCCGACATGGATGACATTGCAGTTAACTGATAGATCGATAAAGTATCCACATCACTACACAATTTTTCACTTTATGTCACACTAATATGTCAACAAGTAAACAAGTGTTGCTTAAAGGGAGTATAAACAATAGTTTTTTATTGTTGCTTACAAAAGAAGGTTTACTTTCTTTCCTTTAGCTCAAAATGTTTAGAAAAAACATTGGTTATTTATTTTAAGCAACAATTATTAAACATAGACAAACATTAAAATAGTATGAGGCAACAATTTTTAAATTGTAGGTGTTTTCAATTTTAGGCAACATTTTTTAAATTGTAGGTGTTTTATGAAAAACAGTATTTCCCAACGTGAAACATATTTCCACTGAAACTTAAAGAATGTGAAAACCTCACGTAAAAAACCTCAAAACCCTACATTCAAAAAATTTTCAAGTTCCCAAATTATGCTTCATTTGAAGAATGAAAAAGCCTACCCACTGATATCACATTCGTCTGCTCAACCTTGTTCATCTGCTCAGGGTAGTTCTTGAAGAATTGTCGTGTGACGGAGGCGAAATGTGAAGATACCAGATTTACACTACTTTTTTGTTTCGATTTTCTCATGGGTTAAGTGTTTATTGGTTATTTGATTTCTAATTTTAATTTTTTGGATTTTATTTTGAAACGTTTGGTTGAATCGAAAGCATTCTTAGGATCTCTTCGAAGCTAGTTGATTGTGTAATTTATGAGAGTTGAAAAGAATAGACAAATCAAAATTTAAGTAACTTATTAATCCATGAGTTAATAAGTCAAATAAGTAGCTTATGACACTTCATTGTACTCTGTCAACCTTGCATATAACTACCTTCCTTATGTAAAAATTAACTTCCCAATGCATTATCTTTTTAGGCATTTATTTGGAGAAGATCTTGGACTATTTAACATAGGAGTTGAAAAAACTTGAGAAACAACTTGAAAGGGACATTAACACAAACTTGAAAGGTTTTTTATTTTTATAACAAAAAACGAATGAATAAATATGAGATATTTTAGGGATATCTCAACCCGTATATAAAAGGCCTTCCTAAAAAGCACACCCTCCTACCACTATACACAACGAAAAGAACGTTTGAACCACCTAACCTACAAGACGTAACTACCAAACATAGCTCTACCTCTCAAAAAGTTCTCATACAGGTTTTTGACAAACTTCATGCAAATCATTGATTCTCTTTATTGTTCTATAATTTTCTTATTGGCACTTTACCTTTTATTTTTATCAGCAAAGATTTAAATGAATATAAAAGGAACACTTTAGGGGTGTTCCAACCCTTATAAAAAAACCCTTTTGTCCTCTCACACAAAACTCGCGCTAACCATTTTACATTCTCAGCATGTGCATCTTTGCTTAACAGTAACTACTATTTAAAGTTTCAAACAATTCAATCCTCCCCCACCTACTTGTCAACGCTTGATCCATCCAACCTTGCCTAGACTCTATCTAAATAGAATCTGCTAATCAAAGCCAAAAAAACAAGGATAGTCTAGTTCTGAAAAGATTTTAAAGTCCTGCCCCCACCTATACCTAGTCCCCAGTTCCAGCAGTCCTCCACTCGGACTTCCACTACCTGACACATCCCCCACTTATCCATCCAAGTCTTACTCTTAAGCCTGTTTTACTCACTTTACAGATTCACACCTTATTACTACCTGCATCACCTCCAAATTACCGCATATGCTTGTTTGATTATATTTACATTAGCATAAGTTTCATAAGTATGTGGCATTACTTTATCATGCCAGCACCAGAGCAGTACATGAGTTGGCCACCAATGTTCCTTTAGCCTACCCTCTTCCAACACCTGCCTTCCATTTTACTTCCTCCACCCTCATTTACTTGCCTTCCAATACAAGTGTTGTGCACCATTTGTATTACCAATAAATAATACAACATCAGAGATCTACCTGCAGCTTTGCAAACCTGTAGCTCGTCAGATCCCTCCTAGTAACCCCTGCATCACCTTATTCTGTTCTTTTTGGTTTCCTCCAATCTGTTTTCATTCCATCACATCAACATCTTGCTTAACTTCAATTTAGATCTTCCTAACCTCATCTGGATGTTAGGTACCAAATTGATGGTTTTTATACAGCATTCTGCGGCAGAAGCACTCCTTTAAAGTGATATATAAGGCGCACACTAAAAAAGACCACAAAGCAGTTAGCTTGTATCCACCCTCAAACACCAGCCTCAAACATCTACTTGTAGCTTCTAATGCATATTAGAGGGTTTAGCATCCAATCTGCAAATGAGTAGCTAAAGGGGTGACCCATGTGCTTTAGCCACTGCCAAGACTTAAGTCCTCCACGTCTACTACCCCTTGATTAAAAACAATGAAATTCCTTTGCTCTCATATACATGCTACTATAGTTGCCCATGCTCCTTTCCATAATAGATTTTGTCTACTGCTGAGTTGGGGTAAGTAGAAACTTTCAAAGTGAGTCAAGATGGTTTTATGCTGTACAAACACAATGTCAATCCATCTTAAACATAATAACCATACTCTCTGGGCAGCAACACATTCAATGAAGATATGTTGACATGTTTGGTACTTTACCTTAATTAGGTTGTAAACCATTGTTAATTAATACTTTACTTGTATCCTCTTCCTCATTTACATAAATCAAATGCATATTTATCTGTTAAGTACGCAGTTTTAGAATGTAGCATGAGCAACAACATCTTCACCGTGAGACTTCAATTTTCAAATGCGCTCAAGTCAACATAAATTCAAGTAATAGTCATTGCCACAAAATCAATTTAATGAAATATGAAATATTGTTATTTTTCTGTTAACTCTTTAGGAAATACAGTAATACAAACATTTAGGATTTCTCTGTTTTGATGCTACACAAAATTAATTTGAAAGCACTAAACATGGTTAAAATGAGTGCTGATCTTGGTGATTTACAATAAGAATAATTGATTTTGGTATTGGTCAAATGGTAGTTAACCATTCCCAGTTTATTATTGTTAGGTCCTTTAAATAGAAATAGAAAAAAATGAGACTTGTATGTAGTGAATTGCGTGCAGTTTGGTGTGTTACGTTATAGCCTCCAAGATCCTATACTAATTTGGTATTCCGGCTCGAACTTTAGAAAGAAAAAATAGAACATAAGAAAGAAAGAAAGATTAGGTTTGGGAAAAGGTAAAAAATTTAAGGTTATAAGATTAGCGTGAAGCTTAAAAAGATGGATATTTGACATTAATTGGCCTTGGAAGAATTGCTATATGCCCTTCCTTCTACAGATTCACCTTTTCACATTCTTCTTTTTACTTCTTCTCATCTTTCCCACGCAATTTACAATCATACATCTCTACAAACAAAACCTTTCTTTCTTTCTTTTTCTGCACCTTTTTTATTATATCTATGAACTTTCCAAAATTCGTATGTTATTTCCTTGATCATTCATGTATTATTATTTTCAATTATTAATTTTTTAATTATACTATTTCTTTATATTTTACATTAAATGTGATGGAGAAAAAGTGGGCTAAATTCCCAAGATTTAATAGGGAGTATATAGATGGTCTCGAGTTATTTTTATAATTTGCTTACATTAGATTAGATGAAGATCCCAGGAATGTAAGATTTTATGTTCATGTGCTAATTGTAGAAATTTTGTTTGGGCAAGAAGAAGCGTCATCTATGATCATTTAATAGCCACGAGGTTATAATGTTTGGGTTCACCGTGGAGAAGAAATACCTTCATCTACCAAAAGTGATGATGGCGTGATAGATAGTGAAGATTCATAGAATGATATTTATGGCTTACTATATGACACATATATAAATGTGGTAGAGGTAAAAGGAGGCAAAGAGAGTCCCGACGACGAAGGTAGAAAGTTCTACCAATCGATTAATGATGCAAATCAAGAACTCTTTTCTAGGTGTGAAAACTCCTCCACTTTATCTTTCATCATTCAATGGTATTTATTGAAATTTCTTCATGGTTGAAGTAATTCTTCATTCACTTATCTCTTACAATTACGAAAAGAGGTCATGCCTAGTTTGAATATTCCTTATTCTTTTAACAAAACAATGACTATGATTAGTGATTTACGCCTTGATTATAAAAAGATTCATGCATGTCCAAAACATTGTATCTTACACTAGTGCAAAAAGGACATATTTCGACATTACATTTAAGGCGCTTTTACGGCTAGACGTTGTCATTGAAAACGCGGTGGCATTTTTTAAATTAAATTCCTCTAAGAAAGCGGCTATTTGGTAAAGTCACCCTCTTATATGAAAGTGTTTCGTCTAAGAAGGTGGCTATTGGTAAAACCACCCTCTTAGATGAAAGTGTTTTGTCTAACAGGGCGGCTAAGCTGCTCTCTTAGAGGAAAACTTTCATGTAAGAGGGCGGTTTTACGAAATAGCCACCCTCTTAGACTCTTTTTTGTACCCTAAGTCAGAGTGCGCCAATTATGCTTTCATACTTGTCTCTTTTGCTTCGTTTTCTCTTTTGTTGTGTGCTTCTTCTTCGTTTTCCTCAAGCCTGCATTGTCTTCTTTGTGCCATTGGTAAGTTGCTTTTGAGCTCTCTACTTCTTCTTCACCAATGCTTTTTGTTTTGTTTTGGTTTCTCTTATTTGTTTCTTTCCTGTCATTGCTCGAAGGTCACCATATTCCTACTGTTTCATTGCCTTCAACGATGGTCTTTGAGTTTTCATTGTGCTCTAATTGCTTCGTCGTCGCTGCCCCTACCATCGTTGTTGTTGTTGTTATTCTCGCTGTTGTCGTTGTCGCCGCTCTTCACCACCATTGTTGCCTTCACGCACAAGGTTGGTGGAGTTTTAAATTTTTTTAAATATTTTTTAATGTTATTAATTTCTTTATTTTTATTTATTATAATTTGTATTTTCTTAAATTTGTATTATTTTTGTTTTTAGGTTAGAATATAATTATTAAATTATTAGATGGTAGATAGATTTATATTATTTAATATTTATAATTAATTTAATAATTTTTAATTTGTATATTTAGTATTTATTATAATTTGTATTTATTATTAATTTATATTATATTAGTTGTTAGGTTAGAATAGAATTATCGTGTTGGTATTGAGTTCGAGGGTGTTCGACCCTCGACAATTGATACGTGCTGGTATTGAGTCTGGGGGTGTTCGACCATCGGCAAACGTGAGATTTCACATTCATTAGTAAACACCTAAATGACTATTATAGAATATAATGGATCGAAATTGGATTAATTATGTTCGCATAAGTGGTGGTCATTGCAAAAGTTTATCAAGAGGCCACCACCTTACATAACGTTCCTCTCTCCTCTGATGCGGTGAAGGTAACGGTGGAAAGACTTCGAGTAGTTGATGCTCATGTTCCTCTACCTTCTGATGAAGTAATAACTGTGTCCGATGCATTTCAAACATTCGTAGCGTGGCCCAGACACCTAATTCGAATTATACCTGAACCTCCAATAACAATTTCATTTAATTTATATTTATATATTACATCTAATTTAATACAAGTGTTCTTTATTTTGTAGAAACCTCGTCGGAAACCAAGTTTGAAAAAGAAGCATGAGGTTCTGATTGACGATCCTATAGCTTCCTTAGATGCAGCTGCTAGAGAGATTGGTCATAACCTTATGAACATACCATAGGGTGATACATTTTTTTAAATAAACACTAGCATTCCATGGTACATATACATGTCAGATTTGTTAGAATTTGCAGTTGGGGATCATGAGCTCAATATAAATATAATTCAATTTTGTATCATGTAAGTATCTTTACCTATATTTCAATTTACTTTATGTTAAATTATTATTGATTATGCTTTAACTAATAACTTATAGGTATTTACATGGAGTTTCTATCAATGATGGGAAGGATGATGTTTATAGATTCTTAGATCCCTCATATACTAGTCCCACTAGAACAAAGAAATGTGAAACCCAATCATACATCACTAACACGCTAGAAAAAGAGGGAAAACAAATTTCTTTATGCCCTTATATTAATGAGTAAGTTTAATTATAAGTCGTCAATTATTACTATTTCATGTTTTAAATATTTACTAACTCTTTTCATGGATGATATAGGAGTCATTGGCAGTTACTTGTCTTATCTACAATAGATAAGACTGTTATGTGGTTTTGTTCCCTACATAAGAGGTCATCCACACATTTGAAGAATATGATTGATAAGTAAGTACACTATAAACTTAACTCTGTATGTTACTAATTAAAAATTTACTAACGCGGTTTTTTGTATTAATCAGTTCATGGCGTGGATATAACATCCTAAAATGTCGATCCAATTCAAATTATCAAAATCTAAAGTGGATGACACTTAAGGTTTGTAATTTTTGTCTTTCTCTTTTTATTGTTTATCAATATTAACTTTTACTTTCTATTGAATTATAGTGTAATAGACAACCAGAAAGTTATGAGTGTGGCTATTACATTATGCAATGGATGGTTACCATTGTAAGACTAGGCCTTAAAAGTGATTGGAAGTAGGTAACATGATGGTATAAATTATTTTTATAATTCTTTAACATATATGTATCTTAACACTAATTTATGTGAACCTTATTTTGTAATGCAGTTCTTTATGAATGAGCAAGCACAGCCTTCAGCCGCCATAAAATATGAGACATGCTTGGGCCACAAATTTCCTAATTTTTTATAACTCTAGCTAATCAATAGTGTAGGAATTAGATAGATAGATAGGAATATAGGGAAAGATATATTTTATTAATGTTTGTAATACATTTTTATCAATATTGATCCGATCGGTCATCGGTAGTCGATGACGTCAGCAGCAGATAACCACATGGACCACTCGCTGGGGGACACGTGGATCAGGTGGCAAAGTAATCATGGAGGAGATTCCCCGGTATGGAGATCGGTGGTCAGTAACCGAGTGGCCACCGACAGATCAGTTCCAAGATAAACGGGGGACACGTGGATCAGGTGGCAGAGTAATCATGGAGGAGATCCCCCGGTATGGAGATCGGTGGTCAGTAACCGAGTGGCCACGGACAGATCAGTTCCAAGATAAACACCCGGGGGAGAACGCGAGAAGCAATAGAGCACCGATCAGTCATCGGGTGCATGATCATCGGGGTTTCGTGTTACACGCAGTTAAACTGGGACTGAGATTCCCAGCGAGAGCGTTAAGCATGGACCTCGCATGATCATACCTCAGAGAAAGAAGAGCTCCTCGTCGGTGTAGTCGTGCACGAGAGTGGCCTGAGGGAGTCAGTAAACCGGTCAGTGATTGGTTACTCTCTCAACCCATTACGTGCATGGCATCGTGAAGGGGAAATCGTGTATGCAGAGAGCAATGCTTGGTGAGTGTGCCTAGTCCAGCCACACCTGGCGTTCTCCTGGGAATGTGCGATTTCACCCAGATGGAAGAAACGCGCTAAGTTACTCCGCAAGGGAATAACTTAGGCGCACAAAGAGATGCGCTAGAGCCCTTCAGGTGGTGGCACGTGCACGGTTAGATGTGAGTTGCATGCCTCCACGTGTCACTGTCTGAGAGGGGCGCGGCCCAGATAAAGGTGCACTCCGTGTCGTGAAAGGTACAGACAGAAAACCCAGACACCCACGACCCTGACTGTGGTACGTTTTCGTACAAAAGCATAACAGAATTCTGACACACGCAGAGAACAGCGTAGCAGAATTCTGTTAGGCACAGACACAGAGGGAGATAAAAAGGGAATCAGAGAGAAATACACAAATACTGTTTTTACACACATTATTTTTCTAGTGATTCTGTGATCTAACTTGAGCGTCGGAGTGCAAACGGCCGCTAGAGGCGCTGTCTGTGTGTTTGCAGGTTGCGTTCGGAGTTCCCAGAGAAGGAGGTTCTAAGAGTGTTCTTGCAGATAGCACAGTTGCCATAGGCGGGTCAAGCAAACGACAAGGCAATTCCTCCACGCTCGAGTTGTCGGCAGGATCAAATATATATAATTTGATTCTCTGAATTTATGTATTTGTCTGGTTGGGTTATACTTGAACATGTCAATTTAGATGGGAATTAGTATTAAATAGAATGTACTAAAAAAGTTATCATCTACAAAGGTGCAAAGGATTATATGGTAAAAATCGCCCTTATAAAGCACATAAGAAGGCGGCTATGGTAAATAGTCGCCTGCACAAAGGATTTTAAGGGCGGGTATGGTAAATAGTCGCCTTCTTATGTGATTTGATCCTACCGGTTGACTTAGCGCAAGAGCGTTGCCTCGTCACGGTCTTCCTCACCAGCTTGACACCACGTGCCTTCCAAGTCCACACCACAGATGGCCTCTCTGAGAACCTGAAAAACACACGGTGGCGCCTCTGCGGCCGGTGGCGCTCCGACGCTCAAGTCAGTGACAAGAACAACCAAAAACCTGAGAGAAAATATGCTCTGTAGGACCGTACTGAAAAGCACACAACCATAGTAGAATGAGCCGTAATGAAAACGTACCTCTGCAAATTCTGTTAAGGTTACCTTTATAGCTAGGTTTTTTCTCTCTCCAAGCCGTTATGCTTTTGGACGCGTGGCTCGCATCCAGCCCAGCACGTGTCGCCATCTGGGCTGGGATGGCAAGTAGCACCCAGCCCTACACGTGTCATCATCTGAGCTAGGATAACTCGAGCGTCACTTCTTTATTTCTCCCAGCCCTACACGTGTCATCACTTGGGTTGGAGTAACTGAGAGCATCAAACCCTACACGTGTCGTCATCTGGGCTGGGGCAACTTGAACGTCACTTCTGCGTAGTAGCCAGTCGCGCGGCTAAGTCCTCAACTCAAGGAGTAAACTAACACGCGACATGCTCTAGAGCACCACCCGACAAGGCGTATATCGAGTGCAGCAAAGTGCACAATCTCTGTGATATCGCTTGTCTCTAACGGCACCCTTCTTACCGCTGCGCCATGCATGCTCTGGCTGAGGAAACCTTGCCATCAACGAATGTCCACTCTGGGAATCCCGTCGCTGACAGGCGAGCTGTCCCCTCAACCCAAACACCCTTCATGCCCCAGGCTGGCGCAAGAATCGCCTCACCGGAGTTGTACACTTGAACTTACACCTCTGGGCCTTGACCAGCTTCAATCTGAGCTTGTCAGAAGATCTGGCGACGTGCTTCCTGCGGCGATGTCGAGCTACATGATCGCCAATCGCCAAATACGTTGATGACGAGCCAACCCGGCGACAACCGGGCATGTTCATCGCAGAACGCCAGTTCCATGAATCGGCGACCACGCTCACCTCTGAACCATCCATCTTTTCTTGTCTACGTGTTCCACTGAGCACGCCCCCACCTAGGCACGTGCAAGACACGTCATCACACCCGATGACCTGGTCGGTACACAAGCCCCCCAGTCTCGAGCTGCGACTTGTTCAGCAAGGAGACTAAAGAGGTTTAAATCTGGCGGCTTACGTGGCTTTGCGCGTTGGCGCTAAAACTGTTCACCGACTTGACATTTCACCAACTCCTTCGATCATTCGACACGTGGACCCATCAAAGGCCATTGTTCACTGTCGTTTGCGCTTCTCGCAACGTTCGACATTCTTCGAAACTCTTAAACCCTTCGCGTCATTTCACTGTTTCATTATCTTCCACCTCTCTTCGAACTCTCAAAACGCTCCAGCGAACGCTCCGATTCTCCCAACCTCCATCCTTTTGGCCACTCTTCTGATCATACAAAGGTAACTCTTTTGTCACTCCTACTGATATTTGCTGCATTTTAATCGGTTTGCACCATCCAATACTTGTCTGGAGCATACGTTGTGGGATGTTTCTCTGTTTTGTTTTCCTTTTTCCTCGCTTAGGGTTCCTGAACCTTTCTCTGCGAACCCCTATTCTTCTTCCTTCTTCTCCCCTTCCGTCAAGTCTTTCTGTTTGCGAACTCTTATGCCTTTTCGTCTTCTTGCAGCTTCGTCAATGACTCGTCCAAAAACCACACCAAACCCTCCTCCATCTCCGCGAAAACCCGTAGGACAAACCCCTCATCTTCCCGCGACCCCCCAAGGGGTTCCAACGTCCCTTCCGACCGAGTCGCGAGACCCGCGTCCTCTCATCCCAGCCAACCACAACCAAACCCACCACAAACCAAAGCGATGGTGAAACCTCTCCCAGACTATAAGCGTCTATACCTGTGGGCCTCCGCGACCTTGTTGGGTGAAACCTCGTCCGTTAACTCCGACCTTGACATCCTCTGCCTCAAGAAGGGTGACAGGGAAAACCTTTCTTTCAATAAAGAGCATGACAACAGAATGGTCATGCGGCCTTGTCCTCCCGGTGAGCCAATCTGCACCGATGATCAGGGGAGCGACGAGACCCCCTTCTGCTTCATATACACAACTATGTTCAAGAAGCTCAAACTCCGGTTTCCCTTCACACGCTTCGAGAGGGACCTTCTGACCGAGCTCGACATTGCCCCCGCCCAGCTCCATCCCAACAGTTGGGCGTTCGTGCGAGCTTACCAGATTCTCTGCGCCCACTTGGGATTCCCGGCTTCTGTCGACGTATTCTTGTACTTGTTCGAGGCGAAGAACCCGGGTGATCGCCAATGGGTCAGCCTCAACGAGGTCGCTGGGAGGTCTATCCTCTCCATTTTCTAGCAATCCTATAAGGATTGGAAGGGGAAGTTCGTGCGTATGTGTTGCAACGATCAAGACCCTGCCCTTCTCGACGGATTTCCCTTGTACTGGGTGAACAAGGGAAAGAAAGACTCAAGCTTCAGGAAGGCTCGGGGGCTAGAGAAAATGGGAGACCTTGACAAGGACTTGTGCGGCTTCTGGAAAATGGTCGCCTCTTCCAACGTGGTTCTGCCCACTTCCTCCATCATCACCTTCGAGTTTCTCGAAGACCAGCTAGATGTTCACATAGGTTCGTTCTCGGGTCTTTGAGATCCCTTAGCTTATACTTGTATCGCCCTGCCTTTGCTTTGATGTTGCTGTTACGACTCTCATGTCGTTTTAACTTTCCCACGCATTGTTTTCTTTTGTTTATCTTTCTGTACCTCGTTGACTGTCGAAACTTTGTGATAACTGTGTGTCGCTAATGCAGATATGATGCTGGGAAAGGATCGGATTGCTGAGCTACGAGCCATAGGCAAGCTCCACAAACTCACGGCGGGTTCCCAAACCGTGCCAAACTCTGTTGCGGAGATCGCCGCTACTCAAGACAAGTCCCCGCCGGTTGGTCCACCCACAATTGCTGCTCCTCCAGCCCCCCAACGTAAGAAACTCCCCCTGAAGAAGGCTAAAAGGAAAGCCCCCAGGGTGGTATCAAACGAAGAAACGGATGAAAGCACCGAATACAGGCTGGTCTGCAAGAGGAAAAGGAGGGCCGTGGTTGAGCCTCCAGCCGCTGAGAACGCCGCCCCAGACTTCATCGAGAACCCCCCCAGCGCCTCTACACCATTCGAGTCTGCTGGGGATGTTCTTGTTTCGAACACCTCGGTGGCTGAGGTCGCTCCTGAGTAGCTCGCCGACACGCAGATTTCCTCACAAGCTATCGAAGAGCTCCCGACCCCACCACCGCGCCTCGAAACTTCCCTCGCCATCCAAACTTGTGAGGGCGGTGGTGAGCACCAGCCTCCGCCCCCACCGTCAACACCGGGCCTTCCGACTTCTCTCCAAGAGGCCTTGAAGAACTTTAACGCCCGCCAACATGCTATGGCCGACGAAAACCTTCCTCACATCGTCGCTGAAGGATTAAAAGACCACTTGGAGAAAGTTGAACTCGATTGTCGCATCTACAAAGAGGCGGCCAGCACCGCGAAGGCTGAAACCGACAAGGTCAAGTGCGACATGCTGCTGCAAGGCATCGAGTTTTTGCGGGTCGAAAACGCGCTCAAAGACGAGCTCAGAAGTGTGCGCGATAACAAGAATGAGCTGCGTAGAAAGCTGCATGATAAGGTTCAGGAGACCATAGACTTGGAGAGCAAGCTCGTCCCCCTGAGGAAGCAGGTTGCGGAGCTGGTGGAGGCGAGAAAGGCCGACGAGGCTCAAGTGTCCAAGCTCGAAAAGAAGTCAACCGCAAGGGAAGTTCTTCTGGGTAAAGTCGAGCAAGATCGGGATAAGGCGACCAAAGAACTAGGTGAGACTGCTGCTGAGTTGGCCCGGGCTCGCGAAGAGAACAACGAGCTCAAAGCAAAAGTGGAAGAGCTCCAGCTCGAGGCCGCCCAAGTTCTCATTTCCGGCTTCGGGGTAGCTCTGGAGCAATTCGCCTGCAAGTTTCCCGATCTGGACCTGTCCGAGTTCTCCGTGTACAGCGAAGTGGTCGATGGCAAAATCGTGCCCCCAGCTGATCCATCGCCTTAAAACCCTTCGTGCCTCACTCTGACCCATATGTAATATTTTCATTCTGTTCGAACTGTTTAATACTTATGTTCACACACACACACACACACACATATATATATATATATATATATATATATATAGGTATGTTAATCTTTCGACTTATCTGCCGTGTGATTAATTGTTTCGAACTGCTTCTTAACTCATGTACTTCGCCCCAACCTGTACTTAACTTTTAAAACTCAGTGCACTTTGCACTCACCGGTGCTTAACTTTCTGCAAACCACCTTAACTTAAACAAATGGTTAATTTGAAACGATAACGTTTAGTACGAAACTATTTACTTAGCACCTGGAACTTCTCTCGCCTGACCCATCAAGGGCCAAAGGCATCTCTACATCGTCGCTCAGAACTTCGGTGGTGCGGCTCTCGCCATGCGGTTCTCCTTATACCTCAATCTTAGAACATGGGTTTCTGGCAACGCCACCTTCCTTTCAATCGAACGCGTCCCGACGGGGCCGCTCCCGATTTTCCCACCTTCTTATTCTGGGACTGCTTATCTCCTTGTTCCCCCATCTGGGGGTAGAGCCGCCTTTCGGATCCTTCTCTACCTCCCTGGGTTTCAGAACAATCATCTGGGTGGTGGGGTGCCCTCTGCGAACCTCTCCCACCACCCTTTAACTTCTAACTTAACTGGTCTTACTAGGTCAATATTGGTGTCTCACTCAAGGGGAAAGAGTTCTTCTCCAACCCTCATTTCCCATACTTGAGATCGTGAACACCCCTGACTTTTCAGTTTCATCTTGCCTGAACTCACTCGAGGGTGAGAAAGACTTTTCCTAATGCCTCAACTTGCCCAGGGGCTACATCTCCTCCCCCCCCCCGGATGCACTGAGGGCTTTCAACTTGCCTCAACTTGCTCACGCAAAGAGGTCTTGCGATCTGTTCTTGCCTGTGCTCGCTCATGGCGAGTAGGACTTTAATCTTTTCTCGCCTACGCTCCCTCGAGGCGAGGAGGTCTTTTAAATCTCTTTCTCGCCTGTGCTCGCTCGAGGCAAGGAGGTCTTTTTAAATCTCTTTCTCGCCTACGCTCGCTCGAGGCGAGGAGGTCTTTTCTAAATCTCTTTCTCGCCTGCACTCGCTCAAGGCGAGGAGGTCTTTTCTAAATCTCTTTCTCGCCTGCACTCGCTCAAGGCGAGGAGGTCTTTTCTAAATCTCTTACTCACCTAGCGGCGGTCAGAAAAAATTTAAATCTACTTGTGCCTCCGATTTCCAGGTGGCGAAGAGGACTTAAAACTTAAACTTGTACCTCCGGTCGCTGGGTGGCGATGAGGATTTTAAAGACTTCACGTTTCGAAAATTTTGTACTGGATGCATGCGATTTGGGTTTACTATTTCTTATCTTTCCTCGCAAACTTAAAAAACAAATAGCATGCAAATTTAATAACTGGGAAACTTCTAGAAACTTCGAAACTTTCTTTATTGGGTGGCCTCATTAAAAACCCTTCTCGGGGAAAAGAGTGCCCCCTTGAAAAATTGTTTCAACTGATACATCTCAAACTGTTGGATTTTATTGCTACTTACAATGCCTTAGCTGTAGTAAAACTTGAGGTGGGTGGCGTTCCATGTGCGGGGGATCGCCCCTCCCTCCAACGTCTCCAAGCGGTAGGCGCCATTCCCGAGTGCTTCGGTTATTCTGAATGGACCGGTCCACTTGGGCGACAATTTGTTTTCCATCTCGTATTGATGGGCCTTCCTCATCACCAGATCGCCATCTCCGAACTGACTCGGCTTTATCTTGGAGTTGTACTTGCGCTCGACCCTTCTCTTTACTGCTTCGGCCTTCACCCGCGCTTCCTCCCTGACCTCATCCAGCATATCCAAGTTCATCCTCCTCTCTTTGTTCGAGTCTTCTGACACGAAGTTCAGAAACCTCGGCGAGCTCTCTTGGATTTCAACTGGGATCATCGCGTCGCACCCGTACACCAAGCTAAACGGGGTTTCGTGGGTTCCCGATTGCTCAGTAGTATGGTATGCCCACACTATGCGGGGAACCTCCTCAGCCCAAGACCCCTTGGCCTTTTCCAACCTCCTCTTCAATCCTCTGAGCAGAACCCGATTAGCGGACTCCACTTGCCCATTGGTTTGCGGGTGTTCCACATATGCAAACACTTGTTGTGTCCCGATGTCCTCGCAAAGTTTCTTCAACAGGTGGCTTGCGAACTGGGTCCCATTGTCTGATACTAGACGCTTGGGCACGCCAAAACGACACACAATATTCTTCCATACGAAACTCTGGATTTTGTGTGCGGTGATCTGGGCCACTGGTTCTGCTTCAATCCATTTCGTGAAGTATTCGATCGCCACAACCAAATACTTCATTTGTCTGATTGCCAATGGGAAGGGTCCCAGGATGTCGATTCCCCACGTGTGGAACGGCCAAGGACTGTAGATTGACTTTAACTCTTATGGGGGCGCCTTATGCCAGTCGGCGTGCTGCTGGCATTGCTTGCAATCTTCTCTCATCGTAGGCCAGTAATAGCCTGCACGGATAGTCCTTGTTGCCAGCGATCGACCTCCAATGTGGCTCCCGCAAATCCCCTCATGGAGCTCAGCCATAATCCTCGTGCACTTCTCTCCGTGTACACATACAAGAAGAGGGTGTATAAATCCAAATCTGTACAGCTCGCCGTCAATAAGGGTAAACTTGTTGGAGCTCTTCTTTATCTTTCTGGCCTCAGTTGAGTCAACTGGAAGCACACCATCCGCTAAATAGCGTTGGTATAGCGTTATCCACATGTCTGGTTCGTGGACAGCGCAAACTTGCATCGATCTCGCCCCTTCCGCTAGGCGCGCTCTGACCCTCGGCGTCCTCAGAGTTTCCTGCGTTAGGGATCTATGACTTCTCACCGTTCTTTCCATTGATCTGCAAACATGAAGAACCTGGTGGTCTGCCATGAATGCTCCAGGCGCTTTCAAGGTTTCTTGAATGACAGTCATCTGCTTGCCCTCCTTGCCCGAACTGGCGAGCTTGGCTAGCAAGTCAGCTCGGGCATTCTGTTCTCTCGGCACGTGCACCACTTCAAATGAAGCGAAAGATCTCCTTAGCTCTTGCACGTACTCCAAGTAGGCTGCTATCTGCGGGTCTTTGGCAGGGAACTCGCCAGTCACTTGTCCAGTGACCAACAGCGAATCGCTCTTGGCCATCAGCACTCTCGCCCCCATTTCCTTCGCCAGCAGGATTCCGGCGATCAAAGCCTCGTACTCTGCTTGATTGTTGCTTGCTTTGAAAGCAAACCTCAATGATTGCTCTATCAACACTCCGTTGGGCCCTTCCAAAATGACCCCAGCCCCGCTGCCCAGCTGGTTGGACGACCCATCAACCGAGAGTACCCAGCGAAAGTCATCCTCGGCGTTTTGTGCTACTTCAGAGGACAACTCGACCACAAAATCGGCGAAGACTTGCCCCTTGATCGATCCCCAGGGTTCATATTTGATGTCGAACTCCGACAGCTCGACTGCCCACTTCACCATCCTTCCGGCCACATTGGGTTTCTTCAAAACCTTCTGGATTGGCAGATCAGTCATCACCAATACCGTAAAGCTCTGGAAGTAATGGCGCAATCTCCTCGCCGAGAATACAACCGCTAATGCTGCCTTTTCTAGGGCCTGGTACCTCACCTCTGGGCCTTGCAGCACCTTGCTAACGAAATATATGGGCCTTTGGATCTGATCCTGATCCTGCACGAGCACTGCGCTGATCGCCCTCTCAGTTATGGCAAAGTACAGCCTGAGCGGTGTTACGGCTTGGGGCTTGCACAGAACTGGAGGGCTCGCCAAATATTCCTTGAGCTTTACGAAGGCCTCCTCACACTCCTTTGTCCAAACAAACTTGTTGTTCCTTTTCAAACATTGGAAGTATGGGTGGCCCTTCTCTCCGCTTGCCGATACGAATCGGGACAGGGCGGCCATCCGCCCCGTGAGTTGCTGCACCTCCTTCACATTGGCGGGGCTCCTCATTGCCAAAATGGCGGCGCACTTCTCGGGGTTAGCCTCGATTCCCCTCTCTGACAGGAGAAACCCCAGAAATTTCCCTGCTTCTACACCAAAAACACACTTTTTAGGATTCAGTTTCAGCTTGTACCTGGCTATCGTGATGAACAACTCTTCCAGGTCGGCGACGTGCTTGTCTTTCTCCAGGGACGTCACGACCATGTCGTCGACGTATGCCTGCACATTCCTTCCGAGCATGGGTGCGAGCACCTTGTCCATCAGCCTTTGGTATGTGGCCCCTGCATTCTTCAACCCGAAGGGCATCACCCTGTAGCAATAGCATGACCTTTCCATCATGAAGGCGGTCTTCTCTTCGTCCATGCGGTGCATTTTGATTTGGTTGTACCCCGAGAAGGCATCCAGAAAACTGAGCAGCTTGCACCCCGATGAACTGTCTACCAGGGCGTCTATGCTTGGCAAAGGATAAGAATCCTTTGGGCAGGCCTTGTTCAGGTCTGTAAAGTCAACACACATCCGCCATTTCCCGCTGCTCTTCTTGATCAGAACAACATTAGCGAGCCATTCTGGATATTGGATCTCCCTGATGTGGCCCGCTGCAAGGAGTTTCTGTGTCTCTTCCTTGATCGCCTGTCTCTTCTCCTCATTGAACTTTCTTCTTCTTTGGCGGATGGGCCTGACTTGGGGGTCCATTGCTAAACGATGGCACAAGAAATCGGGGTCGATTCCCGGCATATCTGAAGCAGCCCACGCAAACGCATCCAGGTGTCTACTTATCACCTTGGCGATTTGGTCTTGCGTCTCGCTATCCAGGGTTCTTCCCAACTTAAACACCTTACCGCTAATCTCCTTCTCGAGCCATTCCTCTACTGGCTGAGGTCTCCTTTCGCTGGCGATCAGGGCCCTCGCGATACCGGTTTCTCTGGCGGTCTCCGAGCAGTTTCTTTCTCCCTCCCAGCTCTCTGACCTCACCTCTACATTCCCCATCGGCACATCGCCATCGGCGACCACCTCTAACGCCGTATCCGAAACTCGCCGGGATTCGCGCTCCGGCTCCACGCCAGGGGGAGGCGTTGTGGTTACGTGGCACACAGACCTCTTGTTCTTAAGGCTGTTTTCGTAACACTTCTTTGTCTCCTTCTGGTCAGAGCAAATAGTGATAATCATGCCCTCCATAGACGGCAGCTTGACCTTCATGTGCCTTGTCGAAGGCACAGCTCCTGTTCTGTTGAGCGTTGGCCTTCCCAACAGTATGTTGTACGTTGACGGGGCGTTTACAACAAGATACATGATCTTCTCCGTTCGTGAGGCCAAACCGTCAGTGAAGGTCGTCCTCAACTCCATATACCCCCTCACCTCCACTTGGTCCCCGGCAAAACCGTACAAGCAGCCCCCATATGGTCTCAGTTGATCGGGGGACAGTTGTAACTTCTCAAAAGTCGGCCAAAACAACACATCTGCTGAACTTCCTTGGTCGACCACACCCGGTGGACAGTCCTTCTCACCGTGACAAGCGAGATCACAATAGGGTCGTTGTCGTGAGGCACCACGTCCCTAAGATCCCCCTTGGTGAACGTGATGTCCACGTCGGGCGAGTGATCCTCATAGATTTCCACTGACATTACCGACCTCGCATACCTCTTGCGTTGCGACGCAGTGCACCCCCCGCCGGAGAATCCGCCGGCTATGGTGTGGATCTCACCGTGAATGGGCACCTCGTGCTGCTTCCCTCCGCTGCCCGCCGGTTGAGATCCTGACGCTTGGTCCGCTTGCTTCTCTAGCAAGTAATCCTTTAGGAAACCACATTTGACCAGCTCGGCGAGCTGGTGTCCCAGAGCCAAACACGAGTTGATAGAGTGGCCAAAACTCTTGTGGAACTCACACCATGCGTCTGGCTTTGGCCCCAAAACCTTCTCCGTCGTTTTCTCAGGCACTTTGAGCCTGGCAGCAATGTTTGGGATGGCGATCAAATCGGCCAAACACATTACAAACTCATACCTTGGGGGGCGATTAGTCTCCTGCCGGTTGACTTAGCGCAAGAGCGTTGCCTCGTCACGGTCTTCCTCACCAGCTTGACACCACGTGCCCTCCAAGTCCACACCACAAATGGCCTCTCTGAGAACCTGAAAAATACACGGTGGCGCCTCTGCGGCCGGTGGCGCTTCGACGCTCAAGTCAGTTACAAGGACACCCAAAAAACTGAGAGAAAATATGCTCTGTAGGACCGTACTGAAAAGCACACAACCCTAGCAGAATGAGTCGTAATGAAAACGTACCTCTGCAAATTCTGTTAAGGTTACCTTTATAGCTAGGTTTTTTCTCTCTCCAAGCCGTTATGCTTTTGGACGCATGGCTCGCATCCAGCCCTGCACGTGTCGCCATCTGGGCTGGGATGGCAGGTAGCACCCAGCCCTACACGTGTCATCATCTGAGCTAGGATAACTCGAGCGTCACTTCTTTATTTCTCCCAGCCCTACACGTGTCATCACTTGGGTTGGAGTAACTGAGAGCATCAAACCCTACACGTGTCGTCATCTGGGCTGGGGCAACTTGAACGTCACTTCTGCGTAGTAGCCAGTCGCGCGGCTAAGTCCTCAACTCAAGGAGTAAACTAACACGCGACATGCTCTAGAGCACCACTCGACAAGGCGAGTATCGAGTGCAGCAAAGTGCACCATCTCTGTGATATCGCTTGTCTCTAACGGCACCTTCCTTACCGCTGCGCCATGCATGTTCTGGCTGAGGAAACCTTGCCATCAACGAATGTCCACTCTGGGAATCCCGTCGCTGATAGGCGAGCTATCCCCTCAACCCAAACACCCTTCACGCCCCAGGCTGGCGCAACAATCGCCTCACCGGAGTTGTACACTTGAACTTACACCTCTGGGCCTTCACCAACTTCAATCTGAGCTTGTCGGAAGATCTGGCGACGTGCTTCCTGCGGCGATGTCGAGCTACATGATCGCCAATCGCCAAATACATTGATGACGAGCCAACCCGGCGACAACCGGGCATGTTCATCGCAGAACGCCAGTTCCATGAACCGGCGACCACGCTCACCTCTGAACCATCCATCTTTCTTGCCTATGTGTTCCACTGAGCACGCCCCCACCTAGGCACGTGCAAGACACGTCATCACACCCGATGACCTGGTCGGTACATGATTTATAAGGACTTTTACCATAGTCGCCCTCTTTGCCTAAGACGGCTAAATAGCTGCCTTTTTTTTCTCTAGGACATTAGATTATGCGCTGATCAAAGACAGCTAGAAATTCGTCATTTTACTGTTAAAATAGTCGTCGTTTTTAAGCTTTTCTGCATCAGTATTATTTGGAAAGAGAATGAGGGTCTAGAAGTTTGTAGTATATGTAAATCTTCACGATGGAAGGAATTTCCTAAAATCAATTCTGAAGTTGAGCAACCAAAATATGAATATAAAGTTCTTGTCAAAGTATTGCGTCACTTTTCCATTTATTCCTAGACTTCAAAGACTCTTTATTTGTTCAAAGACTGCTGAGTCAATGATGTGGCATTTAGAAGGATGGTCGAAGGATGGGAAAATGAGACATCCCGCTGATGGTGAAGCTTAGAACAACTTTGATAGGCTTCATGAAGATTTTTCTAATGATTCGCGCAATGTAAGGCTTGGTCTAGCAAGTGATGGCTTTAATCCATGAGCATATCGCATACCATGGAGCCTATGACGATGGTGGTGTACAACATTCCACCTTGGTTGTGCATGAAACCTGAATATACAATTTTATCATTGTTGATTCATGGACCACAATACCAAGAAATGATATTGATGTGTACCTTCCATTGTTGATTCAAGAGCTAAAAGATTTATGGGAGTTTGGAGTAGAGACAGATGACGCGTCAAAAATGAAATATTTCAAATGCGTGCCGCTCTTCTATGGACTATTAGTGACACTACAAGAAAATTTAATATTACATACATCATCAATTTGTATATAAGACGCTAAACCTGTATGTAAAACATAGTTAATTACAGAAAATAAATCGTATGTAAAATTTTCGTAGGTAACTATTACATACGAATTCAAAATTCGTATGTAATTACATACAGATATATCCATATGTGATTACATACGAAAATATTTGTATGTAATTACACTAGAAAGTTACATACGGAAATATAAGTAAGTAACTATAATTTTTATTTTGTTTGTACATTTGAAAGTATTGAAAACCAGTTTTCCAGACTTGGAAAAACATTGAGAGATATATTCATTAAACATTCAGACCTGCCCATAATTCGAAAAGCATGATAGAAAGTAACATGTGGATTACTTCTTAATTCATCATTTACTGTATTATTATTACATCTCAGGTAACATTTTATAACATATTTACATAGTATGTGGACCATCCCCAGTTTCACTCATATATGGTCTACTTGCCCTTTATCGATTCCAAGATGTGAGCTTCACTTGGCTAAGAAGTCCAGGCCAAAATAGAAGGTCCACTTTATGGACCTTAAAAGAGGGTTCTTGCATTCACCACTCCTATATGGGGTGGTAAAATGGTAAAACTACTCTTGATAAAATAACACTATACTGAACCTAACATTTTCAAAATGGCAATACAATAACTGCAAATAAAAAAATTGTCCAAATCAAAACCTTAATCTAAATTGAAACATGATTTATCTCAATGATTCAGATGAAGCATAACTATTAAAATAAAACCAGACATTGCACTAGAATTTGTCAGATCACTGGTTTAGACTTCCACAAAATTGGTGGAGCAAAAAATCCATAAGAACCAACCCAAATTAGGTAAGAACTGATGTGAAAAACCAATTTGAGTGTAAGAACTTATGTGAACCTAACTAAAGAAGTTCAAGCCAACAAAAATTTCAGCTCAAACTCAAATGAATGTATCAGATTTAGCTCAAACTTATTCAGATCATGTAATTTTTTAAGTTGGACATCTTATGCAATTTCTTCAAATTATTATAATATTATCAAGTCTTAAATATAACCTCTAGTTCCTGCAACAAACAACAACCATTCACGGGTTCCTGCAACAAACAACAACCATTCACGGGATAAACAATAGGATATTTTCGTATTGGAGAGATTGAGGTTTACTTGGATGTTGTGGGAATCATGACTTTGAGTGTAAAGAATGTGAAATTTAGTGAGAGCATCAATTTCTCACGTCAATTTACTGAGAACTAGAAATTGAGATGTGCACGTTGAGAAAAAGTTATTAAGTTTTATGTAATTTTTCTTCAAACATCAAATCAGATACAAATTAATAATCATCTACTTTAACCAAAATAAAAACATATTAAAAAAATATGTAAAGCATATTTTCATATTAAAAATGCTAAAAAAAATATTAAACAATGATGTTAAACATACATATAACAAAATATTAAATATATAACAAAATGTTAGCAAATACCATAAAAAAGATAATCAAGTTATAAATATCTTAAATTTAAGAAGAATATAACCTAAATAAGGAGAGAAACAAATCATCTTATATAAGACTAAATTAATAAAAAAATAATTTTCATTCAACGGGTATTCTATAAAATAACATGACACCTAATAAAAAAAATATATTACATAACAAATAACTAATAAATAATAAATAAATTTTACTACAAAAATTTAATTTTTTTTACCAAATGTAGAAAGAAAATCTGAAAAAAGGAATCAATGAAACGCTGATAAATGGTGTAACCACATACTGTTCATATAAACGCTCATTCCTCTCACTCTCTTCATTCTCTGTTTCCTAAACCCTAAACCCTAACCCTCTACATTCCCTCCAAAACTCTCTCTCACATTTTTCTCCTCTGTTATGCTTATGTTTCACAAATTTGGCAACTGCATCATGGTGTTTTGAGTTTATATAGGTTCTGATAAACATATATCCATTCATTCTCATTTCTTCTTTTCAGTTTTTGAAGAACAGGTTATTCTTTATCATTTCTTTTCTACATTGTGTAACAACACCTTTTCTTTTTAAAAAAAGCAGAAACAGAGGACCCCCCCCCCCACGCACAGTTTCTTTCTTCTTCTTTTTCTTCCTTATCTCCATTTCTCTCTCTCTCCAATTCTCTTCTCTCCCTCTCTCTTAATTTCTCTCCCAATCTTCATCTATTTTAGAATCTGATCATACCACGCTGTAGCTGAGGAGTTCAGGAACATTTCTACCCGATCAGATTTTCAAACAGAGTAAGTTCATTTTTACTCTAAATATCCTTTGTTCTCTGTTTTTCCTTAGGATTTAGTCATCAATCTTGGTGGGGTCAGTTGAGAAGTTTAATCCTCTCAACTTATTCTATTATATACTGAAATTTTGTTCTGTTTGGATAATTTACATTAGGCCCGTAAATCTTTAAGCTTATCCAAACGGTGGGGAATAAAATTCTAAAAGTTGCTTGGAAAGCAAACAATTGAGGTAAGGGAAGCTAAATTTAATTTTTAATAGCACCTAGGATAGAAGATCTGAATGTGGAAGGGACGTGGTCCCAATATTCAATTTTTTTCTTGCAGGGATGTTGTGTGTTATATATATTGGGTTGATTGTTTATATATTATTTAAATTTGTGGAAATATTAGGTTTTGATGATTTAGTATTAAAGTATTATTTTTTTATGTCAAATAGACTTTTGAATATTGCGGATAACTTTTTGAAATGATATTGTATGACGGAATGGTATGGAATTGAATTCATACATTTGGGATAATGTATGACTGATGTTTGTTGTGTATTAAGTATTGATGCCTATGTGGTAACTGATCCTGCCTGTTGACTAGAACGCTGGAAACTGCCTCGTCAAAGGATCGACGTGTGCACCGCTTCACACCTCCGTTCCTCTTCGAGATCCACCTCAAGAACCTGCAAAGAAACAGAGCGGCGCCGCTGCGGCCGATCGCACTCCAACGCCCAAGTCAGTGACCGAATCACCAAATACTAAGAGAACAAGAACCGTGCAAATCCTCTCTCACAGTCAGCTCTATAACTCGCAAGCGTAAAGAGTATATCTGAACGTGCGTACCTTAGAAAGTTCGTTGAGAACTCTTATATACCTGGTTACTTTCTCTCTCCTGGCAGTTACAGACTTGGACACGTGGCTCGTATCCAACTGTACACGTGCCATCATCTGGAGCCTCCTTGACTTGGGCGCTGCTTCTACTCTCTTTTTACTAAGTTACCTATGCATGGTACTGCCCAGTACATAGCCAACTTGGGAGTGCGATCTCTACTGGAACTGGCGAGTTAGGGTGCCTTCATATACCTTCCCTGTGGTCTCGCCGGCCGCCTTCATAATCTGCTTCTCCTTCATCTTCGGCGATGTGCTTTTTCTGGCGATCTCCAATCGCTTGGTCGCCTGAGTTTACATCTGGCGACTTCATCTTTAACCCGGTGATCGCCTATTCTGGTATGCTGGAGATCGGAACACGCCAACTTGATAACTGGCGACTTCACGAGCCCTCCCCCCCCCCCCCCGACTTCCTTCCTTTCTGCCAACCTGGCGCCTTGCCAACACGCCTATACTGTAGCGGGATGCCACGTCATCACTCCCGACCACCAGGGCGGTACACAAGCCCCCCAGTCTTAAGCGAAGACTTGTCCAGCGAAAAGACTGAAAGAGTCACGTCAACACCGATCTACGTGGCACTGACGCAGAATTCCAAGCGGTTTGTAATTTCTGCCGCTCTGACGCTCCACCAAACCCCTTGTCCATCACTCGACACGCGGCTTCATCAACGGTTACCTTCAGTTATCGTTTGCGCTTCCCAAACCCATTTTCGAAAAAACTCTTAAACCCATTTTCACTCAATACTGTTCCATCACTTTCCCTCGCATTCACGAACGCTCTAACCTTCTTCTGCAAAAAACTCTCAGCGCTCTCCATCACTCTGAATCACCATCAACCTTCATCGTCCTCCTGATCATCAAAAGGTACCTACTTTCCTTCTTCTGCTGGTTTTCCTTGCATTTTAACCGATTCGCATCATCCTGTAACTGCCTGGTGCATACGCTGTGGGTTGCTTTTTCCATTTCTCCTTCTACGTAACTTAGGGCTTCGTCAATCATCGCAACGAACCTACGTTCGTTCGTTTTTCACCTTCCTTCCACGATCGAGTCAGCCTTTGTAACCCCTGATCATTTTTCCTTTTCTTCTTCCTTTGCAGCTGCAACAATGACTCGCACAAAGATCACCCCGAATCCTCCTCCTTCATCAAGAAACCCCCCTTCTCAAGCACACGACCCACCACGAGTTCGTGGCGCTTCATCTTCCCAGGCTAAGAGGCCTGCGTCTTCCCGCCCTAACCTGGCCCAGGCGACTCCACCTATCGCCGGAGGAGCCCCCGTTCCCTTGCCAGACTTCAAAACCTTGTATCCCTGGGCCAACTCGACCCTTCTGAGGGAGACATCTTCTGTGAATACTGCGGGAGCAGTTTTGCGGCTGACAAAGGGGGATGAGCCCAACCAATCGTTTCATAAGGAGCACGACGAGAGAATGATAGTGCTGCCTTGCTCCCCCGATCTGCCCGTTTGTGCTGATGACAAAGTGAGTGCTGACGGGCCCTTCTGCTTCGTCTACACAACACTATTCAAGAAGGTGAAACTGAAGTTTCCCTTCACCCGATTCGAGAGGGAACTCCTTACCGAGCTCAACATTGCCGCCGCCCAGCTTCACCCCAACAGCTGGGCGTTTGTTCGAGCTTTCCAAGTTATGTGCGACCACCTGGGGTTGCCCGCATCCGTGGACGTATTTTTATTTCTCTTCGAAGCCAAGCACCCAGGAGACCGCCTGTGGGTTAGCTTGAACGCGATTGCTGGGAGGTCCATCTTTGCTATCTTCCAGCAATCCTATAAAGATTGGAAAGGGAAATTCGTCCAAGTGCGCCCTAACGACAAGGACGCCTCCCTACTCGACGGCTTCCCTTTGTACTGGGTGGACAAGGGGAAGAAAGAGTCCAAAAGCTGCTTCAGGAGACCCAGGAGTCCTGACAGCATGGGAGCGTTGGACCGAGATCTCTGCCTTTTCTGGAAAAGGGTCGCGGATGCCAACATCACCTTCCTTACCACCACCCTGATCTGCTTCGAATTCTACGAGGACCAACTCGAAATTCGAATAGGTTAGAACATTCACTATTGTTTTAACACTGCTGCTATTTGACTGTTTCTGGGCGTCTTGTGCGTTATGCGCAAGACTTAGGTTTTATATTTCCTGCACCGATTATCTGCTATGCTGCATACTGCCTTGTGCACTTATTTTCTCCTTGAGTTAACCTATGCATTTTCGTTCCATGCAGATAACATGTTGGGCAAAGGTATGCTTGCTGAACTGAGGGCGCTCGCCCGAACCCACGGGTTGGCGATGGGTTCTCAAACGGTACCCAACTCGGTGGTGGAGACAGCCATCGTCCACGGGCGATCGCCACCTAAGGAACCTGCCCAACGCAAGAAACTAGTCCTTAAGAGGCCCAAGAGGAAGGCTCCCCAGATAGTCCAAGAGGATGAGGAAGAAGATGACGAGGTCACTGAGGATGGCCTCGTTACAAAGAGGAAGAGGGTGGCACCTTCTTCACCACCTGCACCACCCCCTCTTCCCTCATCAACGCCACCATCCACACCTGCTCCTCCTCCATCTTCGCCACCCCCACAAGATCCTGTTTCACCAGTCCAAGCCATCCCGCTAGCCACTGCGTCGCCTGCGGTTGAGGCCCAAGAGCCAAACTTCATGGAGGACCCCCCGAGCCCCTCCACGCCACATATATCAGCGGGAGGGGGTTCCCCTTCAAATGCCTCAGCCGCAGAGGTTGCTCCAATCGGGGATGAGGTCGCTCATACCTCACCGATTCTGATCACCGAATCCCCGATTCCGTCGCCACGCCAACAAGCGCCCACTGAAGAACCTGCTAAGGAAGGTGGCGACGAGAACCCACAACAGGCCCCCACAACGCCTCTAGTGCCTCTACAAGCAGCAAACCTCCCCCTTGAGGTCACGAGGATGTGGGAGCCTCTATCTGCTAAGCTGAAAACAATAGCAGAAGACATCCCAGCCATCATCACCAGAGCTGTGGAAAGCTCTACTAGGAGGCTCCAAGACGACCTCTTCAACCTCAAGACCGAGAACAGCACCATGAGGGTTGAGGTGGAGAAGTTGTCTTTCAGCTTGACGCTGGCGGAGATTGAACACTCCCGAGTGGAGGATGCAATGAACACCGAGCTCAGGTTGGCGCGCAAAGAGGCCACCGATCTCCGCCACAAAGTGCAACAGCTTGCTCAAGAAAAGATCGAACTAGAGAGCAAGATTGTGCCTTACCGCGTCAAGGTGGCTGACCTGGAGGCTCTCATGAAGGCCGACGCCGTCAAGGTGCAAAAACTAGAGAAAAGGTCAGCCGACCGAGAGACCCTCCTTGGGCAGGTGGAAAAGGCAAGGGACGACGCCATAGCTGATCTCGCCAAAGCCAACGAAGAGAAGGGAAAGGTAGCTGCTGAATTGGCCCAAGTGCAAACGGAATCCAAGAAGGTTGCTGGAGACCTTCTCCAGGCTCAAGAGACCAACGAACAACTCAAGAAGCAGGTCGAAGAGCTGGATCAACAGAACAAGGAGCTGAAAGAGCAAACTGAAGATCTCAAGAAGCGGATTGAGGAACTTCAGAAGCAAATTGAAGAACTCAAGCTAAACTCTGCTCAAATTCTGGCTGCTGGATTCGAAGCTGCACGGGAACAATTTGCTTGCTTGTTCCCCGACCTGGATCTCAGCATGGTGTCGCTGGATAATGAAGTGGTGGATGGAAAAGTGGTGCCCGCCGAAGACTGACTAATTTAATTCATCCATCGCTTTCATTCTCTCCTTTGCATTATAACCTGTAATAGACTTTATGTCCTTTTGTATATATGTTTTGAACTTTTATTCACTGTTAATGACAAAGTCTACGTTTTTTTTTTTTTCCTCCTTTGACTCTTTCAATCGCTTCAACTTTCCTTGCGTGTTTAATTTCAAAGAAATGTCTTAGCAAAACCGTAGGCACGATCTTTGACTTAACTGCTTCGAACCACTTCAACCTTTAAGCAACAATCACTTTATCGATTCGTAAACTTAAGGCAATTAACCTTATCGTAAAAACATTCCTTAAGCAACAAACTTTGGCCCAGCTGTTGGTTTAAACACTGCTTCACCCGATCTGCTCCACCAAAACGGGTCCTTTAACATTCTCGCCATCGTTTGAACTTTTCCTGGTCACCAGAAACTCTTGGCGATCAGCTTCTCTCTGGCTTCACGCCTTGGCCCTTGCTCTTTGATCTGGGGGTAGAGATGCCTTTCGGATCCTTCTCTGCCTCCTTGTGCTTCAGAGCGAGAGACCGGGTGGCTAGGCGTTCTCTTCGAACCTACCTTAGCCACCTTCAGAACTTCTTCCACCCTCTACACCGTACCTGAACTCGTTCGAGACGAGAAGGATTTTATCTTGCCTGAACTTGCTCATAGGCGAGAAGGTCTTTAACTCGCCTGAACTCGCTCACAGGCGAGAAGGTCTTTTACTCGCCTGAACTCACTCACAGGCGAGAAGGTCTTTAAATCGTGCCTCTACATTGCCCCAGGGGTTACATCTTCTCGCCCCCAGAAACACTGAGGACTTTTACTTGCCTCTACATTGCCCCAGGGGTTACATCTTCTCGCCCCCAGAAACACTGAGGACTTTTACTTGCCTCTACATTGCCCCAGGGGTTACATCTTCTCGCCCCCAGAAACACTGAGGACTTTTACTTGCCTCTACATTGCCCCAGGGGTTACATCTTCTCGCCCCCAGAAACACTGAGGACTTTTACTTGCCTCTACATTGCCCCAGGGGTTACATCTTCTCGCCCCCAGAAGCACTGAGGACTTTTTCTTGCCTCTACATTGCCCCAGGGGTTACATCTTCTCGCCCCCAGAAACACTGAGGACTTTTACTTGCCTCTACATTGCCCCAGGGGTTACATCTTCTTGCCCCCAGAAACACTGAGGACTTTTACTCTTTCTCGCCTGCACTTGCTCGACGGCGAGGAGGTCTTTTAAATGCCTCGGGACGCGCGCGGGCGTTGAGGTCTTTTAACTGGTGCCTCCGATGGCCGAAAGACGATGAGGACTTAAAAAACTTTAACTGATGCCTCCAATCGCCGAAAAACGATGAGGACTTAAAAACTTTAACTGATGCCTCCAATCGCCGAAAAACGATGAGGACTTAAAAACTTTAACTGATGCCTCCAATCGCCAAAAAACGATGAGGACTTAAAAACTTTTTAGAAAGCATGCAAAATATCTTTAACTCGCCTTAAATCACGTATAAGTGACAAGGTTTTCTTCAAAACTTTTCTGGAAAACAGCAAGCATGCAATCTGAAAACGCCTTATACTTCGTAAACTCTTCTTTTATTGGGTGGCCTCATTAAAAACCCTCCTTAGGGAAAAAAGAGTGCCCCCTTCAAACTGTTTTATCAGAAACATCGTAAATAACTTTTTGTGTTTGTCTTTACTTGCAAGCTCTTAACTATAGTACAACTTCAGGTGCGTGGCGTTCCAAGTGCGAGGAATCGCCGCTCCTTCCAGCGTCTCTAAGCGGTAGGCGCCGTTCCCGAGCGCCTCGGTTATCCTGAACGGTCCCGTCCACTTAGGCGACAGCTTATTCTCCATCTCGTACTGGTGGGTTTTTCTCATCACTAGGTCGCCTTCTCTAAATTGCCTTGGCATCACCTTCGAGTTGTAGCTTCGTTCAATCCTTCTCTTCACCGCCTCAGCTTTCAGTCTCGCTTCCTCTCTAACCTCATCCAGTAGATCCAGGTTCAGCCTTCTCTCTTCATTCGAGTCTTCCTCTACAAAGTTCAGGAATCTCGGCGAGCTCTCCTGAATCTCTACTGGAATCATCGCATCACACCCATAGACCAAACTGAACGGGGTCTCATGGGTTCCTGACTGCTCGGTGGTGTGGTACGCCCATACTATACGGGGCACCTCCTCAGCCCAGCTTCCCTTGGCTTTTTCTAGCCTTCTCTTCAAACCTCTCAACAACACCCGATTAGCTGACTCCACCTGGCCATTTGTCTGAGGGTGCTCGACGGATGCAAACACTTGTTGAATTCCCACCCCTTCGCAGAGCTTCTTCAACAGGTGGCTTGCAAACTGAGTCCCATTATCCGACACCAGGCGTTTAGGCACTCCAAACCGGCACACGATGTTCTTCCACACGAAACCTTCGATCTTGTGTGCGGTGATCTGGGCCACTGGTTCTGCTTCGATCCACTTGGTGAAATATTCAATCGCCACCACCAAGTACTTCATCTGCCTGATCGCCAGCGGGAAAGGTCCCAGGATGTCGATTCCCCAGGTATGAAACGGCCAAGGGCTATAAATCGACTTCAACTCCTCGGGAGGCGCCTTATGCCAATCGGCGTGCTGCTGGCATTGTTTGCAACATTGGGCATACTTCTTGCAATCTTCTCTCATGGACGGCCAGTAGTATCCTGCACGGAGAGTCCTCGCGGCCAGAGCTCGACCCCCGACGTGGCTTCCGCATATACCTTCGTGGAGCTCCGCCATGATTCTCGTGCACTTCTCGCCATGTATACACTCCAGGAGCGGGTGAGTGAACCCAAACCTGTACAGATCGCCATCAATCAGGGTGTACTTGCTAGAATTCTTCTTTACCTTCCTAGCCTCAGTCGGATCCAGCGGGAGAAAGCCATCCGCCAGGCACCGCTTGTACTGGGTTATCCAAGTGTCTGGCTCATGGGTAGCGCAGACCTGCATCACGTTCACCTTCTCTCCCCGGCAAGCTCTAATTCTTGGCGATCTCAGAGTTTCTTGCGTCAGGGACTTATGGCTTCTCGCGGCTTTCTCCGTCGACTTGCTTATCTGAAGGACCAGGTGATCTGCCACAAATGCTCTCGGCGTCTTCAGAGTTTCTTGAATCACCGTCCTCTGCCTACCCCCCTTGCCTGAGCTGGCGAGCTTAGCTAGCAAGTCAGCTCGGGCATTCTGCTCTCTGGGCACATGCACTACTTCAAAGGAGGCAAAAGAACTCTTCAACTCCTGCACATATTCCAGATAGGCCGCCATTTGTGGATCTTTAGCCTGGAACTCGCCTGTTACTTGCCCTGTGACTAGCAGCGAGTCACTCTTAGCCATCAGCACCCTAGCTCCCATCTCTTTGGCCAACAAAATTCTGGCGATCAGCGCCTCATACTCCGCTTGATTGTTACTGGCTTTGAAGGCAAACCTCAGAGATTGCTCGATCAGCACGCCGTTGGGTCCTTCCAATATGACTCCAGCACCGCTGCCCTGCTGGTTCGACGATCCATCCACCGAAAGTACCCAACGGAAATCGTCCCCTTCAACCCACGTTGCCTCAGACGAGAGCTCGACCACGAAATCTGCAAAGATTTGCCCCTTAATCGGGCCTCGGGGCTCATATTTGATATCAAACTCTGACAATTCTACTGCCCACTTCACCATCCTTCCTGCAACGTCAGGCTTCTTCAAGACCTTCTGGATGGGCAGGCCAGTCATCACCAGTATTGTGAAGCTATGGAAGTAGTGGCGCAACCTCCTCGCCGAAAATACCACAGCCAGCGCAGCCTTCTCCAGGGCCTGATATCTCGTTTCGGGGCCCTGCAGCACCTTGCTCACAAAATAAATAGGCTTCTGAGCCTGGTCTTGATCCTGGGCGAGCACCGCACTCACCGCCCTCTCAGTTACAGCAAAATACAACCTGAGAGGGGTTCCCACCAGCGGTTTGCACAGAACCGACGGGCTCGCCAGATACTCCTTCAGCTTGACGAAAGCTTCCTCGCACTCTTTCGTCCAAACAAACTTATTGTTGCGCCTCAGGCACTGAAAATAGGGATGGCCCTTCTCCCCGCTAGCGGACACGAAACGGGACAGGGCTGCCATTCGACCTGTCAGCTGCTGAACCTCCTTCACCGTAGCTGGGCTCCTCATCGCCAAGATGGCGGCACACTTATCAGGGTTGGCCTCTATGCCTCTTTCAGTCAAGAGGAAACCCAAAAACTTCCCAGCTTCCACGCCGAAAATACATTTCTCTGGGTTCAGCTTCAATCTGAACTTGGTGATCGTCGTGAACAATTCCTCCAAGTCGGCAACGTGCTTGCTCTTTTCCGGCGAGGTCACGACCATGTCATCGACGTACGCTTGCACGTTCCTTCCCAGCATCGGTGCAAGTACTCGATCCATCAGCCTCTGGTACGTGGCCCCCGCGTTCTTCAGCCCAAACGGCATCACCTTGTAGCAGTAGCACGACCTCTCCGTCATGAAGGCTGTTTTCTCTTCGTCCATGGGATGCATCTTAATCTGATTGTACCCCGAGAAGGCATCCAGGAAGCTCAACACTTACACCCCGCAGCACTATCCACCAGGGCGTCTATGCTTGGTAAAGGATACGAATCCTTTGGGCAAGCTTTGTTCAGGTCAGTGAAATCGACGCACATGCGCCATTTCCCGTTACTCTTCTTTACCAGCATGACATTCGCCAGCCATTCAGGGTACTAGACCTCCCTGATGTGGCCTGCAGCGAGGAGCTTCTGAGTTTCATCTCTAATCGCCTGCCTCCTTTCTTCGTTAAACTTTCTTCTTCTTTGTCGCACTGGTCTCACCAAGCTGTCCATCGCCAGATGATGGCACAGGAAGTCAGGATCAATCACGGGCATGTCCGAAGCGGACCATGCAAACGCATCCAGATGCCGCTCAATCACCTTGGCGATCTGGTCCTGGAGCTCGACCTCCAGAGATCTTCCCAACTTGAAGATTTTTCCCCCGATCTCTTTCTCGAGCCACTGCTCGACAAGTTTTGGCCTGGATTCTCGGGCGATCACCGCCCTGGCGATTCCCTGTTCTCTCGCTTCCTCAGGGCGATTCCGCGCCTCTTCCTCTTCCAGGCCAGCGTTTCCCTCCACTAGCTCAGCGTCCACCATCTCCACGTCCCTTCCGGCGGTCTTGTCCGCTACCGTCGATCTGGGCTTCACACCGGGAGGTGGGGTGGTTGTTACATAACTCACTGATCTCTTGTTTTTCAGGCTATTCTCATAGCACTTTTTCGCTTCTTTCTGATCAGACTTGATCGTGATCACCACCCCCTCCATAAACGGCAACTTTACCTTCATGTGCCGAGTCGACGGAATGGCGCCTATCCTGTTAAGCGTGGGCCTTCCCAACAAGATGTTGTATGCCGAAGGAGCGTTTACGATGAGGTACTTGATTTTCTCCGTCCTCGAACCAGCCTCATCTGTAAACGTGGTTCTCAACTCAATATATCCCCTGACCTCCACCTGGTCACCAGCGAACCCGTACAGGCACCCTCCATAGGGCCTTAGCTGGTCAAGGGGCAACTCCAGCTGCGTGAAAGTCGGCCAGAACATCACGTCTGCCGAACTTCCTTGGTCCACCAGAACTCTGTGGACCTTCCTTCCCGCCGTCACCAACGAAATGACTATGGGATCGTTGTCATGGGGCACAACGTCCCGAAGATCCTACTTGGTGAACGTAATGTCTACCTCCGGCGAGTGATCTTCAAACATATCCACTGTCATCACCGACCACGCGTACTTCTTCCTCTGCGATGCGGTGCATCCACCACCTGAGAAGCCTCCTGCGATGGTGTGGATTTCCCCGTGGATAGGCATTTCGTGTTGCTGGGCTTCTCCACCTGCTGGCTGGGAACTCGACGCTCCCCCCGTCCTCCTATCCAGCAGATAGTCATTTAGGAATCCGCTCTTAACCAGATCATCGAGCTGATACCCTAAGGACAAACACGAGTCCAAAGTGTGGCCAAAGCCCTGGTGAAACTCGCACCAGGCGTCTGGCTTTGGTCCCAGCACCTTGTCGCCCACCTTCTCAGGCGCTTTCAACCTAGCAGATATATTGGGAATGGCGATCAGGTCCGCCAATCCCATGACAAACTTGTGCTTAGGCGGGCGATTGTATTCCCGGCGTGCTGGTTGCTGGCGCCCCTGGCTCCTCCCCTTGTTCCTCCTATCGTAAGGATGGCGAGTCATTTGGTCCTTCCTGGCCGCCGCCGCTGTTTCCAGCACCCTTTGCGGCTGGATTCTGGTCTGGGCGCGTGGCCTAGCGGGAGCCACGCTCCCTCTCTTCTCAACGACCTCACTTTCGTCGGCGATGTGAGCCACCGCAAGTCGCCTGACCTCAGCAAACGTTGCAGGGTGAGCCCTGATCAAGGCCTCGCAGAATGGTCCCGGCAGCACGCCCTTCTTGAATGCATAGACCAGCATTTCTTCATCTTTAGCCGGCGATCTGACCATCTGCGCTCCAAAGCGATTTAAGTAGTCTCTGAGGGACTCTCCCTGGTACTGCCTTATATCAAACAGATCATAAGACACCCTGGGCGGTGCCTTTTTCACGATGTATTGCTCGACGAAAACCTTAGAGAACTGCTGAAAACTAGTTATGTGACCGTTAGGTAGGCTCACAAACCACTCCAACGCCGTTCCCTGGAGCGTGCTTACGAACATCTTGCAATACACGGCGTCTGACCCTCCCGACAACATCATCTGCGTATGGAACGTGGTCAGATGGGCCTCTGGATCCTCCACGCCGGTAAAGACAGCCTTGACAGGGACCACGCTCGTAGGAATGGGCGTATCAGTAATCGCCTGAACAAAAGGCATAGGGAAAACGCGAGGTGGCAATGACGGCGCCACCTCTTCAGCAGAAGAACGCCCTTGCTGCTCCTGAAGAGCTTGACGCAGCTCCTCAGTCACCTTGCTGAGCTCCTCGTTCCTGGCGCGAGAGGCGACCAGGTCCTCATGCATTCTCGCCTGCTCTATGCGTGAGGCTTCCACAGTTGCCTGCAACGAACGCATCATCTCTGCCATCTGCGCCATGGTCATGGCAGCGGCGCCTTCGGCAGCGACGGGCGCAACTGGACTTGAGCGATTGCTTCTCATTTTTCTCATGAAACTCAGCGAATCACAGAATGCGGCGAACAACACTTACTCTAGCTACGATTGAGTCAGCGATCAATCGGAAGAAACTGTGCGAAACTCCGCGAGAAAACTCAAGAACACCGCAAACCTTCAAAGAAACTTGCAACTTCACCAAGAACCACTGCTCTTCGCACGGATAACCAAACGAGCGAAGGAACTCAACTCCACCGAACAAATTACGCGTAAACAGCAGAAAAACCTTTCTTCACCGATCGAAAACCCAAACGAACGGTGTAAAACGCGAATTCACCGAACAAATTTCGAGCAAACAGCGAACGATGGTCGCACCAGCACACAACCACGCAGAAAACTTCGAAAACCTCCAAGAACTCACGCTGTGGATGGGAGCAAGTTTTACACGGCACCACGGTGGGCGCCTAATGATCCTGCCTGTTGACTAGAACGCTGGAAACTGCCTCGTCAAAGGATCGACGTGTGCACCGCTTCACACCTCCGTTCCTCTTCGAGATCCACCTCAAGAACCTGCAAAGAAACAGAGCGGCGCCGCTGCGGCCGATCGCACTCCAACGCCCAAGTCAGTGACCGAATCACCAAATACTAAGAGAACAAGAACCGTGCAAATCCTCTCTCACAGTCAGCTCTATAACTCGCAAGCGTAAAGAGTATATCTGAACGTGCGTACCTTAGAAAGTTCGTTGAGAACTCTTATATACCTGGTTACTTTCTCTCTCCTAGCAGTTACAGACTTGGACACGTGGCTCTTATCCAACTGTACACGTGCCATCATCTGGAGCCTCCTTGACTTGGGCGCTGCTTCTACTCTTGTTTTACTAAGTTACCTATGCATGGTACTGCCCAGTACATAGCCAACTTGGGAGTGCGATCTCTACTGGAACTGGCGAGTTA
Organism: Phaseolus vulgaris; assembly: GCF_000499845.2. Classification (NCBI taxonomy): domain Eukaryota; kingdom Viridiplantae; phylum Streptophyta; class Magnoliopsida; order Fabales; family Fabaceae; genus Phaseolus; species Phaseolus vulgaris. The sequence continues at coordinate 36,896,390 of NC_023749.2, read as the reverse complement.
GGGTGCCTTCATATACCTTCCCTGTGGTCTCGCCGGCCGCCTTCATAATCTGCTTCTCCTTCATCTTCGGCGATGTGCTTTTTCTGGCGATCTCCAATCGCTTGGTCGCCTGAGTTTACATCTGGCGACTTCATCTTTAACCCGGTGATCGCCTATTCTGGTATGCTGGAGATCGGAACACGCCAACTTGATAACTGGCGACTTCACGAGCCCCCCCCCCCCCTCCCCCGACTTCCTTCCTTTCTACCAACCTGGCGCCTTGCCAACACGCCTATACTGTAGCGGGATGCCACGTCATCACTCCCGACCACCAGGGCGGTACAGTAACAGAGATCTCCGAGCTTCACTGATGATCTAAGTCACATAGACTAAGATATCAGGTGGTGAGAAGCTGATGGGGGAGTTCATGCACACCGTGACATATGAGATGCACGGCTTGGGTTGTATTGAACTTACCCTGATCCTTTATGTTGGATTCGCTGGTAATCTTTGGATCAGGTGTTAGTCTCTGGTAGGACTTACTTAATACGGGTCTTCCGGAAGACGTTGTTTGTTGAATATCTTGGATGTGTAGATCCATGTGAGATCTATGTGAGATGTTGGGATTTGAAGAAGATTGTATAATTTGAGAAATTGATCATGTAACTTGGTTTTCTCTTTTGATTTAACTGCGTATATTATAAAATTCTATTTTCACTAGCTTACCCTTGCTTTTCTTGCTGTGTTTGAACTGCGATGACTGTACTACGTACACGAGCAGATGATCTTACAGGTGTCTGAGGATCAGAAGAGTTTTAAGGCGTTGATTTTGAAACTTATATTGTAAATATTTGTATTTCTATATGTCCTAATCACGTATTAGGAATATTTTGAAAAACTGTAAGCTTGTATAGAAATATGTAGAACTAGTATTGTAATAGTTATATGTAAATTATGGGGTGTTACATTTAATGGTATCAGAGCGGTTCATCCTTAGGATAACCTGAGGGTAGTGGGTTTATTTTGTTTCTCTTGTGTGTAGATTTTTGTTTAAGTCTAGCCTCAAGACTTAGTTAAAAGTTTCTATTAAGATGTTTGACAAAGTTGTTTTTCTTGATACCTTGTTTGTGTTTGAGTCAAGTTAATTGTTATGAATAAAGATGAAGTTATTAAGAATGAAAAGAATCTTGATAGAGTGGTGAGGGTGCACACTCATGACTAGATCAAGATTATTTTCTATCTTAATTCTAAGTAGCTAGAGTACATTTTAGAGATAAGTTTTGATTAGTTTTTACCTGTTTCGTATGATTATTTCTTTGAAGTTAATTTGTCTTAAAGATGTAGTTGGAAATTTTAGTAATTTCTAACCCAATTCTTTATGTGCTTAGTAGATGGCACGTAGACCACCTACTCCTCCTTCACCAGTAGATATGCCCAACTTAGCTCGGGCAATAGAGATGATGGCAACAGCCTTGCAACAACAGAGTGCTACTATGGCACAACAGCATCAGGCCGCTCTTCATCAATTAGAAATAGCTAGATTAGCAGCAGAAGCATCTCAGCTTCATCAACAACCCCATAACTTTAGTCTGGATGATTTTCTGAGACACAATCCACCCAAATTTAATGGCAAGGTAAATTCAGATGGAGCAGACCAGTGGGTGAGAGACATAGAAAGAATCTTTGAAGCTACTCAATGCCCTGAAGAGAGAAAGTTATCCTATGCCATTTATGTACTAACTGAAGAAGCTGAATTCTGGTGGATAGGCATGAAGCAAATGATGGAAGACAAAGGTGAAGATGCTACTTGGGAGAACTTCAAAGTAAGATTCCTAGAGGAGTATTTTCCTGATAGTGTCAGGTATGCAAAAGAAATTGAATTCATGCAGCTGGAACAAGGAAATCTTTCAGTCACTGAATATCCTACTAGGTTCAAACACCTAGCTAGATTCTACACCCAGACCATGACTGAGGCTTGGAGATGTAGAAAATTTGAGTTTGGATTGAAGCAAGAACTTAAAGAAGTGGTGATTCCTATGTCCATTAGAGATTTCCCTGCTCTAGTGGAGAAAGCAAAAGTAGTGGAGAGTTTGAAAAGTAGTAGCAGACTTGCTAAGCCTCAAGTGGGAGGACCTTCTAAAAGCATGCCTAAATATGAAGATAGAAAGAAATCTTATTTCATACCTCAATCTTATAGCAGTGGAAGACCCAATTCTCAATCACCACCTAGTTTCAGATGTTTTCGATGCGGTGGGCCACATGTTGTTAGATTTTGCCCTCATCCAGTGTCAAATGTGACATGTGATAGATGTCACAGGTATGGTCATGCAACAAAAGACTGTCGTGTCCAATTGGGAGCTCCAAATTCTGGCGGAGTGCAGCAAGTACAACAAAATAGTAATCAAAAACCCAAAGCTGTTGGCAGAATTTTTGCTATTAGTGGAGTTGAAGCTTCACAGTTTGATAGCCTTGTTAGAGGTATTTGTTCTATCCTTGGAACACAGTTATCTGTATTGTTTGATTTTGGGGCAACCCATTCTTTTATATCTTTTGATTATGCTAAGAAACTTAAGTTGCCGGTCCGAGAATTAGAATTTGAGTTGGTGGTATCTACACCAACAGAAGGTATTATAGTAACTTCTTCCATGTGTGCTGGGTGTCCAGTAATTATAGATGGGCAGAGATATAAGATCAACATGATTTGTATACCTCTAAAAGATTTGGAGGTTATATTGGGAATGGATTGGTTGTCTGCTAATCATATCCTTATAGATTGTGGTCGAAAGAAGTTAATTTTCCCTAAATTAGAAGGAGTACAGGTTATCTCAGCTCATCAGTTTGAGAGAGAGATACAAGAAGGTGCAGAATGTTTTATGCTCTTGACTTGTTCTATAGTTACTGATAAAGTACAAAAAGATATATTTGTAGTTCAGGAGTTTATGGATGTATTTCCTGATGAGATTCCTGGACTTCCACCTAAAAGAGAGATAGAGTTTGCAATAGACTTGATTCCCGGAGCAGGCCCTGTGTCAATTTCTCCATATCGGATGGCACCAGCGGAGTTAGCTGAATTGAAGAAACAACTAGAAGACTTATTGGAAAAGCAATTCATTCGACCTAGTGTTTCTCCTTGGGGAGCTCCAATGCTATTAGTGAAGAAGAAAGATGGTTCGTCACGTCTATGCATAGATTACAGACAATTAAACAAGTTAACAATAAAGAATAAATATCCTCTTCCTAGAATTGATGACTTGATGGATCAGTTGCATGGGGCAATTGTCTTTTCTAAGATAGATCTGCGCTCAGGTTATCACCAAATTTCAGTGAAAGCGGAAGATGTTCAGAAGACTGCCTTTAGATCAAGGTATGGTCACTATGAATTTCTGGTTATGCCATTTGGGGTGACTAATGCTCCAGCTATTTTCATGGATTATATGAATCGGATATTCAGACCTTTTTCTTGATAAGTTCGTGGTGGTGTTCCTAGATGATATCTTGATTTATTCTCGTACAAGGGAAGAACATGCAGAACATCTTAGAACCGTCCTGGACATTTTGAGAGAAAAACAATTATATGCTAAACTTTCAAAATGTGACTTCTGGATGTCAGAAATACAATTTTTAGGACATGTCATCTCTACACAGGGAATATCAATAGATCCTTCTAAAGTGGAGGTTGTACTTCAGTGGGAACGTCCTAAAACAGTTACTGAAATTAGAAGCTTTATCGGGTTAGCAGGATATTACAAGAGATTTATAGAAGGTTTTTCTAAAATAGTGGCCCCTTTGACCCAATTGACTAGAAATGATCATCCTTTTGCATGGACTGAACAATGTGAGAGAAGTTTTGAAGAGTTGAAAAGAAGGTTGACTAATGCTCCTGTATTGACAATCCCTGATACCAATCAGTCTTTTGAAGTTTTCTGTGATGCTTCCTATCAGGGATTGGGTTGTGTTCTGATGCAGAATAAGAAAGTTGTTGCCTACGCTTCTCGTCAGTTAAAGGTGCATGAAAGAAATTATCCAACTCATGATCTAGAATTGGCAGCAGTTGTCTTTGCTTTAAAAATATGGAGACATTTTCTTTACGGAGTTAGTTTTAATGTGTTTAGTGATCATAAAAGCTTGAAGTATTTGTTTGATCAAAAGGAGTTAAATATGAGGCAGAGGAGATGGATTGAATTTTTAAAAGACTATGATTTCCAACTGATATACCATCCTGGGAAGGCAAATGTTGTTGCAGATGCGTTGAGTCGTAAAAAGATACAAATATCTTCGCTTATGATTAGAGAGTTAGCATTGATTGAAGATTTCAGGAGTATGAATTTCAAGAGTTAGCATGCTCCAAGTTTTGTTGATTTATTTAACGCGTTTTCTTTCACTATTTTATATAAAAATACTATATATATATATATATATATATATATATATATATTTACATGTAAATAAGAAAATAAACAAATAAAATTACAAAGCAAATAGTAATACATAAGAAATAAACATTATTGTTCCTGCCGGTTGACCAAATGCGTCTTCGTGTGTCTACGTCACTCTCACGTCCAGAATCCCGGCACTCGCACGTGCTTTCCCTTTGATTGAATGCCTGAAAACACAAAGACAAAGGGCGCCCTAGAGGTCGTTTGCACTCTGACGCTCAAGTCAATCTTAGGACTAGGAAACACCAAAACTCTCTACGTAAAACTGTAACTGTGTGTTTTAAGCGGCACAAATGAATAACGTACCTTGCTAAGTTTGTTACTTCTCTTTATATAGACTGAAACTAGGGTTTTCACTGTTTCCATTACCCAAAATGGGCTTCCTGAGGGGGTGGGTCCCAACGCCACAGTTACCCACTCTTAGGATCACTTAGCGCGTAGGGTTCCCTAACTGGAGTGCAACCTCTAACAGGATGACCACCTGGATGCCTCCTCGTGCACCTGATCTCTGTGGTCGCCTGTCTTGGGAGTGCCCTAGTTGTTCACGTGTCATGCATGCAGCTCACCGCTGGAACGTGACCCTCACAGGTCGTATCCTTTCCAGTGGCTCTATACTTGTGTTACGCCTAAACGCGTCATCCACTCCACACGCATGGACTCTCGTGACCTAGGCTTCTCCCTTTCTGATAACTGGTGTGTGGTTTGGGATCCACCTCTCGTGGCCCAGCTCTGTGGTTCGAGCCCCGATGTCTGACCTCTCAACACTACCTAGTGGCACGTCGGTACATCCTGGTGACCGATGTCTGACCACTCTTTGGTTTCTTGCACACGTGTCTCGCGAGATACTGACCCACGCCGCTCATGGGACCCCGCTTACATGGTCCCATATTACTAGTGGTCAACGATGCCCGAGGACTAGTCGGTACAATTACCATATACATATAATTAAAAAAACTAAACATAGTAAAATTAATATAAATAATGCATAAACATAAATAATACACGTAAATAAATAAATTGTTCAAGAATAACCAAAATTCTTTCATTGCGCTCCAAGTTTGTTTGATTTATGTATTTAAGATTTTATTTAAATAGGACATTAAATATTTTAAGTTTGTATTTATTTAAGATTTTGAATAATTTAACAATTTTAATTACGTATGACATTAAATATTCAGGACTTATTTTTTTAGCAACTTTTGTATAATTTAGGAATTTTATTTATTTCATATTTTTATTTAAGTAGAACATTCAATAATTTAGGATTTGTATTTATTTAGAAGTTTGAATAATTTAGAAATTTTATTCATTACAAATTTTTATTTAAGTAGGACATTAAATAATTTAGATTTGTACTTATTTAAGATTTTGAATAATTTATGGATTTCATTTATTTCAAATTTTTATTTACATATTACATTAAATAATATGTAATATATATTTATTTAGGATTTTGAATATTTTGAAATTTAATTTATTTTGAATTTTTATTTAAATAGAACATTAAATAATTTAGATTTTTTATTTATTTAAGATTTAAAACAAATTAAAAATTATTCCTTTTGGATTATTATTTAACTAGAAAATAAAATAAATCAGGATTTGTATTTCTTTATAATTTTGGAAAACTTAGAAATTTTATTAATTTTAAATTTTTATCGAAAAATGACATTAAATAATTTAGGATATGGATATATTTAGAACTTTAAATAATTTAAGAATTTTATTGATTTTCGATTTTTATTTAAAAATGATAATACAAATGTTTGGATTTTATTTATTTAGGATTTTGAAAATATTAGAATTTTTTTTTATATTTTTATTTAAGTAGGAAATAAAATAATTTCAGATTTTTGTAATATTTTATAAGAAAAGAAAAAATAATAATAACAAACGTTATAATATTACATTTATTATAATATTAATAAATTAAATAAATTACAGAATTCAACAACATTCCTGTAAATATATTTACAATAAATAAAAATTTAAAGATAATAAAAAATAAAAAAGAAAAAGAAAAAGAAAAAATTAGATAAAAAAAAGAATTTACGTAAGATTTAAACTATTATAAATATAAAATAAAAAATTAATATATATAGTAATATGTGTATGTTTTAATTTTCTTTTAAAGTTCATTATATTATTTAATCTTGAAAATAAACAACTGATTAACTATTTTAATTCAATAACTATTACACAAAGCTATTGGAAAAAAAATTACAATAAGTAGCCATAAATAAGAGAAAAAGCAATATAATTATAATTGACAAAAATAATTAATATAAAATAAATATTAATATATAAAATATAATAAAACTAAACATACAAAAATTAATAAACAATGCATAAACATAAATAATATACGTAAATAAATAAATTGTTGAAGTATCAACAAACTGGAACATATTTTAAGGAAAGTAAGGAACAATAAATAGATATATAAAAATTCATTATTTGGTATGTTAACCTTGCTTTAAAAATAATATTATCAATTTCTTTGAAGTTATTTAACATACATAAATTTTTCCATCCGTTCCAAGTTTTGTTGATTTATTTGGCGCGTTTTATTTCACTATTTTATTGATATAATTAAATATATATAATTTAAATGTAAATAAGAAAATAAATAAAAAATTACAAAGAAAGTATTAATATATAAGAAATAAGCGAATAAATAAACTAACTAAACATATTAAAATTAATTTAAATTATACATAAACATAAATAATACACGTAAATAAATAAATTGTTTAACAATTAACAAATTAACTAAAATTTTGAGAAAATATAAATAAATATAAATGTAAATAAGAAAATAAATAAAATAATTCACCAATGTTTACTCTAAATGCATATTGAATTACATGTGTTGTGATAAAATTGAATCATTTTAAAAAAAAAATTGGGACCAAATTTACATATAAGAAATAAACATTAAACATAGACAAAGAAATAAAAAAACTAAAATAATATAATTAATATAAATAATGCATAAAAATAAATAGTACACGTATATAAATAAATTGTTGAAATATACATAAATTGACACAAATTTTGAGCAAAGTAACATACAAAAAATTATTTCATCCCGTTGTAAGTTTTGTTGATTTATTTGACGTGTTTTCTTTCACTATTTTATATAAAAAAATATAATTTATATAATTATATATATATATATATCAATAAATAAAAAATTTACAGAACAAATATTAATATATACGAAATAAACATCAGCAGCATATGCAAATAAATAAAAAAAATCTAACATACTAAAATTAATATAAACAATGCACAAACATAAATAGTACATGTAAATAAATAAATTGTTCAAGTATCAACCAACTTAGACAAATCTTGAGGAAAGTAAGAAACGATAAACAATTATGTAAAAAACTAATTTATTCTAAAAGGTGAATAACTCGAATTTCATAACTTTGTATGTTAACCTCTCTTTCAAAAACAATTTTATCATCTTCTTTGAAGTCATTTAACATACCTAAATTCTTTCATTCTGCTCCAAAAACTTTTGATTTATTTTCCACCTTTTTTTCACTATTTTGTATAAAAATATAATTTATATAATTATATATATACAAATTACTAAATGTAAATGTAAATAAAAAAATTACAAACAAATATTAATATATAAGAAATAAATATCAGCATATGCGAACAAATAACAAAACTAAACATACTAAAATTAATATAAACAATGCATAAACATAAATAATTACATTGTTCAAATATAGATAAATTGACCCAAATTTTGAGGAAAGTAAGTAACAATAAACAGTTATGTAAAAAAAATGATTCATTTCGAATCACTCAAATTTTATTATGTTCTATGTTAACCTCTGTTTCAAAATCAATCTTATCACTTTCTTTGAAGTCATTTAACATACAAAAATTCTTTCATCCCGCTCTAAGTTTTGTTGATTTATTACTATTTTGTATAAAAATATAATTTATATAATTATATATATATAAATGTAAATGTAAATAAGAAAATAAATAAAAAATTACAAAATAAATATTAATATATAAGAAATAAACATCAGCATATGGAAATAAATAAAAACTAAACATACTAAAATTAATTAAAACAATGCATAAACATAAATAATACACATAAATAAATAAATTATTCAAGTATCAACTGACACAAATTTTTGTGGAAAGAAGAAAACTTAAACAATTATGTAAAAAAGATGATTCATTTTAAAAGGTGAATAACTCATATTTCATTATTTTGTATGTTAACCTCTCTTTCAAAAACAATGTTATCACCTTCTTTAAAGTCATTTAACATACATAAATCATTTCAATCCGCTCCAAGTTTTGTTGATTTATTTGTCACATTTTCTTTCACTATTTTTGTATAAAAATATAATTTATATAATTATATATATATATATATAAATTACTAAATGTAAATGTAAATAAAAAAATTACAAAACAAATATTAATATATAAGGAATAAATATCAACATATGCAAACAAATAACAAAACTAAACATACTAAAATTAATATAAATAATGGATAAACATAAATAATTAAATAGTTCAAATATCAACAAACTAACACAAATTTTGAGGGAAGTAAGTAACAATAAATAATTATATAAAAAAAATGATTCATCCTTATATAAATAATTATAACAATAAATAATTAAATCACTCCAAATTTCATTATTTGGTATGTTAAACTCTGTTTCAAAAACAATCTTAACACTTTCTTTGAAGTCATTTAACATACATAAATTCTTAGTTCGGGTTCCAACTTTTGTTGATTTATTTTGTACATTTTCTTTCACTATTTTGTATAAAAATATAATTTTTATAATTATATATATATATATATAAATGTACATGTAAATAAGCAAATAAAAAAAATAACAAAACAAATATTAATAAACATCACCATATACGAACAATTAAAAAAATACTAAACACACTACAATTAATATAAACAATACATAAACATAAATAATACACGCAAATAAATAAATTTTTCAAAAATAACCAAAATTTTACCATCCCGCTCCAAGTTTTTTTATTTCATATTTTATTTAAACAGGACATTAAATATTTTAAATTTATATATATTTAAGATTTTGAATAATTTAACAATTGTATTTACGAATGATATTAAATATATAAGGTTTCATTTTTTTAGCAATTTTGAATAATTTAGGAATTTAATTTATTTCATATTTTTATTTAAGTAAAGCAATAAATAATTTAACTTTTGAATTTATTTATGATTTTGAAAATTTTAGAAATGTTAATTATTTTATATTATTATTTAAGTAGGAAATACAATAATTTAGGATTTTGAAAAAACTTGAAAATTTTATTAATTTTAGATTTTTGTTAAAAATAATAATTTAAGAAGGTCATAAACCTTTTTGATTCATATTAATTTTGGATTTTGAAAACCTTATAAATTTTATTTATTTTAGATTTTTATTTATGCAGGACATAAAATAATTTAAGATTTTAAAAAAATTAGAAATTTTATTTATTTGAGATTTTTATTTAAGTGTATTACATAAAATAAGTTATTATTTATATTTATTTAGGATTTTGAGTAATTTAGAAATTTTCTTTATTTCACATTTTTACTTAAGTAGAAAATTTAACAATTTAGGATTTATATTTATTTAGAAGTTAGAAGAATTTAGAAATTTTATTTATCACAAATTTTTATTTAAGTAATACATTAAATAATTTACATTATTTAATTAAGATTTTGAGTAATTTATGAATTTCATTTATTTCAAATTTTTATTTACCTATGACATTAAATAATTTAGGTAAGTATATATTTAGGATTTTGAATAATTTTGGAATTTAATTTATTTTGGATTTTTATTTAAGTACAACATTAAGAACACAAATTGGTAAGCTGGCTTGTGTAAGTGTGTTTTGAGAAGGCTTATTCAACTTTATACAAACAAACGTCATTGAAACAATGTCATAAATGTAGTCAAATTTAATACAGCCAAATTGCCACCACATGATTTCCCAAAATCCACTTTCTATTTTTTTTATTAAATTTTACAAATAACAATTTTTACATTTTCCTTAATTTTAGGTTGATTTGATATTGATATTACAGTGGAAAATGGAGGGTGCGTTCTCCTTGTATGAACAGGCTATTTCTATTGAGAAAGGAAAAGAACATTCACAAACATTGTCGATCTTGTTTGCTTTGTATTTTGGATTTGTATATTTGGTATGCCCTTAACATTTGAAGCTGGTTATTGGTTTGACATGCAATATTCAAAGTGGACTTTCCAATTCTTACATGGAAATATTCAAATTGGGCTTTATACAATACTGCATTATAAAATTTTCAAATTCGAATTTCCAATTCTGAAACAAATTAGAACACTATTCGGTTAAAATATTTCTAATACGGTTAAATTAAATAAACTTGAAATCTAGTTCAGTTAGGAATCTATACTTAGAAATATTTTCCATATTACTATATGGTATAACTGCAATACTACTATTTATTATTCATTAATTCTTAGGTCTTCTAATTTATTTAATGCTTATAAAATGATTTAAATAATATTGAATGAAAATCAATGTCATTATATTTTTATTTTTATATCATCTAAATGTAATGTTCCGTTATTAACATGTTGTGGTTTCCAAAACACAATACAATAGAAAATAGTTTTCAAACAATCTCAAAATATTCATATCTATACACAAAAAAAAGGAAACGACCTTGAATCTAATCTAAACAGTTTACATCAAAATTTGATTTTACATTCATATACATTTCTTTCATCAAAGTATACAAAATGTCTTTTTACACGATCAAAGAAATTGATTTTACATTGATATAGACTTCTTTCATCATAGTATTAAAAATATGTCTTTAAACAATTACAGAATTCTTGTATCAATCCTACATCTGAAAGTTCTTTGATCCTACACATTGATCTTCAAATGCAGCCCACACAATAAGCAGCCGCGTGAGCGTGTTCTTCTTCAAATGCAGCCTACACAATAAAGTCTAATAAACCAATATAAAGCAATATCTAAATATAAGCAGTAACCAATATGACAAATGTCAAAACCAAAAACAATGGATAATTCAAATTCAAAAAGAAATTACCTTTGATCATAAACAGAAAACCAAAGACCAAAAAAAATTGAGAAAAAAACATGAAAGGATGGCAGAGAAGATCAAAGTTTGCAACTTTGATAAAAATCAGAGAACAAAAACAAAAAGAAATTTAAGAAAGCTTTTGCATGTGAGAAAAAAAGTTTTTTTTTTATCATGAGCAGAGAACCAAAGACCAAAACAAATGAGAAAAAACATGAGAAAACATATTGACAAACAAAAAATGAACATGTTAACTTAAAACCTATAAACATACCTCCCCAAAAATGTTCATGGAGGTAAAAATTCCCTTTGTTGGCCTTCTTATTATTTCATCCCAATCTGAATCTGATTCTGACATGTTTTGAACAAAAAAAAAACATTACAAAAAATGTAATCATATTATTACACATGGTAACCAAGAACATAAAAATATTATATGAATAAAAACCTGTTCTTCCAAAAAGACCAAGTTGAGAACTTTTCTCAAAAACCTTAAGAACCACGAACGCCAAAAAAAAAATGCCAAACAATCTAAATAGTTGACAGCTTTCCTGAGAAACACAAAGAACAGAGAAGAAGATAACAAACAAAAAATGAAAAACATCAAAATAAATGCACAAAACAAAAAATATTTTTAAAAAATAGACTAAATAATTACCTATTCTTTAAAAAAATTTAAAGTTCAGACCTTTCCTCAGAAACACGAACAGAGAAGAAGACCAAAAACATCAAAATAACTGCAAAAATGAGAATGAATGATAAAAAGGTAACCTTTTTTATTCGGAAGAATGAAAGACGAAATGAGAAAAGAAGGTTTTTTTTTTGTTTATGAGAACTTATATAAAAGTTGACCTTTCCTCAGAAACATGAATGACAAAGAAGAAGAGAGCAAACAGAAAACCAAGAACATCAAAATAACGGTAGAAAACACACAATATCTAAAAAAATGATTAAATAATTACCTGAAAAATTAAAAGTTGAGACATTTCCTCAAAAACACGAAGAACAGAGAAGTTGATAACAAACATAAATGAAAAAAAAAATGAAAAATAACTGCAAAAATGAAAATGAATGATATAAGGCTAACCTTTTATTCAGAAGAATGAAAGACGAAATGAGGAATGAAGGTTTTTCAGTTTATCAGAGCTTATATAACCTCAAGAAACCTTAGAAAGCCATTTTCAAATTCAAAAATCGCGCCATAAGAAATACCCCTTAAAGAAGATATCTTACTTCCTGGTAAGGCAATGACCAGAACGTGTGCAGTGGCCAAATGAGTGAAAGTTGAGGAGAGAAAGCTGGGATTTTTTGGAGGGAACGGAGAAGAGAAGGGTTTTGGAGAAGTAGAAACTGAAGAGGTTGAGGGGAGGGTGCTTATATGCAAAGAACGTGGCTTCGTGAGATGCTGACAAATGACATCTTTTCACTGGTTCCTTGATTCAGATATTTCTATATTTGGTAAATTTTCTTTTTGAATTTTTTGTTGTTGAATTTTCTGTGATTGACACGTTGCAAATGTTACCCTATGAGTGAATTCCATTTGTATTTGATTTGATCGGTCATCGGTAGTCGATGACGTCAGCAACAGATAACCACATGGACCACTCGCTGGGGGACACGTGGATCAGGTGGCATAGTAATCATGGAGGAGATCCCCCGGTATGGAGATCGGTGGTCAGCAACCGAGTGGCCACCGACAGATCAGTTCCAAGACAAACGGGGGACACGTGGATCAGGTGGCAGAGTAATCATGGAGGAGATCCCCCGGTATGGAGATCGGTGGTCAGTAACCGAGTGGCCACCGACAGATCAGTTCCAAGATAAACACCCGGGGGAGAACGCGAGATGCAATAGAGCACCGATCAGTCATCGGGTGCATGGTCATCGGGGTTTCGTGTTACACGCAGTTAAACTGGGACTGAGATTCCCAGCGAAGGCGTTACGCATGGACCTCGCATGATCAAACCCCAGAGAAAGAAGAGCTCCTCGTCGGTATAGTCGTGCACGAGAGTGGCCTGAGGGAGTCAGTAAACCGGTCAGTGATTGGTTACTCTCTCAACCCATTACGTGCATGGCATCGTAAAGGGGAAATCGTGTACGCAGAGAGCAATGCTTGGTGAGTGTGCCTAGTCCAGCCACACCTGGTGTTCTCCTGGGAATGTGCGATTTCACCCAGATGGAAGAAACGCGCTAAGTTACTCCGCAAGGGAATAACTTAGGCGCACAAAGAGATGCGCTAGAGCCCTTCAGGTGGTGGCACGTGAACGGTTAGATGCGAGTTGCATGCCTCCACGTGTCACTGTCTGAGAGGGGCGCGGCCCAGATAAAGGTGCACTCCGTGTCGTGAAAGGTACAGACAGAAAACCCAGACACCCACGACCCTGACTGTGGTACGTTTTCGTACAAAAGCATAACAGAATTCTGACACGCGCAGAGAACAGCGTAGCAGAATTCTGTTAGGCACAGACACAAAAGGGGATAAAAGGAGAATCAGAGAGAAACACAAAAAACACGGTTTTTACACACATTATTTTCGAGTGATTTTCTAGTGATTCTGTGATCTAACTTGAGCGTCGGAGTGCAAACGGCCGCTAGAGGCGCTGTCTGTGTATTTTGCAGGTTGCATTCGAAGTTTCCAGCGAAGGTCCTAAGAGCACTCTTGCAGATAACACAGTTGCCAGAGGCGGGTCAAGCAAGCGACAAGGCAATTCCTCCACGCTCGAGTTGTCGGCAGGATCAATATTATTTATAGATATATTCGGTTGTTAGAAAATGATCCTGCCTGTTGACCAAAACGTTGGAACTTGCCTCGTCAATGGATCGACGTGTGCACCGCTTCAACCTCCGTCCTTCGTCACGATCCACCTCAAGAACCTGCAAAAGAACAGAGCGGCGCCGCTGCGGCCGATCGCACTCCAACGCCCAAGTCAGTGACTGAACCACCAAATACTTCAAGAGCAATCACTCAAGAACTCTCAAGGAACCGTGCAATGTTCTCTCTCACAGTATGCTCAAGAACTCGCAAGCGTAAAGAATACAATCTGAACGTGCGTACCTCAGAAGTTCGTTGGGAAACCCTTTTATACCTGGTCATTTTCTCTCTCCTGGCAGTTACGCACCCGAACACGTGGCTCGCATCCAGTCGTACACGTGCCATCATCTGGAGCCTCCTTGACTTGAGCGCTGCTTCTGACTCTCTTTTGGCTAAGTTACTTATGCATGGTGCTGCCCAGTGCATAGCTAACTTGGGAGCGCGATCTCTACTAGAACTGGTGAGTTAGGTGCCTTCGTACACCTTCCCTGTGGTCTCGCCGGCCGCCTTCATAATCTGCACCACCTTCATCTTTGGCGATGTGCTTGCTCCGGCGATCTCCAATCACTTGGTCGCCTGAGTTTACATCTGGCGATTTCATCTTTAACCCGGTGATCGCCGGTTCTGATATGCTGGAGATCGGAGCACGCCAACTTAATAACTGGCGACTACACGAGTCCCCCGACTTCCTTCCCTTCTGCCAACCTGGCGTCTTGTCAACACGCCTATACTGTAGCTGGATGCCACGTCATCACTTCCGACTACCAGGGCGGTACACAAGCCCCCCAGTCTTAAGCGAAGACTTGTCCAGCGAAAAGACTAAAGGAGTCATGTCATCTACGTGGCACTGGTGCAGAATTCCAAGCGATTGTACTTTCTGCTCCTCTGACGCTCCACCAAACATTTCCCCATAGTTCGACACGTGGCTTCATCAACGGTTACCTTCAGTTAACGTTTGCGCTTCCCAAACCCATTTCGAAAAACCCTTAAACCCATTTCGCTCCACTGTTCCATCACTTTCTTCGTATTCTCAGACGCTCCAACTCTCTTCTGCAAAAAAGCTCTCAACGTTCCTCAACTTCCCGAATCGCCAACTTCCTTCATTACTCTTCCGATCATAAAAAGGTACTTCCTTTCCTTCTTCTGCTGGTTTTTCCTGCATTTTAACCGATTCGCATCATCCTTTAACTGTCTGGTGCATACGTTGTGGGTTGTTTTCTCCATTTCTCCTTTCTCGTAACTTAGGGCTCCGTCAGCGTCACAACGAACCTACGTTCGTTCGTTTTTCACCCTTTTCTCATGATCGAGTCAGCCTCTGCGAACCCTGATCATTTTTCCTTTTCTTTTTCCTCTGCAGCTTCCGCAATGACTCGCTCAAAGATCACCCCAAACCCTCCTCCTTCATCACGAAACCCCTCCTCACAAGCACATGACCCACCGCGAGCACGTGGTGCTTCGTCTTCTCAGGCTGAGAGGCCTGCACCCTCCCGCCCCAACTTGGCTCAGGCCACTCCACCCGTTGCCGGAGGTGCCTCTGTTCCCTCCCCAGACTTCAAAAAACTATACCCCTGAGCCACCTCGACTTTGTTGAGGGAAACGTCTTCTGTAAATTCTGCGGGGGCAGTTCTGCGACTAAAGAAAGGGGACGAGCCTCACCAATCATTCCATAAGGAGCACGACGAACAGATGACGGTGCTACCTTGCCCCCCCGACCTGCCAGTTTGCGCCGACGACAAGGGGAACAACGGTGGACCCTTCTGCTTCGTTTACACAACCCTGTTCAAGAAGGTGAAACTTAGGTTTCCCTTCACTCGCTTTGAGAGGGAGCTTCTTACCGAGCTCAACATCGCCGCCGCCCAGCTCCATCCCAACAGCTGGGCGTTCATGCGGGCGTTCCAGGTCATGTGCGACCATCTGGGGTTGCCAGCATCAGTGGATGTTTTCTTATTTCTTTTTGAAGCCAAGCACCCAGGAGATCGCCTGTGGGTAAGCTTGAACGGGATTGCTGGGAGGTCGATTCTCTCTATCTTCCAGCAATCCTACAAAGACTGGAAGGGCAAGTTTGTCCAGGTGCGCCCCAACGAGAAAGACACTTTGTTGCTCGACGGTTTCCCCTTGTATTGGGTAAACAAGGGAAACAAAGAGTCCAAGAGTAGCTTCAGGAGGCCAAGAAGTCCTGATAGCATGGGTGCCTTGGACAGAGACCTCTGCTTCTTCTGGAAAAGCGTGGCAGATGCCAACATCACCTTCCTCACCACCACGCTCATCTGCTTCGAATTCTTCGAGGACTAACTCGAAATTCGCATAGGTTAGAACGTCTAAGTCTTTATTCTAACATTACCTCTGTTAACTATTTCTGGGCGTCTTGTGTGTTGTGCGCAAGACTTTGGTTTTATGTTCTGTACCATTTATCTGCTTTGCTGCATACTGCCTTATGCATTTATTTTCTCTCTAAGCTAACCCATGCATTTTTGCTCTATGCAGATAATATGTTGGGCCAGGGCAAGCTCGCTAAACTGAGGGCGCTCGCCCGAACCCACGGGTTGGCATCGGGTTCACAAACCGTGCCAAACTCGGTGGTGGAGATCGCCGCCGCACAGGGCCGATCGCCACCCAAAGGCCCAACTCCTCCCGATGTCCAACCCGCCAACCAACGCCAAAAGCTTGTCCTCAGGAAACCCAAGAGGAAAGCCCCCCAAGTAGTCCACGAGGAGGAAGAGGAAGACGACGAGGCAACTGAAGATGGCCTCGTCACGAAGAGGAAGAGGGTGGCACCTTCTTCACCACCTGCTCCACCCCCTCTTCCAACATCAACACCGCCATCCACGCCTGCTCCACCTCCAACATTTCCTCCTCCGCCAGCTCCTGCCTCACCAGTCCAAGCAATTCCATTGGCGTCTGCGCCACCTGCGGTTGAGGCCCCCGAGCCAAACTTCATGGAGGACCCCCCGAGCGCCTCCACGCCTTATGTAACAGCTGGAGGGGGTCCTCCTTTAAATGCCTCAACCGCAGACGTTGCTCCAATCGGGGATGAGGTTGCCCATAACTCTCCAATTCTGATTACCGAATCCCCAACGTCGCCACCACGCCAAGAAGCACCCGCTGAACCACCAATTCAAGAAGGTGGCGGCGAAAACCAACAACGAGCCCACCCGGTGCCTCCGCCGACAAACCTCTCTCTTGAGGTCACGAGGATGTGGGAGCCCTTCTCAGCAAAGCTAAAGATGATGGCGGAGGACTTCCCCGCCATTATATCTAGAGCTGTGGAGAGCTCCACCAGGAAGCTCCAGGATGACCTCTTCACCCTTCGAACTGAGAATAGCACTATGAGGGTTGAGGTGGAGAAGTTATCCTTCAATCTGACACTCGCGGAGATTGAACACTCCCGAGTAGAAGATGCAATGAGCACCGAGCTCCGGGTGGCGCGCAAGGAGGCCATCGATCTCCGCCATAAGGTACAGCTCTTGGCTCAAGAGAAGATCGAGCTAGAGAGCAAGCTGGTGCCTTATCGCGTGAAAGTAGCTGACCTGGAGGCCTTGATAAAAACTGACGCCGCCAAGGTGAAGAAACTGGAGCAAAGGTCAGCCGATCGGGAGGTTTTCCTAGGGACGGTGGAAAAAGAAAGGGACGACACCATGGCGAAGCTTGCTGAAGCCAACAAAGAGAAGGGGAAGATCGCTGCTGAATTGGGCCAGGTGCAGGCAGAATCCAAGAGGGTTGCTGAAGACCTTCTTCAAGCTCAATAAACCATCGAAAAACTCAAGAAGCAAGCTGAAGAGCTGGAGCAGCAGAACAAGGGGCTGAAGGAGCAAACTGAAGAACTCAAGAAACAAATTGAAGAACTTAATCTGAGTTCTGCCCAAATTCTGGCTGCTGGATTCGAGGCCGCACAGGAACAGTTCGCCTGTTTGTTCTCCAATCTTGATCTCAGCATGGTGTCCCTCAACAACGAGGTGGTGGATGGGAAGGTGGTTCCCGCTGAAGACTGATCAATTCCCTCCATCCACTACCTTTACGCTTTCCCTTTGCATATAATTGTGATGAACTTTTTTCTTCTTCTGTTTTTGTGCCCCGAACTGATATTTACTTAATGTCAAGACCTTTGCATTTCTTCTTGTAACTTCTTTGTCTGCTTTAACTTCCCTTGCACAATTTGCTTCAAGAAATTAACTTAGCGATTTCGTAGGCACGATCTTATACTTAACTGCTTCGAACCACTTCGATTTCGAACAACAATCACTCCAACAACTTGTAATCTTAAGATAACGAACCTTAGCGTAAAAATACTCTTTAAACGACGAACTTTAACTCAACTAATGGCTTAAGACATTACTTCACCCGATTTGCTTCATCAAAACGGGTCTTTAACTTTCTCGCCACTGTTTGAACTTTTCCTGGTCGCCAAAGACTCTTGGCGATATCAGCTTCTTTCTGGCCTCATACCTTGACCATTGTTCTTTTATCTGGGGGCAGAGGCGCCTTTCGGATCCTCCTCTACCTCCCTGAGCTTCAGAACAAGAGACCGGGTGGCTAGGCGCTCTCTTCGAGCCTACCTTAGCCACCTTCTAAACTTCTTCCACCCTTTACACCATACCTGAACTCGTTCGAGACGAGAAGGATTTTATCTTACCTGAACTCGCTCATAGGCGAGAAGGTCTTTAACTCGCCTGAACTCGCTCATAGGCGAGAAGGTCTTTAACTCGCCTGAACTCGCTCATAGGCGAGAAGGTCTTTAACTTGCCTCTACGTTGCCCCGGGGGTTACATCTCCTCTACCCTCGAAAACACTGAGGACTTTTTGCTGGTGCCTCTACATTGCCCCAAGGGTTACATCTTCTCGCCCCTAGAAACACTGAGGACTTTTCACTGGTGCCTCTACATTGCCCCAGGGGTTACATCTTCTCGCCCCCAGAAACACTGAGGACTTTTCGCTCTTCCTCGCCTGCGCTCGCTCGACGGCGAGGAAGTCTTTATCTCGCCTCAGAACGCGCGTGGGCGTTGAGGTCTTTTAATTGGTGCCTCTGATCACCGAAAGACGATGAGGACTTTAACTTTAACTGGTGCCTCCGATCGTCGAAAGACGATGAGGACTTAAACTTTAACTGGTGCCTCCAATCGCCGTAAGACGATGAGGACTTAAAACCCTTTAGAAAGCATGCAATATATCTTTACTTGCCTTAAATCACATATAAGTGACAAGGTCTTTCTTCAAAACTTTCTGAAAACAACAATCATGCAATCTAAAACGACTTTGAGCTTCGAAAACTCTTCTTTATTGGGTGGCCTCGTTAAAAACCCTCCTTAGGGAAAAAAGAGTGCCCCCTTCAAACTGTTTTAACAGAGACATTGTAATATAATTTCGTGTTTGTCTTTACTTACAAAGCTTCTTAACTGTAATACAACTTCAGGTGCGTTGCGTCCAAGTGCGAGGAATCGCCCCTCCTTCCAATGTCTCTAAGCGGTAGGCGCCGTTCCCGAGCGCCTCGGTTATTCTGAACGGTCCCGTCCACCTGGGCGACAGTTTATTCTCCATCTCGTACTGGTGGGCTTTCCTCATCACCAAGTCTCCTTCTCTGAACTGTCTCGGCATCACCTTCGAGTTATATCTTCGTTCAATCCTTCGCTTCACCGCTTCAGCCTTCAATCTCGCCTCTTCCCTGACTTCATCCAGTAGATCCAGGTTCAACCTTCTCTCCTCATTCGAGTCTTCCTCTACGAAGTTCTGGAATCTCGGCGAGCTCTCCTGGATCTCCACTGGAATCATTGCGTCGCATCCATAGACCAAGCTGAACGGGGTCTCATGGGTTCCTGACTGCTCAGTGGTGTGGTACGCCCAGACTATATGGGGTACCTCCTCAGCCCAGCTTCCTTTGGCTTTCTCTAGCCTTCTCTTTAACCCTCTCAGCAACACCCGATTAGCTGACTCTACTTGGCCATTTGTCTGAGGGTGCTCGACGGATGCAAACACTTGTTGAATTCCCACCCCGTTGCACAGCGTCTTCAACAGGTGGCTTGCAAACTGAGTCCCATTGTCTGACACCAGGCGCTTGGGCACACCAAACCGGCACACAATGTTCTTCCACACGAAACCTTCGATCTTGTGTGCGGTGATCTGGGCCACTGGTTCTGCTTCGATCCACTTGGTGAAATACTCAATTGCCACCACCAAGTACTTCATCTGCCTGATCGCCAGCGGGAATGGTCCCAGAATGTCGATTCCCCAAGTGTGAAACGGCCAAGGGCTGTAAATCGATTTCAACTCCTCGGGAGGCGCCTTGTGCCAATCGGCGTGCTGTTGGCATTGTTTGCAACACTGTGCATATCTCTTACAATCTTCTCTCATCGTTGGCCAGTAGTAACCTGCACGGAGAGTCCTCGCGGCCAGAGCTCGACCCCCGACGTGGCTTCCGCATATTCCTTCGTGGAGCTTTGCCATGATTCTTGTGCACTTCTCGCCATGTACACATTCCAGGAGTGGGTGAGTGAACCCAAACCTGTACAGATCGCCATCAATCAATGTGTACTTGCTAGAATTTTTCTTTACCTTCCTAGCCTCTGTCGGATCCAGCGGGAGAAGGCCATCTGCCAGGCACCGCTTGTACTGTGTTATCCAGGTGTCTAGCTCATGGGTAGCACAGACCTGCGTCATGTTTACCTTCTCTCCTCGACATGCTCTAATTCTCGGCGATCTCAACGTTTCTTACGTCAAAGACCTGTGACTTCTTGCTGCTTTTTCCGTCGACCTGCTTATCTGAAGAACCAGGTGATCTGCCACAAATGCCCTCGGCGTCTTCAGATTTTCTTGAATCACCGTCCTCTGCCTACCCCCCTTGCCTGAACTGGCGAGCTTGGCTAGCAAGTCTGCTCGGGCATTCTGCTCTCTGGGCACATGCACCACTTCAAAGGAGGCAAAGGAACTCTTCAATTCCTGCACATACTCCAGGTAAGCCGCCATTTGTGGATCTTTGGCCTGGAACTCGCCTGTTACTTGCCCCGTGACTAGCACCGAGTCACTCTTAGCCATCAACACCCTCGCTCCCATCTCTTTTGCCAACAAGATCCCGGCGATCAACGCCTCATATTCTGCTTGATTGTTGCTGGCTTTGAAGGCAAACCTCAAAGATTGTTCGATCAGCACGCCGTTGGGTCCTTCCAAGATGACTCCAGCACCGCTACCCTGCTGGTTCGACGATCCTTCCACCTTGAGCACCCACCGGAAATCGTCCCCTTCAACTCGTGTCGCCTCAGATGAGAGCTCGACCACGAAATCTACAAAGATTTGCCCCTTAATCGGAC
Organism: Phaseolus vulgaris; assembly: GCF_000499845.2. NCBI lineage: Eukaryota > Viridiplantae > Streptophyta > Magnoliopsida > Fabales > Fabaceae > Phaseolus > Phaseolus vulgaris. The sequence goes on along the minus strand of NC_023749.2, from coordinate 36,874,739 downwards.
CTCGGGGCTCATACTTAATGTCAAACTCTGACAGCTCTACTGCCCACTTCACCATCCTTCCCGCAACGTCGGGCTTCTTCAAGACCTTCTGGATGGGCAGGTCGGTCATCACCAGTATCGTGAAGCTATGAAAATAGTGGCGCAACCTCCTTGCCGAAAACACCACAGCCAGCGCAGCCTTCTCCAGGGCCTGATATCTCGTTTCGGGGCCCTGCAATACCTTACTAACAAAATAAATAGGCTTCTGAGCCTGATCTTGGTCCTGGGCGAGCACCGCACTTACCGCCCTCTTAGTTACAGCGAAATACAACCTGAGAGGGGTTCCCACCAGCGGTTTGCACAGAACCGGCGGGCTCGCCAGATATTCCTTCAGCTTGACGAAGGCTTCCTCGCACTCCTTCGTCCAAGCAAACTTGTTATTGCGCCTTAAGCACTGGAAGTAGGGATGTCCCTTCTCTCCGCTAGCTGACACGAAGCGAGACAGGGCGGCCATCCGACCTGTTAGTTGTTGTACTTCCTTCACGGTAGCTGGGCTCCTCATTGCCAAGATGGCGGCACACTTATCTGGGTTGGCCTCTATGCCTCTTTCAGTCAAGAGGAAACCCAAAAACTTTCCAGCCTCCACGCCAAAGATGCATTTCTCTGGATTCAGCTTCAACTTGAACTTGGCGATCGTCGCGAACAATTCCTCCAAGTCTGCAACGTGCTTGCTTTTTTCTGGCGAGGTCACGACCATGTCATCGACGTACGCTTGCACGTTCCTTCCCAGCATCGGTGCAAGTACTCGATCCATCAACCTCTGGTACGTGGCCCCCGCGTTCTTCAGCCCAAACGGCATCACCTTGTAGCAGTAGCATGATCTCTCGGTCATGAAGGCAGTCTTCTCTTCATCCATGGGATGCATCTTGATCTGATTATACCCCGAGAAGGCATCCAGGAAGCTCAACAACTTACACCCTGCAGCACTATCCACCAGGGCGTCTATGCTTGGTAAAGGATATGAATCCTTTGGGCAAGCCTTGTTCAGATCAGTGAAATCGACGCACATGCGCCATTTCCCATTACTCTTCTTCACCAGCACGACATTGGCCAGCCATTCAGGGTACTGAACTTCCCTGATATGGCCTGCAGCGAGGAGTTTCTGTGTTTCGTCCCTAATCGCCTGCCTCCTCTCTTCGTTGAACTTTCTTCTTCTTTGTCGCACTGGTCTCACCAAGTTGTCCATCGCCAGATGATGGCACAAGAAGTCGGGGTCAATCCCGGGCATGTCCGAAGCGGACCATGCGAAGGCATCCAGATGTCGTTCTATCACCTTAGCAATCTGGTCCTGAAGCTCAACCTCCAGAGATCTTCCCAGCTTGAAGATCTTTCCCCCGATCTCTCTCTCGAGCCACTGCTCGACGGGTTTTGGTCTGGTTTCTCTGGCGATCACCGCCCTGGCGATTCCCAGTTCTCTCGCTTCCTCAGGGCGATTCCTTGCCTCTTCTTCCTCCAGACCGGCGTTCCCCTCCCCCAGATCAGCATCCACCATCTCCACGTCTCTTCCGGCGGTCTCCTCTATCACCGTCGACCTGGGCTTCACACCGGGTGGCGGGGTGGTTGTTACGTAGCTCACCGATCTTTTGTTTTCCAGGCTATTCTCATAGCACTTCTTCGCTTCTTTCTGATCGGATTTGATGGTGATCACCACCCCCTCCATAGACGGCAGCTTCACCTTCATGTGCCGGGTCGACGGTATAGCGCCTATCCTGTTGAGCGTTGGCCTTCCCAATAGGATGTTGTATGCTGAAGGAGCGTTCACAACGAGGTATTTGATTTTCTCCGTTCTCGAACCCGCCTCATCTATAAACGTAGTCCTTAACTCTATGTACCCCCTGACCTCCACTTGGTCACCAGCGAAACCATACAAGCACCCTCCATAGGGCCTCAACTGGTCAAGGGGCAGCTCCAGTTGCGTGAAAGTCGGCCAGAACATCACGTCTGCCGAGCTTCCTTGGTCCACCAGAACCCTGTGGACCTTTCTTCCTGCTGTGATCAACGAGATGACTATGGGATCGTTGTCGTGAGGCACAACGTCCCGAAGATCTTGCTTGGTGAATGTAATGTCCACTTCCGGCGAGTGGTCTTCAAACATATCCACCGTCATCACAGACCTCGCGTACCTCTTCCTCTGTGATGCGGTGCATCCACCACCTGAGAAACCTCCTGCAATGGTGTGGATTTCCCCGTGAGTAGGCATCTCGTGCTGCTGAGCCTCTCCACCTGCTGGTTGGGAGCTCGACGCGCCCCCCGTCCTTCTGTCCAGCAAATAGTCATTTAGGAACCCGCTCTTAACCAGATCGTCGAGCTGGTATCCTAAAGCCAAGCACGAATCTACTGTATGGCCAAAGCCCTGGTGAAACTCACACCAGGCGTCTGGCTTTGGTCCCAGCACCTTGTCGCCCACCTTCTCCGGCGCTTTCAACCTAGCGGATATATTGGGGATGGCGATCAGGTCCGCCAATCCCATGACAAACTTGTGCTTAGGCGGGCGATTGTATTCCCGGCGTGCTGGTTGCTGGCGACCTTGGCCCCTGCCCTTGTTCTTCCTTGGATCATAAGGATGGCGAGTCCTCTGATCCCTTCTGGCCGCCGCTGTCTCCAGCACCCTCTGTGGCTGGATCCTGGTCTGGGCGCGTGGCCTGGCGGGAGCCACGCTTCCTCTCTTCTCGGCGACTTCGCTCTCATCGACAATGTGGGCCACCGCAAGTCGCCTAACCTCAGCAAACGTGGCGGGGTGAGCCCTGATCAATGCCTCGTAGAATGGTCCTGGAAGCACGCCCTTCTTAAATGCATATACCAGCATTTCCTCATCTTTGGCCGGCGATCTGACCATCTGCGCCCCAAAGCGATTCAGGTAGTCCCTGAGGGACTCTCCCTGATATTGCCTTATATCAAACAAATCGTAAGACACCCTGGGCGGTGCCTTATTCACGATGTACTGCTCGACGAAAATCTTCGAGAACTGTTGGAAATTGGTTATGTGACCGTTAGGTAGGCTCACAAACCACTCCAACGTCGTTCCCTGGAGTGTGCTCACGAACATCTTGCAGTATACGGCATCTGACCCTCCTGACAGCATCATCTGCGTATGAAACGTGGTGAGATGAGCCTCAGGATCCTCCACGCCTGTAAAAATAGCCTTAACAGGAACCACACTCGCAGGAATAGGCGTATCAGTAATCGCCTGAGCGAAAGGCATGGGGAAAACACGAGGCGGCGTTGACGGCGCGACCTCTTCAGCAATAGGACGCCCTTGCTGCTCCTGAAGAGCTTGACGCAGCTCCTCAGTCACTTTGCTGAGCTCATCATTCCTGGCCCGAGAGGCGGCCAGGTCCTCATGGATTCTCGCCTGTTCTATGCGTGAGGCTTCCACAGTCGCCTGCAACTAGCGCATAATCTCTATCATCTGCGCCATGGTCATGGCGGCGGCGCCTTCAGCAGCAACGAGCGCAACTGGACTTGAACGGTTGCTTCTCATTTTTCTCATGAAAATTCAGCAAATCACAGAGACTAATGAATAACACTTCCTTCAGCAACGATTGATTTAGCGATCAATCGGTCAAAACTGCGCGAAACTCCGCAAGAAGACTCAAGAACACCGCAAACCTCCAAAGAAACTTTCAACTCCACCAGAAACCACCGCTTCTCCCGCGACGAACCAAACGAGCCAAAGAACTCGAATCTCTCCGAACAAATTTCGCGCAAACAGCAGAAAACTTCACTTCACCGAAAAACAACCCAAACGAACAGTGGAAAACGCGAAACCACCGAACAAATCTCAAGCAAACAGCAAACAACGGTTGCACCAGCACACAACCACGCAGAAAACTACGAAAACCTCCAAGAACTCACGCTGTGGATGGGAACAGGTTTTACACGGCCCCACGGTGGGCACCTGATGATCCTGCCTGTTGACCAAAACGTTGGAACTTGCCTCGTCAATGGATCGACGTGTGCACCGCTTCAACCTCCGTCCTTCGTCACGATCCACCTCAAGAACCTGCAAAAGAACAGAGCGGCGCCGCTGCGGCCGATCGCACTCCAACGCCCAAGTCAGTGACTGAACCACCAAATACTTCAAGAGCAATCACTCAAGAACTCTCAAGGAACCGTGCAATGTTCTCTCTCAAGTATGCTCAAGAACTCGCAAGCGTAAAGAATACAATCTGAACGTGCGTACCTCAGAAGTTCGTTGGGAAACCCTTTTATACCTGGTCACTTTCTCTCTCCTGGCAGTTACGCACCCGAACACGTGGCTCGCATCCAGTCGTATACGTGCCATCATCTGGAGCCTCCTTGACTTGGGCGCTGCTTCTGACTCTCTTTTGGCTAAGTTACTTATGCATGGTGCTGCCCAGTGCATAGCTAACTTGGGAGCGCGATCTCTACTAGAACTGGCGAGTTAGGTGCCTTCGTACACCTTCCCTGTGGTCTCGCCGGCCGCCTTCATAATCTGCACCACCTTCATCTTTGGCGATGTGCTTGCTCCGACGATCTCCAATCACTTGGTCGCCTAAGTTTACATCTGGCGATTTCATCTTTAACCCGGTGATCGCCGGTTCTGGTATGCTGGAGATCGGAGCACGCCAACTTAATAACTGGCGACTACACGAGTCCCCCGACTTCCTTCCCTTCTGCCAACCTGGCGTCTTGTCAACACGCCTATACTGTAGCTGGATGCCACGTCATCACTTCCGACTACCAGGGCGGTACAGAAAATAAAAAGTGTTTTCACGTGTGTATCCAATCAGCTGGCTTTAATCTAAAGAGAATTCTCTGTCCACATGAATCTAAGAAGAAAGATTCCCTATAACCTTTTTGTATTTCCATTTTAATAAATCCAAAAATTACTTTTTATTCCATTTTTATCATTATAAACCTCAAAATAAGTGTTAAAATACCAGAATATGATGTTCCACATTCCTTCATCTTCAATCTCACTAAAACTTTCCTTGTCAAATTTTTCACCTTCCAAATTTGACATGGTGGTTGCAAAAAAATTAAAATTGCGAATGAAGCTGGAAGAAATGCGTGGTTTAGGAATGAGGGTTCCTTGTGGGGTTTGGCAATTGGTTTCAATTTCTAAAAGATAGGGAAAATTTGGACAATGGGTTTCGATTGCCTTTGAGGACTTTTGATTTTTCGGTTTCGATTTCACAATGGATTTAGTGAATTTTAGAGAGTAGGGTTCATGAGTTCGTGTTTAACAAAAACATGGCACACTTTTAGAATAACACTTTATTTTTTTTAATTTATATGTGTACTGATCAAGTCATCGGGTGTGATGACGTGTCTAGCAAGTGACTATGTGGGGCGTGCTCAACAGGACACGTGGACAAGAGAAAGATGAATGGTCCAGAAGTGAGCATAGTCATCGTTTGTGGAGGTGACGTTCTACAGTGTACATAGTCGGTTGTCGCTAGGTTTTCGTGTCATCGCCGTGTTAGATAATGGAAGATCAGGTGGTCTGACATCTCCGCAAGGAGCACATCGCCAGGTTTCCCAGTAAACTTAGTTGAAGTTGTTGGAGGTTCGGGCGAGCAAGTTCAAGCGTGTGAGTTCAATAAAGGTGATCGTTACGTCAGCATAGAGCGTGCAGGTCGAGTGAGTTGGAGGAAACAGCTCGCTCATCGACGACGGGATTCCCAGAGTGGACATTCGTCGATGACGAGGCTTTCTCAGCTAGAACATGCATGGCGTAGCAATGAGGAGGGTGGTATTTGCGACAAGCGATGTCACAGAGACGGTGTACTTTGTTGCATCCGATACTCGCCTTGTCAGGTGGTGTTCCAGAGCGTGCTACGTGCTAGATTACTCCTTGAATAGGAGACTTGGCCACGCGACTAGTTACTACACAGAAAAGACGCTCAAGTTACCCCAGCCCAGATGATGACACGTGTAGGGTTGGGTACTACCAGTTACCCCAACCCAGATGACGACACGTGTAGGGTTGGATGCTACACAGAAATGACGCTCAATTTATCCTAGCTCAGATGATGACACGTGTAGGGCTGGGTACTACCTGTTATCCCAGCCCAGATGATGACACGTGGAGGGTTGGATGCGAGCCACGCGTCCAAAGCGTAACTGCCTGGAGAGAGAAAAAACCTAGGTATAAAGGTAAACTTAACTGAATTTGCAGAGGTACGTTCATTACGGCTCATTGTTTTTTGGGTTGAGTGCACTTTAGTACGGTTCTACAAAGCATAGTTTTCTCTCAGTTTTTGGGTGTTCTTGTTACTGACTTGAGAATCGGAGCGCCACCGACCGCAGAGGCACCATCTTGTGTTTCAGGTTCTCAGAGAGACAATCTGTGCTGTGAACTTGAAGGGCACGTGGTGTCAAAGCTGGTGAGGAAAGATCGTGACGAGGCATCGCTCTCGCGCTAGGTCAACCGGCAGGATCATCTTGCGCCCTCCGTGGGGTCGTATAAAAGGTGATTCCCAACCACAGTTTGAGTTTGGTGAAGTTTTGGTATTTTCTGTTCGACTGCTTCCTGTCGCAGTCGGTTTTCTGGAGTTTTCACCGTTCGTTTGGAGTTTCTTTGAGTTGTTGAGTTTGCTGAGAAAGGATGAGGACAACGTGGTCCAGTTCAGTCGCGCCGTCAACCGAAGAGGACGTTGTGTCTATGACGCAGGTGATGGAGATGATGAGGACGTTGCAGGAGAACGTAGTTGCATCGCGTTCTGAACAAGAAAGAATGCACGAGGCACTAGTGGCCTCACAGGCTAGGAATGAAGAGCTCAACAGAGTCAACGAAGAGCTACGTAAAGCCCTTCAGGGACGGGAGGAGCGCGCGATTGGGGACAGATTTGCACCCCCGTCCCCACCGTGTAGTTTTCCCATGCCGTTTTCTCAGGAGATCATGGACACGGTGGTCCCTGCAAATACGGTAGCGATGAAAGCATCTTTCACCGGGGTGGAAGATCCTGAGGCTCATCTCACAGTGTTTCACACACAGATGATGCTCTCAGGGGGTTCAGAGGCGGTCTACTGCAAAGTGTTCATGAGCACTCTCAGTGGAACAGCGCTGGACTGGTTCGTCAGTCTACCTACTGGCCACATTACCACGTTCCAGTAGTTCTCCAAGATGTTCGTTGAGCAGTACATAGTGAACAAGGCACCGTCGTTGGTGTCTTACGATCTGTTCGACGTGAGGCAGTATCAAGGGGAGTCTCTGAAGGATTTTTTGAACATATTCGGAGCTCAGATTGTTCGTTTGCCAGGTAAGGATGAAGAAATGTTTGTACATGCCTTCAAAAAGGGCGTGTTGCCTGGACCTTTTAGTGAATCGCTGATCAGAAGTCACCCTGCCACGTTTGCTGAAGTCACATCGTCACAGCTCACATCGCCGCTGAGAGCGAAGTCTCCGAGAAAAGGGGAAATGTGGCCCCAGCTAAGCCGCGCGCTCAGACGAGGATTCAGCCGCAGAGGTTGATGGAGGCCGCGGCAGGGAAGAAGGGTCAAAGGATGCATCATCCTTATGATCCAAAGAAGAGCAAGGGGAAGGGGCCAGGGCGGCCTAGAGAGCCCAATCGCCCGTCGAGGTACGAGTTCATGATGGGATTGGCTGACTTAATCGCCATCCCGAACATTGTTGCCAGGCTCAAAGCGCCTGAGAAGACAACGGATAAGGTGTTGGGACCAAAACCAGACACGTGGTGTGAGTTCCACAAGAGCTTTGGCCACTCTATCAATTCGTGTTTGGCTTTGGGATACCAACTCGCCGAGTTGGTCAAGTGTGGATTCTGCAACCTAGGTATAAAGGTAAACTTAACAGAATTTGCAGAGGTACGTTCATTACAGCTCATTGTTTTTTGGGTTGAGTGCACTTTAGTACGGTTCTACAGAGCATAGTTTGTCTCAGTTTTTGGGTGCTCTTGTTACTGACTTGAGCGTCGAAGCGCCACCGACCGCAGAGGCGCCATCTTGTGTTTTAGGTTCTCAGAGAGACAATCTGTGGTGTGGACTTGAAGGGCACGTGGTGTCAAAGCTGGTGAGGAAAGATCATGACGAGGCATCGCTCTCGCGCTAGGTCAACTGGCAGGATCAATATGTAATACTGTACATACGAATTATATCCGTATGTAACTATTTTCGCGTTTTTAAATATTGTATGTAATATATTATATATGGATATAATCTGTATGTAAATATTTCAGTTTTTTTAATTAAATATGTAATACATTATATACAGATACAATCCATATGTAACTATTTCCATCTTTTAATTAAATATGTAATACATTATGTACGGAGATATAATTTGTATGTAACTATTTCCATTTTTAAATTAAGTATGTAATACATTACGTACGGATTATATCCATATGTAACTATTTCCGCACTTTAAATTAAATATTTAATGTTGTATATACGGATATAATCCGTATGTAATTATTTTCGCTTTATGGCGCTAAAATTACATACTGATTATATCCGTATGTAATCACTTTTGGTTTACATACGGAAAAATCCGTATGTAATGTCTATTTACATACTTAATTAAATATGTATGTAAATATCTATATGTAACTCTCATTACATACGAATTCATACTATATTCGTATGTAATAGTCAACGTGTAAATAAATAAATAACACGCGATAGCAGCCTGCTACGACAAACTGAAAAGATGGTTCTCATAGAGCATCTCAGTGTCACTGGTCTCAAAGGCAGCAAGGAGGTCGGGGTGAGCGTTGGACTAGACGAGGGAGTTGTAGACCTACGCGAAGACAATGAGATGGTTTTTTTTTTTATCAGCAAAAAATATAATATAATAAAAAAGATAGTTCAGGGGTATCTCAACCCGTATATAGAACTACGAAACCCAAACCAACTAAGTTACTGGTTTCTAAAGAAGAAAATGGTTTCTAAAGAAGAAAATAGAACTCATTCAGAGACAATGAGAATTCCTTCCCCCAACCCAAAAACCTACACAAGTGGTCTAATGAAACTATTGCTTAAGGTCCCCCACAATACCGCAATTCAGCACTCATTATGTCACTTGTGCAGTAAAACCAAGTATAATAATAATAAAAATATTGTGGTAGCATCTAAGGAATTAAATCCAAAGCTCACCTACTACCTACGCACACTCCTCCATCAAAACTTCTGCCCTCCCTTCCTCTCCATCATGATGCTCCCAATTTGTTCCAAGCTTCTTGGCCGTTTTAACATCTCAATTCTGGCTTAGAATCTCCTTCCACATGCTAGTTTACTGATATGCAATGTCTTAGCATTCTTCATCTTCCATGAACCAGCAACGGTCTTAGGCATCCAATATACCTTACATGGCCACCTGCAGAATTCATTTGACAGCGTTCCATTTGACGATGAGATGGTTATGTTCCACGCCAGAGATGTTGATGGTTTTCTCGAGAGAGTGAGGGGAGAGAAGCCTTCGCCTTATTAGATCGACGGTGTCATACTGCAAAAGGAGGGGTTCGGGCGGAGGACGCAAGAGTTTCTGACGACGACTGTTCCACATTTACTCATTTGTTTCTGATGTTCAATCACGAAGGGTTTTTGAGAATTTCCTGTCATTTTCTCAAGAAAATTATGTCATCCGCGTCTTCTTTGGTTTTTCTTGGAAAACTCTCACCAATCTTGAACTCTCTCTAGTATGTGTCACTCTAGATGTTCTTTCACTCACCAGATATATATTTTTTTTTAAATTTAATCCAATTTTATCTCATGTTTTGTTGCTCTGTATATGTTCCGTCCGGTTGACCGGGACGTCTTCGTGCGCGACCTCAACCGTCAGCTAGGGACTCCTTCCCACGGGTTACCTGTGGATTCCTGCAAAAAGAGGACAAAAGGGCGCCCTAGCGACCGTTTGCACTCCGACGCTCAAGTCAGCCAGCAAGAAACACCAAAACTGGGCACCTCCGTATCCGAGCACCGCGTATGGCACTCTGAAGGTGGTAAAAAGAACTGTGTATTGTGTGTATATTCTCGTTCTGGCAAACCGTCTCTCCCTAGTCCCTTGTGCGTAACCTCAAGGCTCGAGCAAGCAACTAGAGTGTCTCTGGAAAATTTGCCAAAAGTTCGACCCCGTTCCCAACATTCCCCACGCTATTTAAACTACCCAAGCATTTAAAGCACCTTAAAGCGCTTTTAATCAAAAACGTAGCGTGCTCATTAAAGCGTTTAATTAGAAAACGTAGCGCATTTAAGACGTTGAAACGCTTGGGAGCCATTATAGTACCTGAACGCTCGAAACGGAAACTGTATTGAATGACTTAATTACCTGGCACCTGACTAAAGGGTGTTTCTATTCTGACCTGGCTGTCGTACACGTGGAGGACCTCACGACACCATGACCCCATCTGGGGGCGTTTCTGCCCAGCTGGGGACGTTTCTACGTGTGAGTCCTCCTGCCTGGGAGTGCTACTGCGCAAGGGGTGACTTTTTGGGTGCCAACTCATGCCCCCAATCATCTAGTCACTTACTTTGAGAGCGTATATGCCTTCCTCTCGTACCCTGCACCCGGCTACCCTGGGCGTGACCTTCCTCTTGAGTCGTATCTGTCCCAAAGGCGTCTCTGGGGCGGCAGGGGTACTTCACGAGTCAGGCTGCCCCACACTGGTGCTATCACTATGGCCTTGAAGCCACCTTTTCCTTCTCTTTATCACTGCCCCGGGTTATCGGGATCTGACTCCTTCTCACGGCGTCGCTCCCTCCATGGTCTTTCCTACCTATGGGTATCGGGGAACCACACTGTGATTGCCTTGCTTTGGTAATGTTTGATCTGGCGACGCCCTGGTTGGGCGACGCCTTCACCTAGGCGACGCCTTGCCTTGGCGACGCCTCTTCTTGACGACACTGGCACTTGGCGTCTCTTCACCTAGGCAACGCCTTGTGTTGACTTTGACCCCGGGTGTTGATCTTGACCTTGACTTAGTCAACGCCCGGGTACGGGACGGTACACATATCCATAACTCTTTTTTTCTGAAAAATTGAGATAGGGGCTGACAAAAGAAAACTGAAAGAACTTGAACCAATTATAGACGAAGGGTATGGAAATTTAGTCGAAGAGAAAGACGCCATCGAATTCCGAGTTTTTTATCAAGTAGTATGCAAGATTGTCGAGTACTTAACCATTTTCGTATAAAGCTGCCAAATTATTATTTAATTATAAAGTGGCACAATTTTGTTATGTTATATGTAATTTTGGATTATATTTTGTCAGGAAACTCCATGAAAAACTTGGAAATACGTAGATTAAACTTCCAGCAACCAAGGATTTGGCGAAGAATTCAATTTACGTGCATATTTCTATCATTACCATATATGTATACTTAATGACTTAGCCATGTTACTAGTATAAGAAAAGATGCTGACAAACTCTTACTATTTTGAGGATGGGTTCCCAAGTTCTTGGGTTCTTATCAATTGGTATCAAGTTTATGGACGATTCTGACTGATGGAGGGTTTTTGAACAATGGTGCATGATATGAACATGTGTATTATGTGGTGCCTATGTCCCACCCTCCCTTAGTGGCTAGCTTTTGAGAACTTTGACTAATGACAAAACTTAAAAAAAAAGTTCGCATTTTTGCAATAATTATAAGTTTCAATTTCTTGTGCTTACGGGTATAAAATTCTTATTTTATGTTACCAAATTCTTCTATATATTTGTTTCTTTAAATTTAGTTTTCTTAATTTACATCATGATATTTATTTAGACACTTATAGTACTATGCATTCCTGGTAATCACAAATCTTACATTTATATTTTATTAACTTATTATCTTATTTATCATGCTATTTCACTTTGCAGGTAGTCTCATCGTGGATCAAGACTGAATGAGATCACTTTTAAGGAGATTACTCTATTATCTGCCTATATAATTTATTTATTGCATTTGATGTATGTAATATTTTAGATCTGCACATCTTGACTTGTATCTATATGACCAAGTCATATGTTGTTTGTTGCTCGCTACCCCCATTTTTCCCTAGTCTGATATTGGAGTTTCATTGTTGATCTGAAATTGCTTGATTGACGGTCTGATAAGATTCATTGGTGGTCTGAAATGTTTGATGTTTTGATGATGATATATTGATCATGATATATTGTTTGCTTGCATATATTGTTTTGAGAAAAAATGTTCCAAAACATTTTTTTGCAATGACAGCTAAATTTGTTCATGCATCCATCAATGAAGTATTAATATATTTAAATACTTATTGGTGTCTTTCATTTTATAATTATAAACACTTAAAATTATTTATTTCAGACATCAGATATTGGAAGTGGTGCTCCATCACCTAATCAAGTAATATGATCAAGTGTTGGAAGCAAAACTGATTAGGGATGAATAATTATGTGTGTTTTAATTTGTATCAACTTTTGAACAATTATTTGTGTTTTAATTTTAAATTATGTATCAACTTTTGAACAATTATTTGTGTTTTAATTTTCAATTGTGTATCAACTTTTGAACAATTATGTGTGTTTTAATTTTCAATGCAATTAATGGATGCTTATAATTTTATATAGTATTTCATTTTATTAGTATTTTATTTTTTTATTATGAAAATATATTATGTTTAGTTTAATTATGCAAACCAGATTATAAAAAAGTAGTGGCTAAATTTCATTTATTTAGAATTAAAATTACATCAATTGAAACTAACGTATTATTTTTACAATTTTATTATAATACTGACAGCTAAAAATGTCACATTATACCCTATATAATGACGCTGAAATTCTTTTCAATGAATTAAATTGACACTAATTACATATAAAATCCACCACTTTAAACAAAGTGTTAAAGTGACGGGTGTTGCGACGAGTAGTGTAAGACCATCATATTAAACTTTGTGGCGGCAGTTCTATGGCGGTTTGAACAACTGTCACACGCGTATATTGTGACACTTTATACGAAAATCATTGTCACCATATACAACGTTTTTTGTAGTGCTGGTAGTGTGCTTAATGCTCAATGATAAGGAACAACCATTGATTGTCCATAGAGCATGAATGAGACCAGGAGGTGATTTCATGTTTTTGAACCCAATTCAGTTAGTCATAAGATTCAATGGTCGTAAGCGCAGAGCTCAGACTATGGTAAACCATTCCATCCTAATGCAGAGGTAAGATCATAACAGTGACTTACTGCTCTAGATAACCTTGCACAAGGAATCGTCTTTACAACATCAACACCACAGTGAAAACCACCAAAATTCCTATTACAACCTTCCAAATCATGCAATCATTGTTTGCACTACAACCTTTAATCTCATTTCCCTAATTTTATTCTCCTTAAAAGTTCACCAAAAACACATATTTTCCACATCAAAAAAATTGCATATATATGATGTGTCCCATATGTACCTAATTGCATAGTCTATGTGCATAATAATATCATTTTGTGTCTCACATCATCACCACTTAACGTCATTCATATCAATTTAATAAAATTGATTAAATTACTTAATTTTTAAAAAGACTTTTTTTTAAAAAAAATCACTAGACTTTTTGACTCTATAAATATAGAGATAAAATATATAATTAACCCTTTTCACATTGAAGACACGTTTCCTCCATTAGTAATGTGTGTTTTTATGAAATAATTTTGATTAATTATTTTTTATGTATCCATCAAAACAGATTGTTTTATGTTTAAATAGTAATGATAGGATCTATTTTACTTACCAAAACAAAATATTCAGATTATTTATTTTTTATTGATATTTTTAAAAAATGATAATTATTTAGCTCACGATAAATCATGAGGTAATATTATAGAAATTGAAGAAATAGATCAACAATGCATACATGTATAAAAGAAATAAGCGTTCAGCTTATTTGCATGGGCACCTTATGAACTAGTAAAGTATTGATATAATCCTTAAATATTCCTCCTGAATGTGTATAACTATCTTGTTCTTTGTAAAGTACGTCCATCATTCGTGCAAGGTTGACAACACGCATGAGAAACTTCATTGGTACTTGAGTAGGATTAAGGCATTCTTCATTAATGTCCTTCCAACCACTCTCCACTAACTTATGCAGTTCTTCAATGGCATTTTTCCTTGAGCTATTATATTGCTTCATATAGCAATCAAGGCTTGAGACAACGTGTCCTCTTTCATGTTCAAACTACATAAATATCATACAAATAACTAAATCCAAAGAAATTCTGACTTAAATAGGATTTTGACTTTTGAAAAATCATTAAAAAATATTAGATAAAAACTAATTTTAAAATTAATAAATAATTAATTTTAAGATTAAACAAATTAGATATTATTTTAAAAATTAAAAATTATTAACTTATTAATAAATAGTTTTTAAATTGATATTTAATTATTTACGTAATTAGTAGTTAAAATCTTGATAGTTAATCTTGTTGTGTATTAAGTATTGATGTCTATGTGGTAACTGAGATCTCCGAGCTTCACTGATGATCTAAGTCACATAGATTAAGATATCAGGTGGTGAGAAGCTGATGGGGGAGTTTATGCACACCGTGACATATGAGATGCACGGCTTGGGTTGTATTGAACTTACCCTGATCCTTTATGTTGGATTCGCTGGTAATCTTTGGATTAGGTGTTAGTCTCTGGTAGGACTTACTTAATACGGGTCTTCTGGAAGATGTTGTTTGTTGAATATTCTGGATGTGTAGATCCATGTGAGATCTATGTGATTGATTTATGTTGGAATTTGAAGAAGATTGAATAATTGAGAAATTGGCCATGTAATTTGATTTTCTATTTTAATTTAATTTTGTATATTATAAAATTTTATTTTCACTAGCTTACCCTTACTTTTTGTGTTGTGTTTAAACTGCGATAATTGTACTATGTACACGAGCAGATGACCATACAGGTGCAAGAAAGCCTTAGAGTTATGGATATGTAAATATTTGTATTTCTATAAATCTTAATCATGTATTAGGAATGATTTGAAAAACTCCAAGTTTGTATAGAAATACGTAGAACTTGTATTGTAATAGTAATGTTATTTTTTGGGGTGTTACACTTCTAATCATTGAAAATTATTTATGAGAAAATAAAAAATTACTCGAGATTTCAAATGAAAAAAATGTTATGACCAAATATAAGGAATCTAATATGCAATTTTATTTAGTTTGATATTTCCTATTGAAAAAACAAATTTTAAAAGTAACAATTTAAAAAATAAAATTAACCATACATCATTTTTAGCATACTTCACGAAGTTTTCTTTTCCTTGATTTCTCAACTCCTGCTCTGTTTCTTCAAAGATATCCAAAAGTGCCTTATAACATAATTTCATATATTCCGGTAGATCATTAGAAAGTTAATTTTATTTAAAAAATAAAATTAAAAAATATTAATATATTATTACAAGAAAATTATTAAATAAAAATGAATTTATAAAAAAATAATTCATTATTATATTAACTACACTATATATTATTTTAAAGAAAAAATATTAATATTTTAAATAATTGTTAATTATTAATAAAACTTATAACTAATTTTTTAATTAATATTTAATTATTTATTACAATTTTAACTACCAACTATTTTATATTATAAAGTTGATAATTAAAATTTTAATAATTAATTAGATACTAATTAAAAACTTATTTATTAACACTATAAATTATTTTAGATATTAGTAATATTTTTAGTTTTTATAATAATATTTAATTTAGTCAATATAATAATTAATTATTATTATTTTTTAAAATTAATTTTTATTTAATAATTTTTTTTAATGTATATGGATATTTTTACCTTTCTATTGCATCGGTGAAAATCTCTATCTCATCAATGGTTCATAGGCATCATACACATCATCAATGATGGATGTTATGGCTATTACTTTCATCAGTATTCTTCTAGCAAGAAAATATTGAATAGATTGAAATTAGAGATCGGAATCTATTTTTTAAAATATTGTTATTAAAAATATTATAAAAATTGTTGCAGTAATTTAAAACGAAAAATTAAATATACAGAAGAATTTTTTAACATTTAAGAATGTTAATAAATAAATTTATGAAGGTGTACATAGTAATTACATTTTTTAACTTTGAAGCTATTAATAAATAAATTTTTTGATTTAAATTTACAAAATAGATTATTTTTTTGAATTATTATTTTTACAGAATGTAAATATAAATTTTTAATGTTATTTTTAATATCATTTTATCTTAATTTTTAAATTACAAACAAATGAATATGTGTTTATCTCTTTTCGAATCAAATATAATAACTTTATATTATATATTTTATTATATATTTTTTAGAACTATTTAATATTAATATTGATATTATTTTCTAAATAAGCATTTACTTTTTATAATATATTTATTTTGTTTATGATAATAATGGAAATTCTTATTAATAATAATTTTGTATATAAATATATATATAACATAATTTTAAAATTATCTAAATAAATTAACTTAATTAACAAAATTAATTTAAATTAATAAAATGAAAAATAATAAAATTATATTTAAATATAAAAAATTATTTATTTATTTCTTTGAATTTTAATTATTTTTTATTTTATTTATAATTAAAACTTTAATTTATTTTAATTAAATATAATGTGCACAAATTAATTATCATTTATTTCTTCTTCTTTTATATACAAGGGTAAATTTATAATCTTACAATTTACACAATTAAAAATAATTCAAAATATCCTTACAATCATCACATCACTCACATATTTTAATAAATTTTCCTCAGACATCCACTCTAACATACCTAAATCCAAACACCTTCAACTTTCTTCACAAATCTTCACATTTCCACTCTCCTACACCCTCAAATTTCCATTCCCCCACACCCTCTAATCCAAACAAAGCAGTAGATATAAGAAAGATAATTAAGCCTTTTTGACATTGGAGACATATTTCCTCCATTGATAATGTGTGTTTTAATGAAATAATTTTGATTAATTTTTTTATGTATTCATCAAAACAAATTGTTTTATGTTTAAATAGTGATGATAACTTGGCAAATTTTGGATTTATTCATAGAGAATCTTTTCATTAGTATAATAGGCTTTCATCTAGTTTGTTCTTAGAATTCTTTATGAATAAGTATAGTCTACTTATGTATTGTTTTTGTTAATATATGAGTTTTGGTTTAGTCTCCCCATAATTTTGTATTTTTTTTAATAATATTTTTTTTCATGTGATGACAAATGATTGTTGTTACTTGAAGTGTTAGCTTAACTGACATCTCAAATTGCATAATGATACCTAAAAGCTTTTATTAAAAATAAAACAAATTTAAACAAGTATGAATTTTTCACGTTTCCATATTTCTCTCACATTAACTATAAAAGTATACTTATTTTGAGGAAGAAAACTTTTATATTTACACCTCTTATTGGTTTAGACTATTTTCACCCTACTAAATATTATTTTGTATTTTTTACTTAATTTTATATTTTATATATTTTTCAATTCTACGAACCATTAGTCATAAAAGATATTAAAAAATTATTTCAGATGTTGACAATTAACGAATAAATTAATATTTAAGAATTTTATTTATGAATATCTATAAATTTAGTGCAATTTTATAATATATCTAAACCTTTTATTGATCTCCACTATTTTACCGTAAATATTTTTTCCCATTTTTCATTAACTTTTAACTCCATATTTATGTCTATTTTAATTCTACCAAGTGAACCATGAGTCATGAAACTTAATAAAAATTAACGTGATATAATTTATAATCTATTCATATTTGAAAATAATTTTTTTTTCTTATCAACAATTTGAAAATAAGGTTGACACGAAACTGTTGATAATTAAAGAAAGAAATTAGAAATTAAGAATTTTATCTTCAAATATCTATAACTTTAATGTAATATACGACACCTTTTGATCGTCTCCACTATTTTGGTAGGAAACACATGTTTTTTGCATGGATTTATAGTGTATGATGAAAAAGTACATGTGAAATGCAGACAAATATATACATCAAAGACTTGGACTCCTTTATTTGTCTAATGTCCCTTATAACAATATCATTCACTAGCCCACAAATAAATGAAGTGGTGGCTCCTAATTTGGGTCCCAGAGACCCTAATATTTTACATTTTCATTTGACAACCAATAATATTATTATATTATTTTAAAATTTTATTTATTTTTAACTTTATAAGATAAATACAATATTTTATTATTAAAATAAATTGTAAAATAAAAGTGAGAGAAAAAGAACGAGTGCAATAAATTTTATTTTTTATTGTCATCCATGCACATATAAGATATAAGTTCATGATATCATTTTATTTTGTTGAATAACTTTCTATAAGAAATTATTTTATTTTATTAAATTTTAAAATTAGTAAATAATTTTTTTTAGCTAATTAATATAATTAATTAATTAGATATTAATTTATAAATTAATTTATAAATTTATAAACTACTTTAAATATCAATAATATTTTAATTTATAAAATAATATTTAATTTAATTAATATAATATCTATTATTTTTTATTTTTAAAATTAATTTTTATTTAACAACTTTTTAATAATGACTATTAAAAAATACTTAAATTGTTCTAATACTCGTGGTTGTGAAGTTTACTTACAAGTCATAACTCATTTTCTATGCTAAATATGGATATGAGAATTCAGAGAAACAACTTCTTCATCATTGATGATGAGAAAACAACACATTTTTAAACTAATAAATTGCCCTACATAGAATTCTTTTTATTAAAATTAAGTAAAATAAATTAAATAATAAATTTTAAGGATAGATCAATCCTTATATGCAGGTTTAAAATTCAAATTTAAAATTCTTTTGTAACGTACATACCTACCAACTTAAAATGAGTTTAAACCCTCCAGAACAGAAATAAGCAACCAACTCCAGTACAAATATCATACATAATTCTTATTCTTATCATCTACCTTGCAAAATTCACAAATTTTTAAATAGCTATTGTACTAGGAGGATCGAGAGGTCATACCAAGAACACCATATATAAAAGAGACATAAAATAAACACTGTAGTAAGGTCCAAGTTAATAAATGTCCAAATTAATGGGTGTGCATAAGTAATAAAGAGGTGCAGAAAGAAAGGCCCAAACAAGGTATAAGCCCAACAAGAAAACCCTATAAATAGAGGATCAACCCAAGAAGCAAGGTAGAGTGAATTTTATTTGATAAATATAAAACTATTTCTAACTTTGACATCGGAGCGCCTTGCAGGTACACACTCATTCATGAGGAGAGAAGCGAAAGCCCAACCTGGAGAGAAGTCGAAAGTCCAACAATCGAAAGATCAATGGAAGAAGTCTATTGTCAACTTGTTTGAGTGTTCTCGGTCCTTCTTGTAAGAACAACTATTATATTAAAATATTAATTGTATTTATTTCATATAATAATCCGTTATTTCATATAATAATCCGTATGAAGTAACAACTTTAAAAACTAAATACCTTTTCATGAACTTGTATAATTTGATCGACTTCTTTTCCCACATATTTCCCAAGTTCTTGTTTTCTTTTTTTCTTCATTTTGTTTTCTTATGTTGTTTCGGTTTATTTGAAAATATAATGTGAATTGTTTAGTATTTATATGATGGTCATTAGTGCAAAAATGACTTATTTTGATATTACATTTAAGACATTTTAACGGTTAGATGCGGACTTTCAAAATTTGGTAAATTAAATTTCTTTAAGATGACAACTATTTGGTAAAATTGTCTTCTTACAACAAAGTGCGGTGTAAGAAGGTAGCTTAGAGGTAAAGTCTCCCTATCAATACTAAATTTTTAATAAGAATTTAATTATTTTGAAAATTTAAAATTATTACTAATTAGTACAAATACTTTTCAGACCACTTTCTTTCATATTCCCACTCCCAACCCTCTCTTCCATAATTCAAAGAACACTTCTTGGTAGGCCTAGTTTATTAATTAAAAAGATGAAGCACAAAACAACAATGTCTTTATAAGTCAATAAGTCAAACTAACTGAAGTTTTTAACTTGATTGATGATGGCTATTAAAATTGTAACAGCGTGCTTTTTTTAAAAGCAACAGAAACATTCTTCTTCACACCACAGTACCATTTTTCTTCTTTTTCTCTCTCTCTCTCCAATTCTCTTCTCTCTCTCTCTTAATTTCTCTCCCAAACTTCATCTATTTTAGAATCTGATCATACCACGCTGTAGCAGAGGAGTTAAGGAACATTTCTACCCGATCAGATTTTCAAATAGAGTAAGTTCATTTTTACTCTAAATATCCTTTGTTCTCCATTTTCCTTAGGATTTAGTCATCAATCTTGGTGGGGTCAGTTGAAAAGTTTAATCCTCTCAACTTATTCTATTATATACTGAATTTTTGTTCTGTTTGGATAATTTGCATTAGGCCTGTAAATCTTGAAGCTTATCCAAACGGTGGGGAATAAAATTCTAAAAGTTGCTTGGAAAGCAAGCAATTGAGGTAAGGGAAGCTAAATTTAATTTTTAATAGCACCCTAGGATAGAAGATCTGAATGCGGAAGGGACGTGGTCCCAATATTCAATTTTTCTTGCAGGGATGTTGTGTGTTTATATATATTGGGTTGTTTGTTTATATATTATTTAAATTTGTGGAAATATTCGGTTTTGATGATTTAGTATTAAAGTGTTATTTTTTTTATGTCAAATAGACTTTTGAATATTTTGGATCACTTTTTGAATTATATTGTATGACGAAATGGTATGGAATTGAATTCATACATTTGGGATAATGTATGAACTGATGTTCGTTGTGTATTAAATATTGATGTCGGGATAATGTATGGACTGATGTTTGTTGTGTATTAAGTATTGATGCCTATGTGGTAACAGAGATCTCCGAGCTTCACTGATGATCTAAGTCACATAGACTAAGATATCAGGTGGTGAGAAGCTGATGGGAGAGTTCATGCACACCGTGACATATGAGATGCACGGCTTGGGTTGTATTGAACTTACCCTGATCCTTTCTGTTGGATTCGCTGGTAATCTTTGGATCAGGTGTTAGTCTCTGGTAGGACTTACTTAATACGGGTCTTCCGGAAGACGTTGTTTGTTGAATATTCTGGATGTGTAAATCCATGTGAGATCTATGTGATTGTTTATTGTTGAGATTTGAAGAAAATTGAATAATTTGATAAATTCATCATGTAATTTGGTTTTCTCTTTGGATTTAAGTGTGTATATTATAAAATTCTATTTTTAGTCGCTTACCCTTGCTTTTCTTGCTGTGTTTGAACTGCGATGACTGTACTATGTACACGAGCAGATGACCATACAGGTGCAGGAGAACCTTAGAGGTTACAGAGTTTTATTTTGAGCTGTGGATATGTAAATATTTGTATTTCTATAAATCCTAATCATGTATTAGGAATATTTTGAAAAACTGTAAGCTTGTATAGAATTATGTAGAACCGGTATTGTAATAGTTATATGTAAATTATGGGGTGTTACAAAAATAAAACTTTTGGGTTGAAGATAAGGGAGTTGAGGATTAGGAAGCAAACTTTGAAAAATCTAACCTTTCATAAAATACTGTAAAATGTAGATGCAATCATTTTTTGCCTTCAACTCTTAATCTTATTTTCCAAAAACACAGATTTTTCACATTAGAAAATTGCATATACGTGATGTGTACCTAACCGCATAGTTTATGTGTGCATAATAATAATGTTATTTTGTTTCACATCATTGTCAATTAACATTGTTAATGTTAATTTAACAAATTACTTATTTTTTTCAAAAAATTAAGAAAAAATTAAATTTTTTAAAACTATTAAAACAAATTGACTTTTCACTCTTAATGTAAAAAAAAGTAATTAACCATTTTTTACGTTCGAGACACGTTTCCTCTCGTGTGTTTTTGTGAAATAATTTTGATTAATTATATTTTTTTTATGTATCCATCAAAACAAATTGTTTTATGTTTAAATAGTGATGATAAGATCTATTTTGCTCACCAAAACAAAACATTCAGATTATTTATTTTTAATTGATATTTTTTTGAAAAGATAATTATTAAGCTAAAGATAAATCATGAGGTAGTATTATAGAAATTAAAGAAATAGATGAACAATACATACATGTATAAAAGAAATAAGCGTTCAGCTTATTTATATGGGCACCTTATGAACTAGTAAAGTATTGATATAATCCTTCAATATTCCTCCTGAATGTGTATAACTATCTTGTTCTTTGTAAAGTACGTCCATCATTCGTGCAAGGTTGACAACACGCATGAGAAACTTCATTGGTACTTGAGTAGGATTAAGGCATTCTTCATTAATGTCCTTCCAACCACTCTCCACTAACTTATGCAGTTCTTCAATGGCATTTTCCCTTGAGCTATTATATTGCTTCATATAGCAATCAAGACTTGAGACAACGTGCCCTCTTTCATGTTCATACTACATAAATATCACACAAATAACTAAATCCAAAGAAATTCTGACTTAAATAGGATTTTGATTTTTGAAAAATCATTAAAAAAATATTAGACAAAAATTAATTTTAAAAATAATAAATAATTAATTTTAAGATTGAATAAATTAGATATTATTTTAAAAATTAAAAATTATTAACTTATTAATAAATAGTTTTTAAATTAATATTTAATTATTTACGTAATTAGTAGTTAAAATCTTGATAGTTAATTAGATACAAATTCATAAAAATTATTTTACATACCAATCATTTTTTTTAAATTAATATCTAATTTAATTAATATAATAATTAATTAATTTTTATTTTAAAAATTAATTTTTATTTAATGAATTTTTTAATAAATTCTGTAATAAAATTTTCTTCACTTTTCCGTTCCTAATAATTTCTTTTCTCAACTATAATCTAAATCACTTTGTTTCATTATTTAAAATGCTGTATCAACTTTTTTTCAAGACCAAAAATAAAATAATTTTTAGAGGAAAAAAGTATATTTTTTTTTTCATCAAAGACTGTAAACAGAGTCTGATTATTGATCTGGGACGAAAACATATTTAATAAAAGAATATTATTTAATCTTGTTCTCTACCTTTGAAAAATTAGAGGAATTATTGAATCTATAGGGTGAATTAAAGGTTTTCCATCCATGTTGAAAACAAAATGTGTTTGTGTTCCATACATATATAACCTAGTAGCATTGAGCATATGAATAAGAACAATCTTACTACTTCTTTTAAACATACTTTTTATGATTAGTGAATTAATCCTCATAATGAAAAAAATGGAAAAGGGTATCTAATATATACCTCACTTCCAGCAATGTCATCCATGATTCTGCAAATAGTTGAAGCAGCTACAATAATTTTTGGGTCACTGGTTGCCCATATGAGGAACTCCTCTGCAGTATCTTCCATACCCAAGAAAGATACAGTTGTCAACATAGCAAAACCACATGAGATAGTTGCAACTTCCATGTACTCCTCTGCTGTTGGTGTGTGGTTCTGATGAAACCATCGTGACTCAGTACGGTAGGCTTGGACCAATCGTTTCACCTATAATTAAAAAGAAAAATTATTATTTTTAAAAGTATATATATAATAAAAAGTAAATTTATAATTAGATAATGTAAAAAATATGAAAATAATAATATTAAAACACGTTATATGGATGTAAGAAAAAAATGGGTTGTCAAATTATGTATAAATTAAAAATACAAATATATAATAAGTCCTTTTCTCTGTTATTTTTGTCGGTGACAATAAATTTTTCTACCTTATCAGGGATCATAGGTGACCCATTGAAAATGTGTGTGCTCTATATATAGGAATGTGTTCTATGCAAAATCAAGAATGGATTTTAAATTGTTTTAAAAGTAATAATTTAAAAAAAAAAAATAACCATACTTCATTTTTAGCATACTTCACGAAGTTTTCTTTTCCTTGATTTCTCAACTCCTGCTCTGTTTCTTCAAAGATATCCAAAAGTGCCTTATAACATAATTTCATATATTCCGGTAGATCAACCAATGAGGAGATATCCCACCTGCTAATCATTAGAAAGTTTACTTTAATTTTGTTTAAAGAATAATATTAAGAAATACGTATATAAAAAAGTTATTAAATAAAAATTACTTTAAAAAGTAAAAATAATTAACTATTATATTAACTAAATTAAATATTATTTCACAAATTAAAAAAATATTAATATCTAAAATTATTATTTATTATTAATAAAATTTATAAACTAAATTTTAAATTGATATCTAATTAGTTACTAGGTTTCCTCTATTCATAAAACTTTGATAACTAATTAGATATCAATTTAAAAACTATTTATTAATAATAGAAATTATTTTATATATTAATAATATTTAGTTTCTACAATAATATTTAATTTAGTTAATTATTTATCAAAATTTTACTATTTCAAATTATAAAATTAATAATTAAAATTTTAGCAGCTAATTAAATATCAATTTAAAAAATTTTTGTTAACAGTATAAATTATTTTAAATATTAATAATATTTTTAATCTTTATAATAATATCTAATTTAGTTTTTAATGTTTATAATAATATATAATTTAATTAATATAATGATAAATTATTTTTATTTTTTTAAAATTAATTTTTATTTAGTATTTTTGTTATATTGTATAAGAATTTTTTTACCTTTCTATTGCATTGGTGAAAATCTCTATCTCGTCAATGGTTGCATAGGCATCATACACATCATCAATGATGGATGATATGGCTATTACTTTCATCAGTATTCTTCTAGCAAGAAAATATTGTGGTTCATAATAGACACCAACAATCCAAAAGCAACCTTCCACAATCCTATCTCGTGCAAAAGGAAAATTTGTGGAGACATTCAAATCTTTAACCCACCACCTGAAAAAAAAAATCCCAAATTAATTTCTCAAAGAAGTCTTAAACTTGGATTTATTTATTTATTTTTCATTAATGATAATAAAATGTTACTTTTGTAGGAAAATATTACTTGGTCACATTGCTGACTTCTTTTTGATAGAGCTTCTGTAACATATTAAAATCTAGTTTTGCAAAGGTTAACAAACGTTCATCATGTGAAGGATCTTCTTGGTAGAATGATATATAATATCTTGATTCTAACCTAGGCATTCCCCTGCGAAGTGATTGTCCTAAGCTATGGTGCACTAACCCAAAAAGAAAAGGACTTAATTTGGTGGTTAATGACTCAGTTAACTGAGTGAGAGTAAAACTGTATGCTTCTTGTAGTATCTCTTCTTCATGGAAGCTTAATTGGGCTGCTTCATACAGGCTTAACATTCCTTGTATATCATTCAGAATACTTTCCTTGAAGTTTCCTTCTTGGTCCTTGAATTTGTAGAATACATCTGTATTTTAAGTAAATAATAACATGTTAAATTTCAAGATACATATTTAAATATATGATCACTATACTTAGATGCTATACATCTGTTTTTTTTGAATAAATTTCTTTATAAGCATGTTTATAAGAAGAAAAGAAAAAACTATAAATATGATAGATATTTATTTTCTTTTTTTATTATACATCAAATTAACAATAAATACATAGATAAATACTTATTTATTTATTTTTATAGTTTTTCAAATTATGATAGATAATTTTACTCTCCTTCTTATAGTTTTCTATTTTAAGAATGTAAATATGCACCACCATAGTAGTATGTTTCAAATCAACTTAATTTTGATGAAGTGATTTTTGTTTAGGTTTTGCAATAAAAAAATCTAAATCTAAATTTAATAAAATTTTACAAATTGGTTTGGACTTTTCTTTCCTCTAAACTTGACTACATGACATTTGTAGAACACAATTGTAGGTTTAGGTTTTCTTAAATACTTTATTTTATTTTTTGTTGATAACAAGAAACAATGATATAATAAAAAATGTAAACACAGATGAGGAATTAAAGAAGAACATGACAAGATCATACCTGATGAAATACGATATCCTTGTTGTCTAAGCAAGCGAAAGAGCAAAGCGAGATGATGAAGATCATCATCATAACTTACTATATTTTTCTCCTTTGTTGAAATCTCATAGATTTGATGCAATGCTTCATCAATTTCATGTTCAAAATGATAAGAAACACCCAAACGCTGGACTGAGTTGATGAAGTTTAATTTGAAAAGGAAATTGTTATCAGCAGGAGAGACGATCATCTTCCTCACATATTCTTTCAACAGTGGAACTTGTTTGATGTCGCTATCATCTTCCTGCATGTGATTATGAAAACTCTAACATAAGAAACGTTTTATTCATGTGGACAGAAGTAAATAATAAGTTAGGATGCAAACAGTTTAACACCATATATACATAAAGTTAATCAACTATTTTAATGAATGTATTTCTTTTATGAACTCTGATGTGAATATAATTACCATGAAATACTACAATTAATTGATAAATTTAGTAGACTTACATGGAAACTAGAATCATAGGAAAGGAAATAATCACCCCAAATGGAAGGATGAAAGTTTGCAGTGTGTCTGGGTTTGGCATCCTGTGGGAAAACAGGAAGTGATGATGAGGATAGTCTAGACATGCTTGGTTTTCTATGGCTTTAAATTGAAGGGAGATAGGATGAATTTTGCTTTGAATATTCAAGAACCCAAACTCCTTTAATTTATAGGAGAACAGAGAAGATGTAAGAGTCACTAACCAAGAATGTAGACCTAAATATAAGAATGACAACATGGTCATCTCATTTGAGGTGGATTCACATTGTGAACTTATCAATCCGAATTGGTTCAATGCACCTAATCTATCAACCTAATGGGTTATAGGCAGACTAACCCACCTTTTTTATTTTTTACACTTTTAAAGATATATCTCATACTTTTGGAAAAAAATTTGTGATATCCATATTTTATATAAAACTTTATTTATATTAATTTATTTATAAATCATTTGATTTGATTTATTAAAGTATTTTTTATATTTATTTTATTTTGCTGGGTATTAAATTATCTTTCCTAATTTATTTAATTTTATTATTTTTTTCTTATACTTTTATTGTCTAAATTGAAATTAATTATTATAATTAATTTTTTTTTTAAAATTAAAAAATTTAAAAGTATCTCATATTATTATTTTTAACCCGGACAATTGACAGACCAACGGAGGGTCCATTTGGCAAAAGAACCGAATAAATCACTCCATTATTAAGTTTATTGAGGGTTTTATTTACGTTTCATATTTTGAATTTCGGAACTGTAATCTTTTTTTATTGATTTTCTAATTAATCTGATTTCATACTTTTAAGTTTAAGGATTTTGAACCTTTTATTAATAGAAGAATAAAATGAAATGAAATAAATAAACAATAAAACAAAATGATAATTAAGCGATTTTTTTGTTTTTTTTTAGAATTACTTTCAGTATTTTTTTTAACAGAACTGTTTATTTATAATATACTACTTTCATCTCACAATTATTTCAATTTTAATCACCTCAATAAAAGTGACACCTAATTAGTTTTTACTTATTTGATTTAATTTTTTTATGTTCATTTTCTTTTATTTGATAGATTGTTTTATGTAATGATAAATAATTTTTAAATTTTCTAGTGTGAACCTAATTGATATATTAGATTTTATAATAATATTTAATATAAATTTTATAAAAAAATAAAACTGCTTCATAAAGTAGTATATATTAATATTTTAATATATATATATATATATTTTATTTTTTCTTGCGAGTATGAAAACAATTTCAATTACAGTGATTGTGTGATAAATGAAATAAGATTTTATAACTTTAGTTTATAACTTAAGATTTTATAACAGGAATATAAAAATATATTTACACGTATTAAGGAGAAAAAGAAATATATTACTTTGAAATCATTTTATAATTTTAATAATAAATTCATAGGATATTATTAGTTTGAGAAAAGATTTGGAGAAAAAATGCAATGAAAATGCCAGTTAATATAGATTATTTTAAAATATATTAAACTGCAATTACTTTCTGAAGAAATGAAGTACAATGCAATGAGATTTTGAGGATAAGAATCCACGGAAAAGAAGACACAAACAAAGGGCACGTGATCATCTCAATTCTTACAGATCACTTTAAATTTGTTTTTGAAAGTTATTTGTTTCATTTTTCATCAAACTAATAATTTGAATCCTAAGATATTCTCTTTATAAACGTGTGATCTACGTATCAATGTTTTCCCTTTTTCTTGTTTCTTTCCTTTCATTAGTAGGTAAATATATTATTATGGTTAGTTTTGTTGGTGATTAATTTTTTTATTAAAAAAATTAGAATACGAGATTTTATTCAAATAATCGAAACTTGGGTTTTTTAAAATAAAAATATTTCGCGGTGCATGTCATTAAGAATACGAGTAACTTATCTCAATTAAAAAAAAAAAATTCTTATTTGTTTCCTATTAATCATTATTTAATAATATATCCTTCTCACTTTTAGTTTTGGTATATAACAATCTTTTACAACATATTTATTATAATGAATGCAGTCCAACTGGATAAATTAAAAAACGAATAACAATCTAGTTTCACCTATCTTTAAAAATAAATCATAATTATTTACCCAAATACTTATCCTACAATGAAAAAATTTATTAAATTACAATTGTATTGGATATAGCACTTGGGACTCGTAGTCGGTGGTTGGATCTCAGTACATGGCGCAGGCAGGTCAGCTCGGTTGTTGGACCAGTAAAATCCGTTTTGGTATGATTGAAGTAATCTTTTATACGTAAATATAAAGCTATTAATAAAGGGTATTTATAGATCTAGGGGTATGCTTAGTACATGTGGGGTATAGGTCAAGTAAATGTTTTCTTTTAACCTAAGCTTGTGTGTTATAGGGCACATAGTGGTTAGGTTGCATGTATAACGAAAAAATAACGTTGCAGCATGAGTAGGGTGCCCCCATGTAAGCAGAAAGTACCTTTGATTTTGGCGCATGAGTTGGTGTCCTGGTGGTTATTTTGTTATTATTCTATGCACTCCTTGGAGACGATATTTTGTTCTGTTGTAGCACCTTGAGAGAAGGCGACCCCGAACAAAATGTGTTTCACCTTGAGATTAGATTCTCATGAACGAAGAGGGGCTTGAGACCCCAAGTTAAGATACGTTGTTTATAAGAATGAAACTAAATACTTCTTGATTTTTAATAAGTCATTTACTGGCTTGCAATCAATAGGTAGGGCCCCCTCTATTTCAATGGAGCTACGTTCCAGAGCGACCAAAGATAAAACAGATTCTCAAAGAGACAAACGGAGCTAAAGATTGTCATCAGAGTCAACAGGCGAGCAAGTCAACCGACAAGCACAACAATTAATTTTTAAATATCAAAATAATTAATCACTATATTGACTAAAATAAATATTTTTTTATAAATTAAAAAAATTATTGGTATCTAAAATAATTTCTATTATTAATAAAAATTTATAAAGTAGTTTTTTTGGTATTTAACCATTAACTATCAAAGTTTTAGTTATTAACTATTTTATATTCTACATTAGTCTTCTATATTAGTCTTTTAGAGACTAATTTAGAATCTAAAATATTAATAGTTAAAACTTTGATAACTAATTTAAATATTATTTTATAAACTTTTATTAATAATAGAAATTACTTTAAACACTAATAATTAT
The DNA here is from genome assembly GCF_000499845.2 of Phaseolus vulgaris. Taxonomy (NCBI): domain Eukaryota; kingdom Viridiplantae; phylum Streptophyta; class Magnoliopsida; order Fabales; family Fabaceae; genus Phaseolus; species Phaseolus vulgaris. The sequence goes on along the minus strand of NC_023749.2, from coordinate 36,845,100 downwards.
TTAGTTTCTAAAATATAATATTTAATTTAATCAATATATTGTCCAATTCAAATTTAATAAAAAAAATTAGTGTTGTACTGGTTTAAGGGTCAATGAGTTATTTTTTTCTAATTAAAATTAAAATTTATCTATATACAAAAATATTATACATTATTATTTAAAAATTTAATATTCAAGAATAAGATACATTATACAATAATAATATTAAATGACTTAGTTTAAATATTAATTAAAATAATTTTTTCAATATCTTTCATATCATAGTATGTTTAATTAAAACAAGTAAACATTTATAAAACTATATAAGCATATAAAAAATTATATCACTATAAAATTAACATAAAGAATCAAGAATAAAACATTTTAATCAACATTGAATTTTTAACTTATATTTTAAATTATTTTTAAGTTTAATTTGACCTAAACTATAGATCAGATTAACGATCACCTTGCAACTATAGCCACACGTTTCTAAATTTAGCGTGTGAAGTTTGTTATATTGAATTATTTCATCCTTAAATTAAAAGTGGTTCATGATTAAATTAAATGTTGTTAAAAGATACGATAACATTTAAAGGTTTTTTTTCTATGCAATACTCGAACTCAAGTTCTTTCAATGACCAGAGAAGCATTAATCACTAGATTAGACAAGTTCTTGGATTATATTATGATTTTTATTATACTTATTATATTATTACTAATATAATTTATACTTATTATTACTAATATAATTTATACTTATTATTATTAATAATAATTATAATAATAATATAAATTATATTAATTGTAACACCCCGAAAATACATCTAACTATTTAAATACATGTTCTACATATTTCTATACAAACTTAAAGTTTTTCAAAATATTTCTATATTACAAAATTATAACTTATAGAAATATAAATATTTACATATCCATAGTTCAAAATAAAACTTTGAAACCTTTAAGGCTCTCCTGCACCTGTATGGTCATCTGCAGTACAGTCATCGCAGTTCAAACACAACACGAAAAATCAAGGGTAAGCTAATGAAAAGAAATTTCATATCTTATCTAATTTTTGCAAAAAGAACCAATCAAACAAATCATTTATAAACATTTCTTTAAATGTTGTCATATAAAATTTCAATATCAATTTCATCATTCATATAGACCACACATGGATCTATTTTTAATCACAATCATTGGATTTCATTTCAATCCCACTTCATCTTTCGGAAGACTCATTAAGTATGCCCTTACCAGAGACTAACACCTGATCCAAAGATTACCAAGGAATCCAATAGAAAGGATCAAGGTAAGTTCAAATATCCAATACCGAGTGTCTACAGTGGGACCTAGTGTGTATGAACTCCCTCTCAGCTTCTCACCACCTGATATCTTAGTCTACATGACTTAGATCATTAGTGAAGTCAGAGGATCTCTGTTAAACATAGGCTTTTCATACTTAATGTACCATCAAATAACAACTCATACATTATCCCAAATGTATGAATCAATTTCATACAATTTTCATCATTCATATATAATACATATCATTCAATCAAAACATTTTAAAAATTTATACCATTCAAGAACTTTTCCAACATCAAAACAATATTTAACTTTCAAACAATCAAAATATAATATTTATAAAGTTTAAATAATATATAAACAAACACACAATATATAAACAAATAACATCCCTGCAAGAGAAATTGAATATTGGAACCACGTCCCCTCCATATGCAGATCTTCTAGCCTAGGGTACTATTAAAAATTAAATTTAGCTTCCCTTACCTCAATTGCTTGCTTTCCAAGCAACTTTTAGAATTTTATTCCCCCACAGTCTGGATAAGCTTTAAGATTTACATGCCTAATGCAAGTTATCCAAACAGAACAAAAATTCAGTATATAATAAAATAAGTTGAGAGGATTAAACTTTTCAACTGACCCCACCAAGATTGATGACTAAATCCTAAGGAAAAATAGAGAACAAGATCTTTAGAGTAAAAATGAACTTACTCTGTTTGAAAATATGATCGGGTAGAAATGTTTCTTAACTCGCCAGCTACAACATAGTCCGATCAAATTCTAAAATAGATGAAGTTTGAGAGAGATAATTAAGAGAGAGGGAGAGAAGAGAAAAGTTTTGTGCGTGACGGGGGCTTTGGCTTCTGTTTCTTTACTTTTTTTTATACTGTTACATTAATAATAATAATAATTATATTAATAATCACTAGTGCAAAAAGATTAAAAGAATACTCCTTATTAAGTGCGGGTTTGTGCTTAAACGCATTTGTAAAAAACACGGTGGCATTTTTGAAATTAATTTAATTTACAAGTGCGGTTTTTCATATAACCGCACTTGTAAATCAATGCCCAAGCATTTACAAGTGCGGTTATATGAAAAACCGCACTTGTAAATCAATGTACATTGATTTACAAGTGCGGTTTTACTTTACCCGCATTTGTAAGTCAATGCGCATTGATTTACAAGTGCGGTTTTACTTTACAACCACACTTGTAAAAGCTTTTTACCCTAAAAATTTGAAGCGCGCCACTCCAGTTTCACACTTTCACTTTCTTCTCCACTCTGGCCTTCGTTTTCACTGATCTTGCGCTCGCGTTTGAGTTCAACTCTTCTCTGCATCTTCGTTCCTTTTTGCCATTGTAAGTTTCGCGAATCCCTTCTTTGGCATTGGCATGTTTTTCGTTTTCCTTACGAGTTTTCGTTGGCATTGACATTTTAGGTTACTGTTCCATTGGAATTGCTCCTTCATATTTGCTCTCCGCTGGTCTGTCGCTGCTCTGCCACCGCTTCCGTCGCCGCCGTTGTCGCGTGCCTCTGCCACTCTGATCACCAGCAACCTTGGTTCACGGAAAGGTTGGTGTTCTCTTTAAATTTTTTTGAATTTTTATTTAATATTTTGAATTTATATTTTTGTGTATTATAATTTATATATTATTATATATAAATTTGTATTTTCTTAAATTTATATTATATATTTAGTTGTTAATTACGTTTTAATAAAATTTTTATGTTATGTTAGTTGTTACTTTTAGAATAGAATTATCGTGTTTGGATTGAGTCCGAGGGTGTTCGACCTTCGGCAATAATACGTGCTGGTATTGAGTCTGGGGGTGTTCGACCCTCGACAAATGTGTGAGATAAAATACTAATTATTAGAAAATCCTAACTATTCCAGAATATATAATGGATCGAGGTTGGATTAATTCTGTTCGTATAAGTGATGAGTATGAAAGGGGAGTAGAAGAATTTATACAATTTGCGCAGCGTAATGCAATTAATAGTGGTCATGATGGAGCAAAGATCAGGTGTCCGTGCGTTAACTGTTTGAATAGAAGGATACTGGATGTGAATATCATGAGGGAACACCTGCTATGTGATGAGTTTCTTCGATCTTATACAACTAGGACATGGCATGGTGAATTATTAAATTTACTACGTGTTTCCGTAACTGAAGATATGTGGGTTCTACCATGGATGAAGCAGTACACGATGATGGAGATGATGATCGATTGGAGGACATGATTCGTGATGTAGGAGCTGAGTGTTCTGCAAAAGCGCATCGATATGGAAGTATGTCAAGAGATGCAGAGACTCCTTTGTATCCTGGATCAACTAACTTCACACGGTTGTCGGCGGTGTTAAGATTGATGAATTTGAAGGCAATAAACGGATGGACTGATAAAAGCTTCACAGAATTGCTCCAGCTGTTGAAGGATATGTTCCAGAGGGAAATACTCTACCTAATCGTAATTACGAGGCCAAAAATATTCTTTGTCCAATGGGTATGGAGTATAAAAAGATACATGCATGTCCTAATGATTGTATATTATACCAGAAAGATTTTGAATTGTTGAAAAGTTGTCCGAGGTGTGGGTTATCACGTTATAAGTTGAAACAAAAAGATGATGATTCTATTGATGAGATGGAAAAGCATGGACCCCCAATGAAGGTTATGTGGTATCTTCCCATCATTCCAAGGATGAAACGTTTGTTTGCAAACCCATACGATGCTAAGAATCTTAGATGGCATGCAGATGAGAGGAAATGCGATGACATGCACCGACATCCAGCTGATTCTATTCAGTGGAAGAAATTTGATGATGAGTTTCCAGAGTTTGGTAAAGAATCAAGAAATATCCGACTTGGTTTAGCTACAGATGGAATGAATCTGTTTAGTAATATGAGTACTGATCCAGCTGGTTGACTAAACGCAAGAATGTTGCCTTGTCACGACCTACACTCACCAGTTTCAACGCCACGTGCACTTCAAGTCCTCGCTCCAGATTTCCTCTCTGAGAACCTGAAATTACAGAATGGCACCACTGCGGCCGGTGGCACTCCGACGCTCAAGTCAACAACAGGAACACCAAATCCTCAGAGAAACTGGATCCTGTGGAACCGTGCTCAAGTGCCCCATCTAAGAAATGAATTGTAATCAATACCTCCCCTTGAAATTCTGTTAAGTTCAGCTTTTATACCTAGGCATTTTCTCTCTCCAGACAGTTACACTTTTGGACACGAATGGCGACTATGTTAACTTCTTGACTACTCGTCTTTCTCTCGACCACGTGTCCCTCTAAGCACGCTCCACATAGTCACTCACTGTCCACGTCATCACACCCGATGACCTGACCGGTACAAGTACAAATCACAGTTCATGGCCTGTTATATTGGTTATTTACAACTTACCTTCTGGATTGTGCACGAAGCGAAAATACATGATGTTGTCTATGATGATATCCGGTCCGAAACAGCCAGGGAATGACATAGATGTTTATCTTAGTTCCCTAATCGAAGATTTGAAGTTAATGTGGGATCAGGGTGTTGAAGTATTTGACGGATTTGTTAATGAAACTTTCAGGTTGCATGCCATGTTATTTTGCACCATCAATGACTTTCCGGCATATGGTAACTTATCAGGTTATAGTGTTAAGGGTCATAAAGCACGTCCAATATGCGAAGAAGACACTGCTTCTCAACAATTGAAACATGGAAGGAAGACAGTATATCTTCGACATCGGAGATTTCTTAGAAGTCATTATCCTTACCGGAGGTTGAAAAAAGCCTTTAATGGTCACCAAGAGACTAGTGGTCCACCAACTCCACTAATTGGTCTTGAGGTTTACGAAAAGGTAAATAACATAGACCACACCTTCGGTAAGTAAAAAAAAAAGTCATCTGTGACAAACATTTGGAAGAAAAAATCAATGTTCTTTGATCTTTTGTATTGGTCGAGGTTAGAGGTCAGACACTGTATAGATGTAATGCATGTTGAGAAGAATGTGTGTGATAGCTTAATTGGTACACTTCTTAACATTAGCGGGAAGACGAAGGATGGTTTAAATGCTCGTTTAGATTTGATTGATATGAACATACAAAGCGAGTTGGCACCGATACAAATTGGTAAGCGTACATATTTGCCCCCAGCCTGTTACACTATGTCAAAAGATGAAAAAGTAAGTTTCTGTCAATGTCTAAAGGGTGTAAAAGTGCCACAAGGACATTCATCAAATGTGAAAAGCCTAGTGTCAATGCAAGATTTGAAGTTAATTGGGTTGAAGTCTCATGATTGCCACATCTTGATGCAACAACTTCCGCCTGTAGCTATTCGTGGGATCTTACCAAAAAATGTTAGACATACCATAACCCGTTTGTACTCATTCTTCTCTTCCATCTATTGTAAAGTCATTGATCCATTAAAACTGGATGAACTTCAAGATGAAATTATTGTTATCTTATGTGAATTGGAGATGTTTTTTCCTCCATCCTTTTTTGATATCATGGTTCATCTAGTTGTGCATCTGGTTAGAGAGGTTAGATTGTGTGGACCAGTGAACTTAAGATGGATGTATCCTGTTGAGCGGTATATGAAAATTTTGAAAGGTTATGTGAAAAATCATTATCGTCCAGAAGCTTCAATGATTGAAAGGTACATAGCTGAAGAAAGTATTGAATTTTGTTCAGAGTACATGTCAAAAGCAAATCCAATAGGTCTTCCTGCTAATTCATGGCACCATAGGCGTTCTACAAGTAAATGTTTACGCGGTGTGAATATTGTAAGCAAGTCTCGGTCAGAAGTATTGCAAGAACATTTGTATATATTGAATAACACAGATGAAGTTATACCTTACATAGAAGCTCATAAAGCCATTGTGAAGGCAAATAATCCAAGACATGCAGAGAAATGGGTCTTGATGGAACATAATAGAACATTCATGCCTTGGTTTAAAGAGAAGGTGTTAAAGGATTCAACTGCATCGGAGACCTTGACCTGGTTGGCTGCTGGATTGAAGTTTGATGTCATTTCTTGTAAAGCATACGGAGTGAATAATTGTATATTTTACACGAAGTCTTTGGATGAAAAGAGTACAGTTCAAAATTCTGGTGTTACTCTTGAAGCTGAGTCAATGCAAATTTCCACTTCAAAAGATTCAAATCCTATACTTGGATCAATGGCATACTATGGATTTATAGAAGAGATATGGGAGGTTGACTATACTAAGTTTTCGGTTCCAATTTTCAAGTGTAAATGGGTTGACAATAAAAGTGGTGTTAAAATTGATGAATCAGGATTCACATTAGTGGACTTTCGAAAGATAGGGTATCGAGATGAGCCATTTATAATGGTTCAACAAGCATCTCAAGTTTTCTATGTCAAAGATCCTACGTCAGAACATTGGTATGTCGTTTTACACGAAAAAAAAACAAGGGGAGGCCATAGATTATATTGAAAATGGTGACCCCTGTTCATTCACACCAATGATAATTAATAAAGATGATGATGTACTTGATGATGTACATGCAACCCGTAAAGACCACAGTGAAGGAATTTACATATGAACATTCAACCCATTATGGTAATAAATTTATAAATATTTTTGATAATATGCATTTAGAATATTATGTTTTTGTTTTATATGATTTTCTTTCGATGCAGATTAACTAGCGTTTGTTAACTATGTTTTTTAACAGAGATATGGATGAGAATCAGAGTCCAAAGAAACCCCAATCCAAACGAGGCAGCAGAGGACCTACTAGAATGAAACGTCTGGCAAAGAGACGTGCTGCTGGTAAGAAGACAGCTGTTGACATTGACGTCAACACTGGAATGGCTTCTGGTCCTAATACAGAAGACTTTCATAGCTATCTTGGAGTTCTTTCTCGTGAGAGGATCTCCATTTTGACTAATTCATGGGACGAGGTGTCAGAGGTCGATCGAAGCATGCTCTAGGAGGATATTCTGGTAAGCTTTACATTATTATTGTTATCATATAATGCTTTTTAATATTCATTAATTAATTTTAATTTGGTGATGTTATTTTGCAGGCAAATTTTGAAATTCCTGATGTGGAACCGCTTCGATCAAAGATTATATCGAATATCGGGCTTGAGTTTCGCGCCTTTAAGTCAAGACTGACGACGAGATTTGTCTTTGGTGACCTTAAAGATGAAAGCCCTTGTGAATCTTACAATTTCATTGAAGAAGAGACATGGCATAATTTTAAACAAAGTCGTCTAAGTGAGGAATGGATGGTAAGTTAAGTTACTTAACTATTTTTATTTATATAACATCAATAAGTTAATATTAATTCACTTCATTTATTTCAATTAACGTCGACGGAAGAAAGCTCAAGAGATAGCTTTAAAGAATGTTACCCCGCACGTACTGTCTCGTGCGGGGTATCGAAAGCTTGAGCAAGCAATGATGGAGGAAAAGGAGCAATCTAGACAGGGGAGTGCATCTGAGGATGTGGAAACAGGGGTCACTTCTCCTCCATCACCACCTAAGTGCCATGTCAAATGGAAGAGGGCCCGAATTAAGAAGTCGGGTGCACCAAGTTCTAAGCAATCAAGGGTTGTCATAGAAAAAATTGTAAGTTATTTAAGCCTTTTTTCATTTACTATGTTGCATTACTCATAGTAAAAGCTTATATGATTTTGGTCTCTTGCAGGATACCTTGGACTCCCAGGGTAATTTTACTCCTGAAGGTCGTCACGATATCCTTGTTGAAGCACTTGGACGACCTGAGCACCCTGGTCGTGTTCGTGCAGCTGGACAAGGAGTTGGAATTAAAGAATATTTTGGAGCTGCACGTTCACACTTATCCTCCTCCCCCAAAGAGAGCAAAAAAGAATTGAAGAATAGGCTACGTGAAGAATTAATGGAGGAGATGAGAAAGGAGACTGAAAGGATGAAGGGAGAGTTGCGACAGGAGTTATCGCAATGTGACCTACTGGTAGATGGTGGCATGATTCCTCAGGTGGTGGCCATTGGAAAAGTCTATGAAGAGGCCACCACCTTACATAACGTTCCTTTCCCCTCGGATGTGGCAAAGGTAATAGTTGAAAGAGTACGAGTACCTGATGCTCATGTTCCACTACCTTCAGAAGAGGTAACAACTGTGGCTGATGTATTTCAGTCATTCGTAGCCTGGCCCAGACACCTCATTCGAATTATGCCAGAACCACCGGTAATAATTTCATTCCATATGGTAATTTATATTTATATATTACATCTAATTTATAACCAATGTTCTTTCATTTGTAGAAACCTCGTCGGAAACCAAGTCCGAAAAAGAAGCATGAGGTTCTTGTTGACGATCCTATAGCTTCCTTAGCTATAGTTGCTAGAGAAATTGGACGAGACCTTCTGGAAGTTCCATGGGATGATAAGTTTTTTGAAACAAACCCTGAGCTGTCATTGTACATATACATGCCAGATCTGTTAGAATTTGTAGCTGGGGATCAGAAGTTGAATATAAATATCATTCAATTTTTTATGATGTAAGTATCTTTATCTATATTTCATTTTCATTTATGCTAAATTAGCATTCATTATGCTTTAACTAACTTCTTGTAGGTTTTTGAATGGTGTCTCTGTCACTGAGAGGAAGGAAAATGTGTATGGATTATTAGATCCTGCATATACTAATCCCACTAGAGCAAAGGCAAATGAGACCCAATCATACATCACAAACACCTTGGAAAAAGAGGGAAAAGATGTTTATTTATGCCCTTATATTAACGAGTAAGTTTAAATATATATGTTAAAAGTTTATTATATTCATGTTTTACAAATTTACTCAACTCTTTTCATGGATGATATAGGGGTCATTGGCAGTTACTTGTCTTATCACTGAATGATAGGACGGCTTTGTGGTTTTGTTCCCTACACAAGAAGGTATCCACAAGTTTTAAGAATATCATTGATAGGTAAACACACTATCAACTTAACTTTGTTTGACACTATAATTAATCTACTAACAAAGTTTTTTGTATCAATTACCAGTTCATGGCGTGGATATAACATCCTAAAAGGTCGAGCGAATTCAAATTTTCAAAAGTTGAACTAGATGAGACTAAAGGTTTGTAATTTTTTTCTTTCTCTTTCCATTGTTTATCAATACTAACTTTTACAATTCATTGAATTATAGTGTAATAAACAACCAAAAAGCTATGAGTGTGACTATTACGTTATGCAATGGATGAGTACCATTGTAAGACTAGGCCTTACAAGTAATTGGCAGATGGTAACATTTGATAAATTATTTCTATAACTTGAACATATATATGCATGTATCTTAAAACTAACTTAAGTGTTAAACCATTTTGAAATGCAGTTCTTTGCAGATGAGGAACCCATGTCTTCGGAAGCCATAACATATGTGAGACACTCTTGGTCCACATATTTTCTAAACTTTTATAACTCTAGGATAGTTGATCAATAGTGTAGGATGATAAATAGAGTTGTATTTGTGATTTTGTACATTTTTCATCAATATATATAATTTGGCTTTGAGTTATTCTGAATGTGTTTATATCTCTGTTCTGTCTGGCTGGGTATATTTAAATTGCACAGGTTAATCTATTTGGGAATAATGAATAAAACAAAATGTTCCTAAAAAAAAACCTATTTACAAGTGCGGTTATGTATGAAATGCACTTGTAAATGTGATTTACAAGTTCGGTTTTGACCAAAACCGCACTTGTAAATCATTACATGCTAGCACCATTATGTGATTTACAAGTGCACCTTTAAAATAAAGCACTGTTTTGTGACATATACAAGTGCGGTTCCAGATAATAACCGCATTTGTAAATCGAATTATAAAGGCGGTTGTATAACCGCACTTATAAATCATGATTTACAAGTGCGTGCTGATCAAGTGCGGTTGTACTTCTGCATTCATAAATTCAAAATAACTGCACTTATTTTGTGTTTCCGCACCAGTGAATAATAATTATATTAATAATATATTAATAATAATAATATAAATTATATTAATATTATTAATTTTATTAATTTTATTAATTTTTTTAGTGATAATAAGTATAATAAAAATCATAATAATATTAAAGAATTTGTCTGGTGTAGTAGTTAAAGTTTCTTTGGTCACTGAATGAACTTGATTTCGAATGCCATCCATTGCAAATTTTATTTTATGGTGCCAAATTTACATACGAATATAGTTCGTATGTAATGTTGACTTTATATACGAATTTTGATCTGTATGTAATAATCCATATATAATTCGTTTTTCAGGATCGGTCCAAAAGAATACTCATCAGTACCATTTTAGTTATCATCCTAGATATCATGTCTACTCTTTTCTTCTAGTCCACATAAGCTAATTTAACATCACATTTTCATGCGTATTGTGTTTGTACTAGACTCACTATATTTCACATCATTCACTATTTTTATTCTTGGCCACACGTTGGAAAAATCATAATATCTGAGCCAATTACGTTTTTATTAATTTTGTTTTTCCATAACATCATGTTGAACATTCATTTAATCACTAAACTTTATTTTCTTTTCAAACCTCTAATTTTATGTGAGAAGGAAAAAGCAACGTACGGATAATGATTAAAATTAGAATTGAAATATAACATAAAATTGAAAGAAAATTAACAGTTTCTTTTAAATGGCCATAAATAAATGTTGAGGTTTAAACATAATTTTTATCTTAAAATTTTGTTAATGAGTACCTTTTATTTCTAGCTAGACTTTAAAAATTAAATTATTATAGCTCATTATTAATTTATTATTTAATTATTAAAAGTATTGATGCATTATAAACATAAAAATACAAATTATTTCAGAATGCAAAAAATAGTTATAATAACATTTCAACGAGCATGAAAGGGAAGTTATTAGAGTTGGCGGTAATTCGTTGTGAAAATAAATATAAAACAGTGTCCACTGAGCCTAACTTTTACCGATATTAAATATTATTAAAATAAAAAAGTAAGTATAAGGAACACAAAAATAAATATTAAAATGATATTTATATTAAATAAATATAGAGTAGCATATGGATGATAATGTGGGGTGGGTCATGCATGTCAGCTTGTAGCCCGCAATCCACTACCAAAAAATATAGGGTCAATACCTCTTTTCGCCAAATTTGTTTTTGTCGCTATCTTATAATCCAGGACCCTCCAGGCAGTGAAAAGGGTTGAAGGTTGAGCCTTTAACTTCTGCAACTTCGCATACAAGTCCCCCACATCCTCCTAAACTTCTTCGTTGAGAATTGTGTATGCAGATTTGACAGTGAACTCTTTAGTCTCTCCAGCTTTCCAGACTCAGGTATCATCGTTCTCGGCGTCGACTCTCTTTTCTTCTAATTGACACAACAACTCTTGTGCCTAAGTCCTTTCCCATTCGAACAAATTCCAAACCTCCAATCTATCTTCCAAACCCACCCCATATGTTCTTTCATCTCCCCTGCTTGCTAAAGGAAAGATTCCATATCAACATAGATTGAAAACAACCTTGGGAATTTAACCTTGAGATTTGTATTACCCATCCATTTATCCTCCCATAACCTAATCACCCTACCATTCCCAACCTCCCAAGTACAATTATCCTCAAAGCTGCCTCTCCACCCCTTAAACGCCCACACTTCCTTCAAATCCATCCATCAAAGAGAATCCAAGCTACAATGCCTTTGATTCCTGAGATCCCTCCATCCACCATATTTTGATTCCAGCAACTCTTTCCACAAACCCTTCTTCTCGTAGCCCAAACACCATATCCACTTTCTTAACAAAGCAAAGTTAAATTGTCTGATCTCTAGCATTCCCAATCCTCCCCCTTCCTTCGGCTTACAAACATATTTCCACGAAGCCCACGCTATTTTCCTTCCATCCGAGCCACAACCCCAAAAGAAATTTCTCTGTAGCTTCACCACTTCCTTTTCCACCATAGCTGGAATTTTGTACAAAGACAAATAGAACAGAGGTAATGAAGATAAAACCAATTGTTGGAATTAATGGCTTAAACAAGAGCGGGGGTGAATTGTTTAACAAAAGATTTTCGCAAAGATTGGATAAGAATGAAGCTTTATCAACAATCACAGAACAAGCAATCAAGGAAGCCAAACAATTAAAGCCAATGAAACTGTTTGCAGAAAATCAATCGGTTGAAACTTCGTTTTAACGGTTGTTTATGGCAGCAGAAACACAAATTCAAATTAAACAGTTTATAATGAGTGAGTGTGTGAGAGAGAGAAATTACACAACCAATTTATATTGGTTCACTCAACCCTAAGCTACATCCAGTCTCCAGAACAACCACTAGGTATTCCACTAGTAATCAATCACAGATTACAATACACAACTCCACAAAGAGGTGATCTTGATACCACAAGAACCACTCACCCTCTTTGCCTTACACACCACCTTATTTAAAACAACCTCTGACATTACAGGTTTACACACTTCACAATTATAAAAAAAGAAACTATTACAAGAATCATAAAGAAATAGATTACACCTGGATTTACAAGAATCACAAAGCTCCTAAGATTAGACCTTGAACCAATGCACAACTACTTAGCAATCATGCAAACCTTTGAATCAAATCTCTTCTCAAAATCAATTTCAATCTCACTTTCTGTGTGCTTTTGAACTCAAAGAGAAGCCATATTTAAAGCTCTTAAAACTAGCCGTTCTAGGCAGTTAATCATAAGCCAAAACAGTTTGAATTCAAATGAAAAATAGATTAACAGGTTTTTGAAAAGCTGTTATGAAAAGTGACAATCAACCGGTTGAAATTTCATTTTAACCGGTTGAATTGGTTAGACAGTTCCTTAACCAAGTCAAAAATAATTTTGAAAACCTTCAACTAAGCTAAGTGACAAACAACCGATTATATCGTGGTTTCAAATGGTTGTTTTTCTCTTTGCTTAGAAAAACATTTTTCTCTTTTAAAATAGATTGAAGTAGCTCGTGCAAAGGACTGAGAATGATCTATACAAGGATTCTAAACACCCTAGACAAAGCTCTAACCAAAAGCAACACAACATCAACCTTCAACACATATGTTCTGTTTAGAATCTTGCTTAACCGGCATTCATAAGCAATCATAGAAATACATGATAATCTATTCCAGTCAAACAGGCACCACAAACTAGTTTCCACTAGGTGATTTCCAAAGAGGAACATGAGCCAAATCAATGTGAGAAATCAGACAAACATACATAGGTACAAAAACAGCAAAACAATCGTTTATTTCACAGGAATAACCAGTTAAAATTTGTATCAGAGTTTATATCAAAGTTTAAAATAAGTTAAAAACTAGTTAAGCAATGTTCAAACAAATGTGCAAAACAAAAGCAGATGCAAGTATTAGAACATTACAACCCAAAGCTCACTTCTCTCCCTATTTGTCTTCACAAGTAGACAAAAAGAAGGATTAAAAAACAACATAAAAGAGGAATTTTTTTTTCTTCAGAAACATAAACCAATAATTTAAATGAAGGCCTTCAGCTTCCTTCAATCATTCCTTCCATATTGTAGATCCAGAAGTTGGTTATGAACTTCTTCAATCTGCTCATCCAAGGTTTGGAACCTTGAATCCATATGTTGAAACCTTGATTCACACAGTTCATGAAGATTTCTCTGGTTCTCAGCAAAGGTGTCCATACGATTTACCATTAGCCTATCAAAAGGAGACATTGAAATCATCCTACCTCTCATGTGATCAACACTAGGATCAGTTTCATGAGTCTCAACAGCAGGTTCCTCTGGGTTTGTTGCAACTTTTGTTTCTTCTCCATCATGAGTTCCACTAGGGCCAGCTTGGTCACCATCCTTGCTTATCCACCTTCCACCAATCTTGGTAAACCCCATCTTGGTTAGGGAACCACTATTGATCTCACTTGAAGGCTTTACAATCTCAGCCAGTTTTTCTTCAATATCTACATCAAAATAATGTAGAATTTTAGAAATCAAAATGGCATATGGATAGTGGAAGTCATTTAACCTTATAGTCTTTTGCATGTGGTCCTTGAAGATGTGAATCCAGTTGAGCTTCACCTTGTTCATGATGCAGTAGATTAACAACAAGTCCTCTTCATAGAGAGTAGAGTGATTGCTCCCCCTTGGTGTGACAATCCAAGACACAATGAAGGCAATGAGCCTTTCATCAAGTTTCAACCCTCCAATAGAAAAGTTTCTTACCTTTGAGAGGGGATTCTTGAGACAATTCTTGTAGAATTGAATCTTATTAAACTCTTTTATCACCCCAATATTGCCTTTGTTAATTCTTAAACCAGAATACTTTAGTCTAGTTATAGCAGTCCACACTTCATTAGTGATTACAATGTCTACCCCGTTCACATGAGAGTTGAGAGTGTCACCATTAAATTGAAGATTGATGTAGAATACCTTCACCAAATCTTGGTAGATGTTTCCAGAAAGCTCAAGGAATCTCTTCAGCCTTTGCTCCTTTAGAAGACTTCTCACCACAATCAGATTCTGTTGCTTCATCCAAGTGAAAGAGATAGGCTTTGGAGTGTTAACAATCTTCCTACTAGTTTCATGTAGGTACTTTTCTATTAGTTATGATTCTCCTGCGAACCAACCTTCTAGTTTTCCACCACTCTTTACTGTCATTGTCATCATTCTCTTAGAGGATTGAGGAATTGATGTTGTGGTTTAGAGAGAAAAGATGAGAGCACACTGCATAAACAAATTTAGTTCAAAGAGAAGAAAAAAATAGATTGTTCTTTGTGAATAATGACAACTAAATAGCTTCACATATATAACCACAACAGTTAATCAAAGTTGGCATTTAGTGGGTTGTATTCAAAACAGAAAAAGGAATCAAATCAGAACCATAAAGTAGTTTCTGTTAGACATAATAGAAAGCATAGAAACACACATGCTAATTTGACCAAACTTAAAAGCAGTTTTAATTTCCAATGCTTAGAGGAATCTAATTCATGAAGAGCAATTATTGTAGAGAAAATTTGTATTCAAAGTTGTAATTAAAGCATTGTTGACCACAAACGTCACTGGGTTTGAACAATACAACAAATCAAAGCACAGAGATTTAAAATAGATTTGGCCAGTGCTGACAGGGCTGAAATAATCGATTGTTTCGTAGAAACAATCGGTTGAATTTCTGCAACAGCTGAATGAAGTTTGAAAAACCAAATTCTTTTAACAAACATTGAACATACATGGATCCAGATTAAAGCACATTTTTTATTTTTGTATTGAAACAGAAGGAATACAAAAAAAAAAAATAATCCAGAAACAAAATAATGAAAATTCAGAAATGGATTTAGAATCAAATGTTCAACTATAGGAAAAATAAAGAGTTATTCTTCAAGGTTTGAAAGAATACACAGAAAGCAGTACACAATTTTAGAACAAGTCATTGTCTTGATTATTTGCATCCATGAGATCCTGATTCTACACATCCTTCAAGTGGAGGCAAAATTCTACAAAAGAAAGCTTGTTAAATCATAAGATTTGATCCCTTAAAGAATTTAGGACCTTTCATGTTAGATTTATCTTTAGAACCATTAATATTTCTTGGAATCCATTTAAAGATACCTTTAGGAACAAGAAATTTGAGAAACTTGCAGAATCTAACAGAGTGACCACTCTTCATACAGTAAAAGCATGTAACAACCGGTTGTTTCGTTCTTTTAATCGGTTGATTTTCTGGAAGTGAAGAAAAAGGTTTTGAAATCCCATTCCTTTTGCTTTGTGGATAAAATCCTCATCCAGCTTTACCAAAAACACAATTTTGAGATGCAAGAACATTCTCAAAGTTGAATTTTCCAGTTGTAAGCCTATCCAAAGTTTTCACAAGATAGTGAACCTTCTTTTCAAGAGATTCACAGTTTTCACAAAAACTTGAGTTACACATGCAAGAAGAATTATTGTAAATCATTTCAAGGTTTTCAAAATCAATTTTAGATTTTTCTAACTCTTCTTCCAGTGTTTTAACTCTGTTTTCAAGTCAGTTATTCAATCCTTTCAACCGGTTGTTCAAGAGAGCCAAACTATTAGCTTCTTCATGAGTTTCATTGAATGCTTCAAGAAGTTGGTAATAGTTGTTACCTTTGACTGAAGAAAATGAGTT
The DNA here is from genome assembly GCF_000499845.2 of Phaseolus vulgaris. Taxonomy (NCBI): domain Eukaryota; kingdom Viridiplantae; phylum Streptophyta; class Magnoliopsida; order Fabales; family Fabaceae; genus Phaseolus; species Phaseolus vulgaris. The sequence continues at coordinate 36,828,703 of NC_023749.2, read as the reverse complement.
TACACTTCTTGATGCAGATGCCTTTAAGCATAGATTTGCTTCTTCATCATCTGAAGAGCTGGAGGAGGATACCTCATTGTCATCCCAAGCTATGTATGCTTTCTTGGATTTTCCTCTCCTTTCTTCTTTGTAATCAACTTTCTCCTTGCTCTCATTGTTAGGACATTCAGCTTTAATGTGTCCCTGTTCACCACAACCATAGCAAGTATATTTGTTAGGATTAAAGTCATTTGGCTTCTTAGAACTGTACCTCTTTGAAGATTGGCCTTTATTCTTTTTCAAGAATTTGCTGAACTTTCTTGACAACAAGCTCATGTTGTCTTCATCACTATCACTGAAGTCTTGTTGCCTTTTCTGGTTAGCAACTTTAAGGACAATACCCTTGTTGTGTTTGTCCTCACTTTCTTGGACAACCAACCTATTCATCTCAAGCTCATGCTCCCTTAGCTTACCAAACAAGGAAGTTGTTGTCATATATGTTAGATCCCTTGACTTTGAAATGGTAGTGACCTTTGGCTGCCATGACCTATCAAGACACTTCAAGATCTTAATGTTAAACTCTTCTTTGTCAAAGCTTTTTTCCAAGGCTCATTAAGTGATTCACAATGTGTGAGAAGAGTTTCTGCACATCAGAGATTGTCTCCCCTTTCTGCATTTTGAATAGCTCATACTTTTGGATGAGAGCATGCTTTCTTGCCCTCTTTACATCATTAGTTCCCTCATGTGTGACCTCAAGGATGTCCCACATTTCTTTTGCTGAACTGCATTGTGATACCTTGAAAAACTCATCACAACTTAAAGCAGAGGTTATAATATTTTTAGCAATCCAATCAAACTTTGCTTTCTTGCTACCAGCCTCAGTCCATTCAGATGGAGACTAATCAACCAAGACATTATTTTTTTTACTTGAGGAATAAAAGGGTCCTTTTATTCCCAAATTCCTTTATCTGTGGAATGCATAAAAATCTTCATCCTAACTTTCCAAAACTGGTAATTTACACCACAAAAAAGTGGTGGTCTATTTATAGAAGCACCTTCCCCAAAAGGTAGTTTATCAGTCATTAAAGCAGTTTTTCAAAAAAACAGTACTTGAATATTTTTCAAGAACCTAGCTCTTGATGTCAATTATTGGAATTAATGACTTAAACAAGAGGGGAGGTGAATTGTTTGACAAAAGATTTTCTCAAAGATTGGATAAGAATGAAGCTTTATCAACAATCACAGAAGAAGCAATCAAGGAAGCCAAACAATTAAAGCCAATGAAACTGTTTGCAGAAAATCAATCGGTTGAAACTTTATTTTAATAGGTTGTTTATGGCAGCAGAAACACAAATTTAAATAAACAGTTTATAATGAGTGTGTGTGTGTGTGAGAGAGAGAGAGAGAGAGAGAAATTACACAACCAATTTATACTGGTTCACTCAACCCTGAGCTACATTCAGTCCCCAGAACAACCACTGGGTATTCCACTAGTAATCAATCACAAATTACGATACACAACTCCACAAAGAGGTGATCTTGATACTGCAAGAACCACTCACCCTCTTTGCCTTACACACCACCTTATTTAAAACAACCTCTGACATTACAGGTTTACACACTTCACAATTATTAAAAAAGAAACTATTACAAAAATAAGAAAGAAATAGATTACACCTGGATTTACAGGAATCACAAAGCTCCTAAGATCAGACCTTGAACCAATGCACAGATACTTAGCAATCATGCAAACCTTTGAATTAAATCTCTTCTCAAAATCAATTTCAATCTCACTTTCTGTGTGTTTTTGAACTCTAAGAGAAGCCATATTTAAAGCTCTTAAAACTAGCCGTTTTAGGCAGTCAATCATGAGCTAAAACAATTTTAATTCAACTGAAAAACAGATTAACAGGTTTTTGAAAAGTTGTTATGAAAAGTGACATTCAACCGGTTGAAATGTCATTTTAACCGGTTGAATTGGTTAGAGAGATAGTTAACCAAGTCAAAAATAGTTTTAAAAACCTTCAACTAAGCTAAGTGGCAAACAACCAATTATATCGTGGTTTCAACTGGTTGTTTTTCTCTTTGCTTAGAAAAACACTTTTTCTTTTAAAATAGATTCAACCAGCTTGTGCAAAGGACTAGGAATGATCTTTACAAGGATTCTAAACACCCTAGACTAAGCTCTAACCAAAAGGAGAACAACATCAACCTTGAACACAAATTTGAATCATCAAAGCTTCCACGTTCTGCATCAATTTTATTAGACAAAGTCTTCCAATCATGGAGATGAGCTTGCCTTTCCATATGCCTAATTTGTTAATCACTCTATCCACCACTCTTCCCAAAACTTGCATCTTTTGTTACATCCCCTTACTAGTATGTCCAAATACTTAAGCGAAGTTTTCATCATCACACAATGTAGAATGGACGCACAATGTTGCACCATATGTTGATTACCTCCCTCTATGCCAATTCTGCTATTCTCAAAATTAACCTTTAAACTGGAAGCTAATTCGAAACAATTAAGAATAACTTTAATAACGAACACGCTTTGCACTTTCGCTTTGCAGAAAAAAAAAGTATCGTCCGCGTACTAAAGCATGTTTACCTTAACTAACCTATCCCCGATCTCCAGACTTTCCAAAATCTCTTTCTTGACCCCAGCCAATCTTTCTAAACTTCTCTTCCGACCCAGCATCTGACTCCCTTCCATGCATCTCCCCCCACTTATAATGAGGACCACAAACACAAATATTCGAGATGGAAGCCTCCTCCTCTATAACTATTTGGCACTATGTTTTGTTAATTCGCACGTTTTTCATCGTTTGAGCTTCTCCAGCCATTAGAACTCTAACACGTAGCCTTGCTGATGAGGACCAAGGAGAGAGGGAACCTACTACCCAAGCCCAACCCATAACCTCAACACCCACCATACCTCAGAGGATTACTAGAAGAAGAGCACAAACTTTGGGTTTATATAACATAAATAGTGTTGAACAAGATGCTTTGATGTCTCCAAATCCAAAAGGAAAGCTTGAAGACCTTGTTGTTGTGTGTGTGTGTTGTCTAGTTGTTTGAAACTTGTTAATTCACTCCTTAAGTTGATCCAAGTTCATTTGAATCTGTAACCTTTTGAAAAGATGTGTTTTCTAAAAAGCTGTTAAAATTTCAACAAGTTGTTTTTCAAAACAACAGGTTGTTTTACCTTAGCAGTTTTTGAAAAGGTTTTGAAAAACTTGGTTGACTTTGCTGTCAAACCAAAACAATCGATTGTTTCGACAAAACAACCGATTGTTTTCTTGAAAACCTTAACAAAATTCTGTTAAGCGGTTTTAATATGTTTTAAATGATCCTAACTAACTTGGCTCCTTTATTAAATGCTTTTGACCACTTGGTGGGTCTATATAAAGGTGGTTTTATGCTCCTAATCTTGAAGTAACAGAAAGAGTTTATCAAAACAGATTTTCCAAGATTTGAAAGAGCTTTGGATCATTCTTAAGTGTGTGGAATAGGATTGGGTTGTAATTCTGAACTTTAAGCTTTGTAATACCCAAGTGTATTCTATTCCCTTCTTCCTTGATTACTGTATTTCTGTAGTTGTGATGAATATCCACTAGGAGAGGATTTTATTAATGAAGGAAGAGGATTTTCACCTACACATTTGGAGTTCTTCCTTCTAGTCTTCTCACAAATTAAAAGAAGTCAAAGAGAAGATCAAGCCTAAAGATAAAGAAGTCTACAAACTCTCAAATAATAGGCTTCATATTAAATATCTCTCTTTATAGTTTCTTTTAAATTGTAAATAATATAGAATAATGTTTAGAAAGGTGCTTAGAGGGAAACATGAGGCACCTCTTTTGTAAAAGCATCTTTAGGCTTTAGTTTAGCAAATTCTAGAAGCTTGGGGAGTGAGCTTAGTAAGGGGGGTGTGATCTTAGGAGTTTTTTGGGTAGCTTAGGGAATAAGCTATGTAAATGACCAGCCCTTACTCCTATAAAAGGAGGGCTTAGGTCCTTCACAATTCAGATTGGAATTTTATAGTAGAGAGAATATACTCAAATTTGGAGAGAAATTGTGAGTCTTGAGTCTTCTTCTTCCTTTGCCTTATCTTGTGAGCTATGGTGAGCTTCAAGTGGCGGCACTCCATCACTTATCTTGGATCAAGGAACCAAGTGGCGTGAAATGTTCTTCCAATTCTCAAAATCCAGCAAACTCCTTCTATAAGTGTTCTTCCTTCATGTTCTTTCAATTCCATTCGGTAGATTAGCTTTGTTTGTTGTTTCTTTTCATTTCTACCGTTTGATTTTCTGTTTTCCAGCTTTGTTTCTAGTTTCTGTTCGGTGCAGTAGTTTATTATTTCAATTCTGTCCAGCTTGCAATTCTTGTTCTTTATTTCTTGTGTTTTGATTCCATTTGACAATATATGGACTTCCATATGAGTCTTGGTTGGTGCTAAGTCTTGGTGAGTTCTTGAATTAGAACATTGATCCAATTCTAAAGTAAGGTGCCATTTGTGACCAGCTCAAGTTGCTCCTAAGAATGTCAAAGAATCATGTATTCTTGTAGTTGCATTCACATCATGTGGTATCTAGACTCTAGGCTTGTTTTTGCTTAAATTTTGAGTTGTATTGCACTTTACATTTCAAGAGCTCTTTAATTCAAGTTGTTTACCATTCTGTTTTAGGATTTATTTTGAGTTTTCTTGCTGTTTTCTTTTGTTACACCATGTGTTTGTGAAAAGGTTTCTAGCACTCATTGTTCATATGAGCTTTGGTTGGTGCAAAGTCTTGGTGAGTTCTTGAATTAGAACATTGATCCAATTCTAAGTAAGGTGCCATTTATGACCAACTCAAGTTGCTCCTAAGAATGTCAAAGAATAATGTATTCTTGTAGTTGCATTCACATCAAGTTGTGTTGCCAAGGAGTGTTGTGTGTTCTTGAGGTGTTCAAGATCAACATTCTTGGTGTGGTTTGCCAAAGGTAGTGTGTTTCTTGAGGGGTTCAAGGTCACTATTTTGGTGTGTGGTGTTTGTAATCTGGTTTTGATTGTATAGTGGAATACCTAGTGGTTTCTGGGGACTGGATGTAGCTCTTGGTGTAAGAGTGAACCAGTATAAATTGCTTGTGTCCTTATCTCTTACCCTTAACTCTTTAAATTCTGTTTTTAAGTTGTTTCTATTAACTGCTGATAAAAAAACAACCGATTGTTTCGACAAAACAACCGATTGTTTTTCTGATATCATCTTAAAACAATTTTGGGTTTTGTTTCCTTGATTCTTTTCTCTGTAATTCAGCACTGATTTTCATTATACCTTCAAAGTTTGCGAAAATCTCTCTTAAACAATTCACCCCCCCTCTCGTTTAAGGCCATACATTCTAACAAATAGAAAGTGAAGTTATAGGATTGGGCCTATGAGAAGTCCATTAGGGAAGGAAGAAAACCCTACCTTCTAGAATGTGCGCGACATTGACTAAAGTCAATACCCTAAACCGCACCACTGTTGTCTTTCCCTTCCTACCTCACAACTTGATCTCCAAAGCTCCTCATGTTATAAATAGGAGACCTCCCTCTTTGTATTCACAAGTTGAATGAAATAGAGAAACCCATTACTTTAGCAACCTAATTACTTTTTTACTTCTTTTTCATAACAAATTAGTTTTTACTTATTTTTTTTCATAACAGATATAAAATTCCTATATATTGTTTTGTCCAAGTTACACAGAGTAGTTTTCTATTTTTTTTAATGAGTTTGATTTAATTTTTTATGTTTATTTTTTATTTATTTCATAGATTGTTTTAGGTAATGATAAATAATTTTTAAAGTTTCTTGTGTGAACCTAATTGATATATCACATTTTATAATAACATTTAATATAAATTTTATAAAAAAATAAAACTGCTTCATAATGTAGTATATATTAATGATTTTTTAATATATATATATATATATATATATATATATATATATATATATTGCGAGTGTGAATAAACAATTTAAATTACAGTGATTGTGTGATAAATGAAATAAGACTTTATAACTTTAGTTTATACTATTCCCTCCCTTCTATCACAGTAACAAGAATTAAAAAATTATTTACACGTATTAAGGAGAAAAAGAAATATACTACTTTGAAATCATTTTATAATTTTAGAAATAAATTCATAGGAGATTAATTAGTTTGAGAATAGATTAGGAGAAAAAATGCAATGAAAATGGCAGTTAATATAGACTATTTTAAAATGTATTAAACTGCAATTACTCTCTGAGAAATGAAGTACATTGCAGTGAGATTTTGAGGACAAGAATCCACGAAAAAAAAGAGACAAACAAAAAAGCGCCATGACAAAAAACAATTAAGGGCGCGTCATCTCAATTCTTACAGATCACTTCAAATTTATTTTTAAAAGTTATTTGTTTCATTTTTCATCAAACTAATTATTTGAATCCTAAGATTTTCTCTTTATAAACTTGTGATCTACGTATCAATGTTTTCCATTGTTTCTTTCCTTTCATCTTGTAGGTAAATATATTATTTTTGGTTAGTTTTATTCGTGATTAATTTTTTTCATTAACAAAATTAGAATACGAGATTTTATTCAAATAATCGAAACTTTGGGTTTATTAAAATTAAAATATTTAGCGGTGCACGTCATTAAGAATACAAGTAACTTATCTCAATTAGAAAATTATTTTCTTATTTGTTTCCTATTAATCATTATTTAATAATATATCCATCTCACTTTTAGTTTTAGTATATATCAATCTTTTACAACATATTTATTATAATGAATGGCTGTCCAACTGGATAAATTAAAAAAAAATTAACAATAGAAATCAATAATTATTTAGTCTCTAAAATATAATATTTAATTTAATCAATATATTAATTAATTATTTTTTATTTCTAAATTTTATTTGTTATTTAATAATTTTCTTATAGTATAATAAATTTCTTTTAATTAAAAATTACAACTTATTTATATAAAAAAATATTATACATTATTAGTTAAAAATTTAGTATTCAACAATAAGATGCATTATACTATAATAATATTAAATAACTTTAGATATTAATTAAAATAACTTTTTTGAATATCTTTAACATCATAGTATGTTTAATTAAAACAAGTAAACATTTATAAAACTATATAAGCATATAAAAAATTATATCACTATAAAATTAACATAAAGAATCAAGAATAAAACATTTAATATAAAAATGAATGAATCAACTATTAAAATCAGATCAAGTACATCAGACTAAAAAATCTATTTTTATTTAAATTATTATTTGGACTTTAATTTGACCTAAACTATAGATCAGATTCACCTTGCAGCTTTATTATTGGCCACACGTTTCTAAATTTAGCGTGTGAAGTCTGTGTTCCTTTCTATCTTGAATTATTATTTCATCCTTAAATTAAAAGTAGTTATTGATTAAATTAAGTGTTGTTAAAAGATAAGATAACATTTAATACATTTCATCAATATTTCAAGTTTTGGTTTTAAATTATTCTAATTATAAATAAAGTTTGACTAAATATTACTTTTCAATAACTAATTATGGTCCAAATAGGTATATACTTTTAGAGATTAAAAATGGCGAAATAATTTTCTTAAACTCGTTCTTTAAAGTTAAGTTAGTTTTTTTTTTCTTTTAAATATAAAAGTTATAGTTGTAGTCTTAGTAGTTCTGAAAAATATATATTTTACTTAATCTCCTTAGCAATTAAATATACTTATTCGAACTTAAAAAATATCAAAATTTACACAATTTTTAAAGTATTGTAAGCCACAAGAAAGGTTCAATAATGAGCTAAAGTTGCATCATAGATATTTTGAAGGTTAGGAGGAATTTAGGAGAGTTAGAAAATGCTATCTTTTTTTTTTGAGGGATTTGAATTGTTGGCGTATCAAAATATATTAATTTTTTCATAAGAATTGAAATATGAGTTGAAATATCCTTAAATATTTTAATTTATTTATTTACTTTTTACTGATAAAAAAACTCTAAAGTGGAAAGTACTAAAGGAAAGGAACCTTAACCTATGAAGGAATGGCTCCAAAAAACATCACTGCCATCATGTCTACTCTTTTCTTCTAGTCCACTCAAGTTAATTGAACATCACATTTTCATGCCTATTTCGTGTTTGTTGTAGACCCACTGTAGTTCACATCATTCACTATTTTTACTCTTGGCCACACGTTGGAAAAATCATAATATCCGGGCCAATTACGTTTTCATTAATTTTATTTTTCCATAACATCATGTTGAATATTCATTTAATCACTAAACTTTATGTTCTTTTCAAACCTCTAATTTTATGTGAGAGGGAAAATACAACGTAAGGATAATGATTAAAATTAGAATTGAAATAAACATAAAATTGAAAGACAATTAACATTTTTTTTTAAATGGCCATATATAAATGTTGAGGTTTAAACATAATTTTTATCTTATAATTTTGTGAATGTGTATCTTTTATTTGTAACACCCCAGAAAATAACATTTAACTATTACAATACAAGTTTTACGTATTTCTATAAAAGCTTAGAGTTTTTCAAAACATTCATAATACATGATTAGGACATATAAAAATACAAATATTTACAATATAAGTTTCAAAATCAGTACCCTAAAGCTCTTTAGACCCTCCGACACCTGTAAGATCATTTGCAAGAGAAATTGAATATTGGGACCACGTCCCCTCCACATTCAGATTTTCTAGCCTAGGATGCTATTAAAAAAATTAAATTTAGCTTCCCTTACCTTAATTGATTGCTTTCCAAGTAACTTCTAGAATTTTATTCCCCACAGTCTGGATAATGTTGAATCTTGTGGTGTTCAAGTTTTGAAGAATCCAAATCCTTTGAAGGATGTTGAAGCCTCTGCTATGCTTGATGTTGTTGTGCTGGTTTAAGCTTTGTTCTGGGGTAGTTTATATGTTGTAATCCATCCTGTGATTAAATCTAAAGCATTAGCATTCTCAATCTTTGTGAAAGTAAAATGTTTTCAAACTAAGATAAAACAACCGATTGTTTTGTCGAAACAACCGATTGTTTATACTTAGGCGTTTTGAGAAAAAGATTGAAAACTGTTTTGAATGGTTGAACTGTTAAAGTACCAAAACAACTGATTGATTCGAGGAAACAACCGATTGTTTGTTTTGGGACCATAACAGAAAAACTGTTTTCTCTTTGACTGAGCTTTAAATGTTTTAACTGCGTACGCTCCAGTCATTAAATGCTTTGACCAATCTTTTAATGCAATTTAAGAGTTTGTTAAGATTTGATAACAAACTACATCTTTGAATAAATTCAGAAAAATAGATTTGACAATTAAGAATCTTTGACAAAGTTTTTCCAAAGAGTTTTTCAAAGTGCTGAGATTGCTAAGAGTTTGTGATTGATCAAAGTGTTGGAATAGGATTCTGCTTGTATTGATTTCAGATTATCTTCTGTAACAAGTGTATTCCTTGTACTCTGTTGAACAATTCGTTTCTGTGTTTGCTGAGATTGGCTGTGTGTTCTTGAGGTGTTCAAGATCAGCAATCTTAGTGTTGGCCAAGGAGAGTGTGATGTGATTCCAATAGCAAGATATAGATGATTCTTTGACATTTTATGGAATCAACTTGAGTTGGAGAATGAATAGGCACTTTTAATAGAAATGGATCAATGTTCTATGTTTCAAGAACTCACCAAAACTTGCACCAAACACCAAACTCACATGGAAGACCCATTTCTTACCAATTGAACCGATTAAATTGAACAAGAAAGTAAATGAACCGATTGAAACTCTAAAGAAAGCAATTGAACCGAACAAAACATGAAAAGGAGCTACTGAACTGAATTAAAACAGTAAGAAATTGAAAAGAACCGAACAAAAATGCAAGAAAAGGAAGATGAACCGAATAAAAGAAACTACACTTGTTTTAGAGTTCATATGGACATGGAAATGGAAGAACTAAATGGAGAAGAGAGGAAACTTATGTGGATGAAGAACTTGATTGATGAACACGCCACTTGAAGTGTGATTGCTCCAAGATAAGTGTGAATTGCCGCCACTTGAGGGAACCAAGGCTCTCAAGATGAGACTAGGAAGAGGAGAAATCAAATCTCACTCACTCAATCACCAAATTGGGAGAGTTTCTTTACTACAAATTCCAAATCTGCATTATGAAGGACCTAAGCCCTCCTTTTATAGGAGCAAGGGCTGGTCATTTACATAGCTTATTCCCTAAGCTACCCAAAATGCTCCTAAGCTTACGCCCCCTTACTAAGCTCACTCCCCAAGCTTCTAGAATTTTCTAAACTAAAGCCTAGAGATGTTTTTACAAAAGAGGTGTCTAATGTTTCCCTCTAAGCATCTTTCTAAACACTATTCTATATTATTTACAATTTAAAAGAAACTATAAAGAGAGATATGTAATTGAAGTCCATTCTTGAAAGCTTGTAGACTTTGGATTTAGGCTTGATCCTCTCTTTATTTTATGTCTTCTTTTAATTTTGAGAAGACTAGAAGGAAGAACTTCAAATGTGAGGGTGAATGCCCTCTTCCTTCATTAATAAAAGCCTCCTTTATTGGATTCTCATCAGAGTGTGTTTCTTGAGGTGTTCAAGGTCATTCTCTTGGTTGTTGTGTAAGTGATCAAGTAGTGATTGCTTAGTGGATTTCCTCAGGGTTTCTGAGAAGACTGGATGTAGCTCTGGTTTGGAGTAAACCAGTATAAACAACTGTGTACAATCTCTCTATCTCTAACTCTTTAAATTCAGTTTATTTGTTGTTTGCTGGTATAAACAACCGATTGTTTCTACGAAACAACCGATTGTTTTTTCTGGTACTACAGCTTTTGCTTGCTGTTTTGGCTAATTGAATTGCTGAATCAATTAGTTCTTGAGATAAATTCATTCTAGTTTTGAAAAGTTTGCGAAAACCCTCTTTAAACAATTCACCCCCCTCTAGTTTAAAGCCATTTTTCTAACAATTGGCATCAAGAGCTTGGTTCTTGAAAGTTATTCAAGTTGATCAAAAATCTTTTTTATGGCTGGAAAACTATCTTTTGAGGAAGGTGCTTCAATCTACAAACCACCTTTATTCTGTGGATTGAATTATAAGTTTTGGGAAGCAAGAATGAAAATCTTTATTGAATCTATTGATCAAGGAATTTGGGATTCAATTGAGAATGGTCCTTACATTCCAAAGTTCAAAAAGGATAATTCTTTCATTGCAAAACCTTTGTCCAAATGGACAAATGATGAATGTAAGTTAGCTAGCTTGATCGGTCTGCTCAAAACATTATAGCTTCTGCACTAGATACTAATGAATTTTTCAGGATATCAAAGTGCAAAACTGCTAAGGAAATGTGGGAGACACTCAAGGCTGCTCATGAACCAAAGGAAGCAATGACAAAAAGTCAAGCAAGAAGGAAGAGAAGGCAAAATAAGAAAAGCCTCAATCTTTGCTTCATGGCCAGAAAGAAGGATGACTCAAGTAGTGTAAGTTCATCAAACTCTTCAAACTCTGAAAATTATGGTCAATTGCTTCAAGGCTTTCAAGAAACGCATGAAGAAGCCAACTGATTGGCTCTCTTGAACAATCGGTTAAAAGAAAAGAACAGTTGGCTAGAAAATAGAGTAAAGACACTGGAAGAGGATTTAGAACATTCAAAAATGGATTTTGAAAATCTGGAAATCATTTACAAAAACTCCTCTTGCAAGTGTGATACTATAGTTTGTGAAAATTGCGAAAATCTTGAAAAGAAGGTCCACTATCTTGTTAAAACAGTGGATAAGCTTTCTAAAGGCCAATCCAACTTTGAGAGTGTGCTAGCATCTCAAAATTGTGTTTTTGGAAAATCTGGATTGGGTTTTAATCCACAAAACAAACAAGATAGATTTTCAAAATCATTTTCGAAAATGCCAGAAAAACAATCGATTGGACCATCGAAACAACCGATTGTTACATGCTTCTATTGCATGAAAAGAGGCCATTCTGTGAGGTTCTGTAAAATCAGAAAACATGTTGTTCCTAAAGGGCTTATGAAGTGGATTCCTAAGGGAAATAAAGCTTTAATTGATAAGTATAAACCAGATGGACCCACATTCATAAGGGGACCAAATCTTTGTACTTGAAAATCTCTTTTGTAGGAAATCTTGGAGGAGAGCAAACAACTATGGTACTTGGACAGTGGATGCTCCAAGCATATGATAGGGGACAAATCAAAGTTCCTGAGAATATCCTTTAAGCAAGAGGGTCATGTCACCTATGGAGACAACAACAAAGGAAGAATTCTTGGGAGAGGATCCATAGGAGATGAGAACATCTTGGTAATCCATTATGTGCTCTTTGTTGAAGGCCTAAAGCATAATCTGCTGAGCATTAGCCAACTTTGTGACAAGGGATATCAAGTGATGTTCAAGTCAAACACATGTGAAATCTGTCTACCCAACACCAAAGAGGTAATGTTGGTAGGTAAGAGAGTTAATAATGTGTATCTTCTAGATATCTCTTCACCATGTTCAATTGAATGTCTTCTATCCAAGCAAGATGAATCTTGGCTTTGGCATAGAAGAATTGCTCATATTCACATGAATCATTTGAACAAGCTAATATCAAAGGATCTTGTGATTGGGCTGCCAAAACTCAAGTTTGAGAGGGATCACATTTTTGAAGCATGCCAAAAAGGGAAACAAGTGAAAAGTTCTTTTAAAACCAAAAATGTTGTCTCTTCTTTGAGACCTCTTGAACTTCTTCACATGGATCTCTTTAGACCCTCTAGAACTATGAGTCTTGGTGGAAATTATTATGCTCTTGTTATTGTTGATGATTTCTCTAGGTACACTTGGACCTTGTTCTTGGAATCAAAGAGTGATGCCTTTGCTGCATTCAAAAAGCTAGCAAGAAGACTACAAAACACAAAGAGCAACAACATAGGTTTTGTAAGGAGTGATCATGGAGGAGAATTTCAGAATGAGAAGTTTGGCAAATTCTGTGAAAAGTTGGGAATTCTGCACAATTTCTCTGCTCCAAGAACACCACAGCAAAATGGAGTTGTAGAGAGGAAGAACAAGTCTCTTGAAGAGCTTGCAAGAACAATGCTTAGTGAATCATCACTTCCTAAGTATTTTTGGGCAGATGCAGTGAGCACCTCTTGTTATGTGATGAATAGGGTGCTTATAAGGCCCATTTTGAAGAAAACTCCATATGAACTTTTCAATGGAAGGAAGCCCAACATCAGTCACCTCAAAGTCTTTGGTTGCAGCTGTTTCGTTCTCAACAATGGAAAGGAAAGCTTGGGAAAGTTTGATGAGAAAGCGGACCTTGGTATATTCATTGGTTATTCACTCACAAGTCATGCATATAGAGTCTACAACAAGAGGTTGATGATTGTAGAAGAATCAGTTCACGTTGTCTTTGATGAGGTAGATCGCAGAATCAGTCAGATCCCAAAGACCAGTGCTGAGGAAGATGAACAGAGCATCAGTTTGGAGAAGCTGGAAATCTGTGCAGAAAAACAACCGGTTGATTCGCAGAAACAACCGATTGAAATTCTGCAACAGAGTGAGCTGCCCAAAGAGTGGAGGATTCCTAGAGATCTGTCAGTGGATAACATCATAGGGCAGATAAACGAAGGTGTCTCCACACGTAGCTCCATCTCAAACTTCTGCAGGCACACAACTTTTGTCTCTCAAATTGAACCAAAGTCAATTGAGGAAGCTCTCAAGGATGAGAAGTGGGTTGAAGCTATGCATGAAGAGGTAAATCAGTTTGAAAGGAATGATGTATGGTTTCTTGTCCCTAAAACTAATGAAATGAATATTATTGGTTCGAAATGGGTTTTCAGGAACAAGCTAGATGAGGATGGTATGATCACAAGGAACAAAGCAAGGCTAGTTGCCAAAGGCTACAATCAAGAAGAGGGCATAGACTATGGTGAAACCTTTGCTCCTGTTGCTAGATTGGAGGCTGTGAGGCTGCTGCTGGCCTTTGCATGTATGAGTGGTTTTAAACTCTTTCAAATGGATGTAAAAAGTGCCTTCTTGAATGGCTACATCAATGAGGAAGTCTATGTAGATCAACCACCGGGCTTTGAAGATCACAAGTATCCCAACCATGTCTTCAAGTTGAAGAAAGCTTTGTATGGACTGAAACAAGCTCCAAGGCAGTGGTATGAGAGGCTTAACAACTTTCTGCTATCTCATGGTTATGAAAGAGGAATGGTAGACAAGACTCTCTTCATCAAGAAGTCAAATGCAGAAATAATTCTTGTGCAAATCTATGTTGATGATATCATCTTTGGTGCTACACAAGATAGATTGTGTGAAGAATTTGTGGCTGCAATGAAAGGTGAGTTTGAAATGTCTATGATGGGAGAACTGTCTTTCTTTCTTGGATTGCAGGTTAAGCAAACGAAGGATGGGATCTTCTTAAGTCAATCAAAGTATTGCAAGGAGATTCTCAAGAAATTTGAAATGGAGAATTGCAAAGAAGCAAGCACTCCAATGCCATCAAGCTGTTACATGGATGCTGATGTTGCTGGAAAAAGTTTAGATCAAAAAAAATACAGAGGTTTGATTGGATCTTTGCTATATCTAACAGCTAGTAGGTCGGACATCATGTTTGCGGTGTGTCTATGTGCAAGATATCAAGCAAATCCTAAAGAGTCACACTTCAACGCTGCTAAAAGAATTCTGAAATATCTCAAAGGAACATCATCTGTAGGATTATGGTATCCTTCTCACTCTCCAATACATTTAATTGGTTATTCAAATTCTGACTTTGCAGGTTGTAAGCTAGATAGAAAAAGCACAAGTGGCACTTGTCACCTTCTTGGCTCAAGCCTAATCTCATGGCATAGCAAGAAGCAAGCATGTGTTGCTCTCTCTACTGCTGAGGCTGAATATATAGCTGCTGGTAGCTGTTGTGCACAAATTCTATGGCTCAAACAACAACTTGCAGATTTTGGTTTACAAACCAGCAAGGTTCCCTTGATGTGTGATAACACAAGTGCCATCAATCTCACTAAAAATCAGATTCAGCACTCAAGGACCAAACATATTGAGATAAGACATCATTTCATCAGGGATCATGTACAAAATGGGAACTGTGAAGTGAAGTTTGTGGAGACCAAACTGCAGTTAGCTGACATTTTCACAAAGCCTTTACTAAAAGAGAGGTTTTTCTTCTTAAGAAATGAGTTAGGTATTCTTGATCTTAATAATCTCTCTTAAATCTGTTTTTGGTACATGCTAAAGTCTATTTGTGAAGACAAATAGGGGGAGAATTAATTGGTTCTTGTATATCTTTGTCTGATACTGCATAAAATGTTAAAATCTTTGATATGAAAGTGTTTTCTGCTGCTGCTGATAGAAACAACCGATTGTTTCGTGTAAACAACCGATTGTTTATTATGTTTCATGCTTTAAAAGAGTAATAAACTGACTTGCTGCTGTAAGAAGCTTTGGATAGTATAAATGCTTTTTTCTGCAGGAACTGCTTCAGATTTAATCAGATCAAACACAAGCACCAGGGATTTGTCTTCATCAAATAGGGGGAGATTGTTGAACCTTGTGGTGTTCAAGTTTTGAAGAATCCAAATCCTTTGAAGGATGTTGAAGCCTCTGCTATGCTTGATGTTGCTGTGCTGGTTTAAGCTTTGTTCTGGGGTAGTTTATATGTTGTAATCCATCCTGTGATTAAATCTAAAGCATTAGCATTCTCAATCTTTGTGAAAGTAAAATGTTTTCAAACTAAGATAAAACAACCGATTGTTTTGTCGAAACAACCGATTGTTTATACTTAGGCGTTTTGAGAAAAAGATTGAAAACTGTTTTGAATGGTTGAACTGTTAAAGTACCAAAACAACCGATTGATTGGAGGAAACAACTGATTGTTTGTTTTGGGACCATAACAGAAAAACTGTTTTCTCTTTGACTGAGCTTTAAATGTTTTAACTGCTTACGCTCCAGTCATTAAATGCTTTGACCAATCTTTTAATGCAATTTAAGAGTTTGTTAAGATTTGATAACAAACTACATCTTTGAATAAATTCAGAAAAACAGATTTGACAATTCAGAATCTTTGACAAAGTTTTTCCAAAGAGTTTTTCAAAGTGCTGAGATTGCAAAGAGTTTGTGATTGATCAAAGTGTTGGAATAGGATTTTGCTTGTATTGATTTCAGATTATCTTCTGTAACAAGTGTAATCCTTGTACTTTGTTGAACAATTTGTTTCTGTGTTTGTTGAGATTGGTTGTGTGTTCTTGAGGTGTTCAAGATCAACAATCTTAGTGTTGGCCAAGGAGAGTGTGTTTCTTGAGGTGTTCAAGGTCATTCTTTTAGTTGTTGTGTAAGTGATCAAGTGGTGATTGCTTAGTGGATTTCCTCAGGGTTTCTGAGAAGACTGGATGTAGCTCTGGTTTGGAGTGAACCAGTATAAACAACTGTGTACAATCTCTCTATCTCTAACTCTTTAAATTCAGTTTATTTGTTGTTTGCTGGTATAAACAACCGATTGTTTTTCTGGTACTACAACTTTTGCTTGCTGTTTTGGCTAACTGAATTTCTGAATCAATTGTTTCCTGAGATAAATTCATTCTAGTTTTGAAAAGTTTGCAAAAACCCTCTTTAAACAATTCACCCCCTCTAGTTTAAAGCCATATTTTCTAACAGATAAGCTTCAAGATTTACGGGCCTAATGAGAGGATTAAACTTCTCAATTGACCCCACCAAGATTGGTGACTAAATCCTTAGGAAAAATAGAGAAAAAAGGATATTTAGAGTAAAAATGAACTTACTCTGTTTAAAAATCTGATCGGGTAACTCCTCAGCCACAGCGTGGTGCGATCAGATTCTAAAATAGATTAGGTATGAAGTGAGAAATTAAGAGAGAAGATAGAAGGGAGAGATGGAGAAAGAAATAAAAAGGAGAAAAAAAAGACCGTGGTGTAGTGGGGGCTTTTATGCTTTTGTACCACGTTGTTACATTATCTCCAATTACAAAAAAAATTTTCCTCAAAAATGAACTTACCAAGAAAGAGATTAGGGTATGATGCTTGTATCTCCTCTTTAATTTCCCAAGTGGAATCTACAGAGAAGGGATCCCACAATACTTTCACCATGGGAATACTTCTTCCACGAAGTTGTTTCACTTGTGAATCTAAATTTTTGATTGGCTTCACTTCAGGTACATATTTTCTTAGCTGGGATACATGGAAATATTGTGAATGTTAGCTAAAGGAGGAGGCAAAACAATTTCATAAGCCACAGGGCCTATTTTCCTGAGAATTTGATAAGGTCCTATGAACTTAGGAGTCAATTTTTTGGATTTGAGTGCTCTTCCTACACCAGTGAACAGTGTAACTCTCAAAAAAACATGATCACTTGCAGAGAATTCTAAAGGTCTTCTTCTTTGATCTGCATAAGATTTTTGCCTGCTTAGAGATATTTTCAATCTTTCTTGAATCATTTTTACTTTCTCATTAGTTTGTTGTATTAATTCTGGTCCAATTAATACACTCTCACCATCCTGAAACCAACACAGAGGTGTCCTACACTTTCTTCCATACAATGCCTCGAAAGGAGCCATTCCTATGCTAGCTTGGTAACTATTATTGTAAGTGAACTCTACCATAGGTAGAATTTCATCCCAATTGCCCAAATGATCTAACACACAAGTCTTAAGCAAATCCTCTAAGGACTGGATAGTTCTCTCTGATTGTCCATCAGTCTGAGGATGATATGCTGAACTAAGTCTGAGTTTAGTCCCCAAAGCTTCTTGAAGTGTTTGCAAAAATCTGGAGGTGAATCTGGGATCTCTATCTGAAACTATGCTGATGGGTACACCATGCAATATGACTATTTCATCTATGTAAATCTGGGCCAACTTTCGCATAGAGATTCTCAAATCTATAGGTAGGAAGTGTGCCGTCTTTGTCAACCTGTCCATTATGACCCAAACAGAGTCATGTTTCCGCAAAGTACGTGGTAAGTGGGTAACAAAATCCATTGAGATACTGTCCCACTTCCACATTGGAATGTCTAACTGAGTTAACATGCCTCCAGGTCGTTGATGTTCAATCTTTGATTTCTGACAAGTCAAGCAAGCAGCTACAAAGTTAGCTACATCATTCTTCATGCCATGCCACCAATAAGACTTCTTGAGATCTTGATACATCTTGGTCATTCCTGGATGTAAACTAAGTTTGCTTTTATGACCTTCAGATAACATTGTTTGCTTTAGTTCATTATCCTCTGGTATGCATATTCTATTTTTGAATCTCAAAATACCATCCACTCCTAAAGAGAAGTCTTTAGCTTTGTCAGTATTTAGTAAGCCCATGATGTCCTTCAATTTTGAATCTTCCAACTGCTTCTCCTTCATCTTCTCCAAAAATTCATTTGTTATAACAAGTATATTACAACTAATGCAATTTGAAGACATGGAAACCTCCAAATTCATACTCCTGAAATCTTCAATCAATGTTAGCTCTCTAATCATAAGCGACGACATTTGTAATTTTTTACGACTCAACGCATCTGCAACAACATTTTCCTTCCTAGGATGGTATATTAGCTGGAAATCATAGTCCTTTAAAAATTCGATCCACCTCCTCTGCCTCGTATTAAGCTCCTTCTGATCAAACAAATACCTCAAGCTTTTATGATCACTAAACACATAAAAACTAACTCCATAAAGAAAATGTCTCCATATTTTTAAAGCAAAGACAACTGCTGCCATTTCTAGATCATGAGTTGGATAATTTCTTTCATGCACCTTTAACTGACGAGAAGCGTAGGCAACAACTTTCTTATTCTGCAACAGAACACAACCCAATCCCTGATAGGAAGCATCACAGAAAACTTCAAAAGGCTGATTGGTATCAGGGATTGTCAATACAGGAGCATTAGTCAACCTTCTTTTCAACTCTTCAAAGCTTCTCTCACATTGTTCATTCCATGCAAAAAGATGGTCCTTTCTAGTCAATTTGGTCAAAGGAGCCACTATTTTAGAAAAGCCTTCTATAAATCTCCTGTAATATCCTGCTAATCCGACAAAGCTTCTAATTTCTGTAACAGTTTTAGGACGTTCCCACTGAAGTACAACCTCCACTTTAAAAGGATCTACTGAGATTCCCAGTGCAGAGATGACATGTCCTAAAAATTGTATTTCTGACATCCATAAGTCACATTTTGAAAGTTTAGCATATAACTGTTTTTCTCTCAAAATGTTCAGGACGGTTCTAAGATGTTCTGCATGTTCTTCCCTTGTACGAGAATAGATCAAGATGTCATCTATGAACACTACCACAAACTTATCAAGAAAAGGTCTGAATATCCGATTCATATAATCTATGAAGATAGCTGGAGCATTGGTCACACGAAATGGCATAACCAGAAATTCATAGTGACCATACCTTGATCTAAAAGCAGTCTTCTGAACATCTTCCACTTTCACTAAAATTTGGTGATAACCTGAACGCAGATCTATCTTAGAAAAGACAACTACCCCATGCAACTGATCCATCAGGTCATCAATTCTAGGAAGAGGATATTTATTCTTTATTGTTAACTTGTTTAATTGTCTATAATCTATGCATAGACGTGACGAACCATCCTTCTTCTTCACTAATAGCACTGGAGCTCTCCATGGAGAAACACTAGGTCGAATGAATTGCTTCTCCAATAAGTCTTCTAGTTGTTTCTTCAATTCAGCTAACTCTGCTGGTGCCATTCGGTATGGAGAAATTGACACAGGGCTTGCTCCAGGAATCATGTCTATTGCAAACTCTAACTCTCTTTCAGGTGGAAGTCTAGGAATCTCATCAGGAAATACATCCATAAACTCCTGAACTACAAACATATCTTTTTGTACTTTATCAGTAACTATAAAACAAGCCAAGAGCATAAAACATTCTACACCTTCTTGTATCTCTCTCTTAATCTGATCAGCTGGATAACCTGCCTTATCTCTAAAATGTACTCTAGCTACTTAGAATTAAGATAGAAAATAATCTTGATCTAGTCATGAGTGTGCACCCTCACCACTCTATCAAGATTTTTTTCATTCTTAATAATTTCATCTTTATTCATAACAACTAATTTGACTCAAGCACAAACAAAATTTAAAGAAAACAACTTTGTTAAACATCTAATTAGAAACTTTTAGCTAAGTCTTAAAGCTAAACTTAAACAAAAATCTACATGCAAGAGAAACACAATAAACCCACTACCCTCAGGTTATCCTAAGGATGAACTGCTCTAATACCATTAAATGTAACACCCCAGAAAATAACATCTAACTATTACAATACAAGTTCTACGTATTTCTATAGAAGCTTAGAGTTTTTCAAAACATTCCTAATACATGATTAGGACATATAAAAATACAAATATTTACAATATAAGTTTCAAAATCAGCACCCTAAAGCTCTTTAGACCCTCTGTCACCTGTAAGATCATCTACTCGTGTACATAGTACAGTCATCACAGTTCAAACATAGCAAGAAAAGCAAGGGTAAACTAGTGAAAATAGAATTTTATAATATACACAATTAAATCAAAAGAGAAAACCAAATTACATGATCAATTTCTCAATTATTCAATCTTCTTCGAATCTCAACAATAAAACAATCACATAGATCTCACATGGATCTAAACATTCAGAATATTCAACAACCAACGTCTTCCGGAAGATCCGTATTAAGTAAGTTCTACCAGAGACTAACACCTGATCCAAAGATTACCAGCGAATCTAACAAAAAGGATCAGGATAAGTTCAATACAACCCAAGCCATGCATCTCATATGTCACGGTGTGCATGAACTCCCCCATCAGCTTCTCACCACCTGATATCTTAGTCTATGTGACTTAGATCATCAGTAAAGCTCGGAGATCTCTGTTACCACATAGGCATCAATACTTAATACACAACAAACATCAGTCCATACAATATTATCCCAAATGTATGAATTCAATTCCATACCATTTTCATCATACAATATCATTCAAAATGTGATCCACAACATTCAAAAGTCTATTTGAGATAAAAAAACAACACTTTAATACTAAATCATCAAAACCTAATATTTCCACAATTTTAAATAATATATAAACAAACAACCCAATATATAAACATACAACATCCCTGCAAGAGAAATTGAATATTGGGACAACATCCCCTCCACATTCAGATTTTCTAGCCTAGGGTGCTATTAAAAAAAATTAAATTTAGCTTCCCTTACCTTAATTGCTTGCTTTCCAAACAACTTCTAGAATTTTATTTCCTACAGTCTGCATAAGCTTCAAGATTTATGGGCCTAATGCAAGTTATCCAAACAAAACAAAAATTCAGTATATAGTAGAATAAGTTGAGAGGATTAAACTTCTCAACTGACCCCACCAAGATTGATGACTAAATCCTAAGGAAAAAGAGAGAAAAAATGATATTTAAAGTAAAAATGAGCTTACTCTGTTTAAAAATATGATCGGGAAGAAATGTTCCTTAACTCCTCAGCTACAACGTGGTGCGATCAAATTCTAAAATAGATGAGGTATGAAGTGAGAAATTAAAAGAGAAGATAGAAGGGAGAGATGGAGAAAGAAGAAGGAGAAAAAAATGACCGTGGTGTAGCGGGGGCTTCTCTGCTTTTGTACCACGCTGTTACATTATTTCTAGCTAGACTTTAAAAAATAAATTATTATAGCTCATTATTAATTTATTATTTAATTACTAAAAGTATTGATGTATTATAAACATTAAAATAAAAATTATTTCAGAATGCAAAAAATAGTTATAATAACGTTTCAACGACCATGAAAGGGAAGTTATTAGAGTTGGCCAACTCATGCTAATTCGTTGTTAAAATAAATATACAACAGTATCCATTAAGCAGATTTTTTACCAATACCAAAAATTATTAAAATAAAAAATAAGTATAAGAGAAAAAAATAAATACTAAAATTATATTTATATTAAATAAATATAGAGTAGCGTAGGAATGATAATGCAGGACGGGCCATGCAGGCCAGTCCACAATCCATTATCAAAAAGTGTGAGACGGACTCACTAATCTAACCCGCTAACCCGCATAAACCCCAACCCGTACGAATTAACAATGAGATTGGACGGGTTGGTCTGCTGTCCCGCATAAGTACAAAATAATTATTTTATTTTTTATGCAAAAAAATATACCTCACTCATCCATTATTGCATTGGGATCTTTATTTTATATTATTTTTAAAAAATAAATTTAATGTACTAAAAAAAGAAATGTTTTATTTTAATAATAAAAAAGAGTTAATATTAAAAGTGATAGTAGATTTAGTTTTAAGTAAAGTCTTATATTTAAAATTTGTTAATAAAAATTAATGTAAAAAAGAGATTTAAATAAGATACTCCTTAAAAAATTAGTCATTTTCATTAAAATATTTTGTAACAAAACTTTGATAAAATATTCTGATACATTTATATACATTTTGAAGACAAATAGATGCAAAACAAAATTTTAATTATTTTTAAACAAACCTTCTAACAACCCTCATACTTGAATTCATAATTTTATCTTAATAGAATAAATTGAAAGAGGGATAATCTTTTAATTGTTCAGTAGTAGAAATAGATTTTTTTATAATTAATGAAATTTTAAATTTCTTAAAAAAATATTTTTCTTGTGCGGTGGCCCGCAAGCCCATGAACTACATCTTATGTGACCAGACCAACAAAATGAGAACATATTCGTTGCGTAGGTGGACCAAACGCAGGACGGTCTATATAAGACGGATCAACCCTTTGTAATCAACCCTAGAGTAGCGTTAGTCTAACCAAAAAAAAAAGTAAAATATAATATATAAATTAAATATGAATAAAACATTGTGTGAGCTTAATAAAAAAAAAAAAAATTCCCCTATCTTTGACACTCTAATCCTTACTTTCGCCTCCCGTGATTCTCGAATTCTCAGTGCGATTGATTTATCTATGAAGTTGGATTATCTCAAAACTTGTAAGTAGTCTTTTAAATCTTTTGTGTTTGTGCTTATGTTGGTGAATAGTACATTGGCAAACCTTAACTTAATACATAGTGAACATCAAGGTTGTTGTTGAATCCTTAGGATGATGTGTTCTTTTATTAAGTTTTCTAATACTTTTTATTTTCCAACAAGTTTTGGGTAAAAAAATGTATATGTGAGAAAAAAATCAAACATCACAATACTAGAATTCAAAAATTCAAACTGTTTTTTCTGTGACAGAGAGAACTCAAAAATTTATTGCAAAACAAATATAATGAATTTGAGGTTCAAATTTTTTTATCACAGATGAAAAACACCAAGAAAGTTCTGATAAAAAATTTAGGGTTTAGGGTAACTGTTGCACCTAAAACCCTAATTTGGGCATATGTTTAGACTAACTTTTATTCTCAGGGCTCTTACGTTTTTTCATTCTCTGCACTCACACTACAACACACCATTCTTTTTCTTACTCTCTCGTATATCACAACGCACCTCCTCCAAATCATCTCTTCTTCCTCTCGAACTCTCTTCTCAGTACACCCTACTCTCATCCTCACTCACGGCCACTCACTACTTCACTCCCTCACTCTCTACAATACACACCATCGACTCTCCCTCATTCTCATTCTCCTCACTGCTCACACACATAGTCTTTCACGCTGCTGCACTCATTTTTCATGCACACCTACACTGAAAAAACAGAAGAAAAATAGAACTTCACCAGTAGCACGACCATAGGAGCTGAACATGCCTCCACGAAGATGACTCCATCATTCTCCACTGAGAATAACACTCTTAACTACACCTCTACATCATCAATTTGTGATATATGAGAAGACGAGATGTTTAGAGAAACCCGTTGTTGCAGCAAGTTTTTACGTGTAGGTATATATATATATATATCTCTTGGCATTTTTTTTAACACGCATGGGGTGGGAAAAATATATATGTTCTTGTTGTGCATTAGCTGCGGTCACTTAGTGCCATCACTGTGTATTTATAGTATTTTGTATTTTCTTTGTCGTGTTGAATGAATATGCTGTCGTGTAAATTGGAAGAGAGGTGCAAAGGGTGACTCACTTAAGGCAAAAGAGAGAAAGAAATGAGCACATGTGTGGCTAAATTTTTGTGAAGAAATTTGCATGCTTGTGGGCCCACGACATTTTTGCTTTATTTCATGACTGAATATTTGCAACATTTTAAGTGTGGTTCACGTAAAAGAGAGAGAAAGAGCAAAACAAATGAGGCACACGTTTTTATGTATTAATTCCTTTTTGGGACCCCTTTTTTATATTCCCACCCAAAACTTTACTGTATGCACCACGCTTTTTATATCTGCAAAACGCTTCTTATATCTGCACGCATTTTCAAAATAATTATTATTTCAACAATTGTATGATTGTACGTATTACCTTTTACTCAATACTCTTTTTCGATTAAAATATAAAAATATATAAAAAACATAAAATATTTGTGAAAACCTTTCTCATTATTTTTGTTTGACTTTAAACTTCTTTTGATTTCTCCAATCTTAACAATGAGTAATAGATCATATGGTCACTACAAGATTTAGCTGCAGTAGAAAGCGTGGGTCACACTATTTGCGTAGGTTAAGTCTACACAAAATGAAGAAGAAAAAAAATAAAAAAAAATAGTGTCTGTCAAACACACGAAAAATCTACACATTACAAGAAAAAATGTAATTAGTTTCCACATATTTGTGGGGGCCAAATGTTGACACATTTTTCGTCGACCAAACCCACGCAAAACGGATGCAAACTTAAAAAAAAAAAAAAATTTATAATAATAAAATTTTAAATTTTTGAAGGTTTAGCCCACGCTATGCTTTTGAAGTTAAGTCCCCGCTATGCCTTTGAAGCTAAGTCCCCGCTACTTAAACGTTTTGAAGGTGCAGCCCACGCTATGATTTTAAAATTAAAAATAATAAAATTATAATTAATTTATTTCAAAACTTCTAGTTGTTGAAAGGTGTTGAACTCGAATATGAGCTAGAGAGCCCATAAAACTGCTGAGCGAACATTTCTTCCTCCACTCCTTCTTCTTCTTCTTCCTCCACTCCACAAAACTCCGTGACGGTGATCGTGCTTCAACCGTGAACGTGCGACCGTGAACATTCATCCTCCACTCCTTCTTCTTCTTTGACCATGACCGTGCTTAGACTGTGAACGTGCGATTGTGAACGGTGAGTTTCGCATTTCTTCCTCCATTCCTTCTTTTTCTTTGACGACCGTTAATGAGTAACCC
Source organism: Phaseolus vulgaris (assembly GCF_000499845.2). NCBI lineage: Eukaryota > Viridiplantae > Streptophyta > Magnoliopsida > Fabales > Fabaceae > Phaseolus > Phaseolus vulgaris. The sequence continues at coordinate 36,803,447 of NC_023749.2, read as the reverse complement.
TAGGTTCTTGATGTAGGTTTCCCATATACTTGCTTTTTCTTACAATTATGATGCTGATTTGTGTACCCTAGGATGATTTTTCTTCTTACATGTTGATTTAAGAGGATGCTAAGTTCTCGAATGATTTTGATGCTAAGTTCCTTGTAGGTCATTGATAGAGGAGGACTGTGAATATCTTAGCTTTGTGAGGTTGGATTTTAGCAGGATGGTCCTTTAAGTGGATTTTAGCAGGATGGTCCTTAGTTTTCTAGTAGTGGAAGCATAGTTGAATCTCTAATGTCATTATATTATTGACCACTCGAATACAAATAGTCCTTTACCTGACATGTTACGAATAATTAGTGTAAAAAGGGTATAAGTGAATACACATTGGATTACTGAGGGAGTTAGGAGTAACAGTGGTCCTTTGCGTTATTCGAATTGTCTATGGTAGGCAGCAAGAATCAAATTCCCCTCAACACCTTTCGAAAATGATTTATGCTATTTTAATATACCTTTTAAAGTTTGATTGCACTCCAGCGTTTTTCAGTTTCCACGAAGTTTCAATAATTGACGCTAGATAGCTACCATGGCAATTCAAAGTTTTTGTCCCAAAGCACATTCACAAAAGTAGAAAAAGGGTGTGTGTACTATACATTCATTCATTCATTGACCCTTCTCCATCACACTTCCAAGCACCAACTGTAAAGAAAAAGCTGCTAGATATCTACGATAACAAGAGCCCTGTGAGATCACAAATTATTATATATGTAAATTGAAAAGATGTTCATGTTGTCAAGTAAAGAGTGGTGGAAATTCAGTTGTATGATATCAACTAATAATTTCTCCTTTGTGTAAGATATTAATTGTTGCTTACATTATATATTACATGATGGAGCATGCATTTACGTTGTCTTCACTGAAAAGGGACATGAATTTCTCTTCTGTCTCAGGGGTGTAAATGATTGCATGTTTCGAACATAGCCAGAGGGTGCCCTTTTGTCATACACCCTAGAGGCATGAGGATATGTCACCACATGCTATGGAACATAGGGCCAAAACTCAGCTCTTTTATTCCCATTTCTCTTTACCCTATTCAACACCTTGTTTGGATCAACACAACTGATCTCGCGGGTGATTCGAACGTCGAAGGATTTGCCACGTCAAGCTCTGTCTTCTGCAAGAACGCTCCAAGCACTCCACAAGAACTCCAAGGGAACCTGCGAAACACAACAAACGGCGCCTCTAGCGGCCGATTGCACTCCGACGCTCAAGTCAGCCTTGCGAAACCACTAAAGAACTAAGAACTATGAATCTCAGCGAGACTCGTGTGTACTCTGTGATTCTCTCTCTCTCTCTCTGTGTAAGCTAGTAACTTGTAAGAATGAATCTTACCTCTCTCTGCATGAGTGTGAATTGCCTTTATATACTCTGTTGCGCGCCTAAGTTATTCGTGTATGAAGTAACTTAGTGCGTTTCTTTCACTAGGTGTCTCGTGCAACCTCAGCGTGAATACCAAGTGTGGCTTGGCTAATCGCACGCACTAGGCATCACCTACTGTGTGAACGATCACCTCTGCTTCGCACCATGCACGTCATGGGCTAGGAGAGCACCAATCACCGACTGGCTACTAGCTCTCTTAGACCACCCCCATGCACAATATTACTAAAAACTTAACTTCTCCTTTCTCTGATACTCTGCTACACAAGGCTCGTATACGACGCTCTCGCTGGGAATCACCCCTTGTCTCTAGCTTAACTGCGCGTAACACGAAGGCCCGATGACCATCGCTCACCCCAGACGACCGATCGGTGCATCATAGTGCCACACCTTCTGCCTCATGGCGCTTATCTAGGCGCTGATCGCGCATCCTCTAGGACCACCGATCACCCCCTGACCACCGATCATTCCCTGAGTGACTTTCTCAAAGACACATCTGCTTCCCTGGCCACATGTCCCACTAGGAACGGTCCACGTGGCTATCTGTTGCTGACGTCACCGACTACCGATGACCGACCATATCAACAACCATTCACTGTCACCCTGCTTTGCTTTCGGTTTATCTCCACAGATTTACGTAATGCTACAAAACATATCTTAAAAGCTTAAGATTTATATGTTAAGTATTAAAATGTTCTTTACGAAAGCATGAATATTGCACATGTGTAGCAGACCTTGAACTGAAATTCAACTTTAAGAGGATAAGAGTTCAAATCTCAAAACCCATTAGGGTTAACTTAGTGGTATGAGGAGTTTAGTAGATAGTTAGTGTGAGATTTTAGGTCAGCCACGATTGCTGAAAACATTATTCAACACATTATATATGCAAGGTATCTATTTGTGTTGAAGGTGATGTGAAGGTATTGTGGATGGATGGAGATGATGGAAGACCAAAAGCTGACTGAAGGGGAAAACCAAAGTTAGTCAGTAAGGGGTATTGAATTTCAGTAGGTCTCAACAATGCTTCTGATGAGTAATGGGGTGTATATTGTCCTGTTTTAGGTGTTTTGTAGCTACTGGTTGGGATGGTTGGGGTTCTGGTTTTGGTTGCTGTGTGGGATGGTTTTTGTGGATGGATGGAGATGATGGAAGACCAAAAAATGACTGAAGGGGAAGACCAAAGTTAGTAAGGAAGGGGTATTGAATTTCAGTAGGTCTCAACAATGCTTCTGGTGAGTAATGGGGTGTATATTGTCCTGTTTTTGGTGTTTTGTAGCTACTGGTTGGGATGGTTGGGGTTCTGGTTTTGGTTGCTGTGTGGGACGGTTTTTGTGGATGGATGGAGATGATGGAAGACCAAAAGCTGACTGAAGGGGAAGACCAAAGTTAGTCAGTAAGGGGTATTGAATTGCAGTAGGTCTCAACAATGCTTATGGTGAGTAATGGGGTGTATATTGTCCTGTTTTTGGTGTTTTGTAGCTGCTGGTTGGGATGGTTGGGGTTCTGGTTTTGGTTGCTGTGTGGGACGGTTTTTGGTAGCTATGTGGGCTGGTATTCTAGGTTTGTAGTAGCTGCTACCTAGTTACTCCATGGTTGTAGTTAAGCAATGAGACAAACTATAAGAGAAGAGGAATCTCACTTTCTACACACATCTCAATACCTACCTTTCACGGATTTCAAACCTATTCTTTATCATCTTCCTTCTATTCTCTGTCTATTTCTGCATGTTGCTTCCTAAATTCTACATGTCACTTATTCATCTATTAATATAGGTTTGTTTAATAAAAGAGGCTCAATTTTCTTATTTTTTTATAAAATTATATATAGAGTAAGCAGTGTCAAATTAACATAATTCCTTACATATAAAAACGAAATTATATTAAAATGACAATAAAAATGTATTATATTTGTACAAATTTATATGTTTTAACAATGAAATCGTGACTGTAATTTTTCAAAACCAAACCCATTTTTTAAAAAAATAAAAGTTGACACTTTTTTTTAAAAAATTCCATTAAGATGTTATTGTTATTATTATAATTATTAATTAATTTTTAAATGTTTTGTGTGCACTACACCTGGAGTAGTTTAGGGAATCTTTCTCCGGGCCCACATGTATTTTAAAGTAGTACATTGAAGATTTAAAATTGTCAAGATGTTTGTATATGCAGATTGTCAAGGAGTGACAATTGCTTAGTGAAGAAAATAAGAGAGAAAAGTGACCGACCGACCAAAGATTAAGATAATAGTTATATCAGCCTTTTTTTTTTAGATAGATAGTTAAGCTAGAATGAAAGTTGAAAAAATACATGGTGTGAAATAATTTAGTTTGTAGTTATTATACAAGTGGTGGAAGTGTGAGCATTGTTTGTATTTGTAGAGTTGATGTGTCTGGTGTGTTCATGTCCTCACTTAGGATATGTGCTTCACTGATTCAGACCTATGCATGCATTTGTCTTTTTTTTTAATCTGCGATGGCGATTGTATGCACTTAGGAATATTTATATAATGATGATGCACTTTTTTTAGATAGAGGTTTAATTTTTTCGTGTCTTTTCCTTCCTTTTTTTTCATTGGTTTATGTGGAAACAAAGAGAGATAGAAGGTAAAAAGAGCAGTGATTAAATTGACTTTTGGTCTTCGCCTTCTGAACTACGTTGGAAGTTGTTGCTTCCCTATAAAGTTATTTCTTTGTTGGATTTGGGTTGAAGAAGAAAAGAATAGAGATTGAAATTAACAAACTATGGGTTGGGAAGAACCATTTTACACTCAACCAACTCATTCACCCTCCTTTCATGGTAAATCCAACACTTTCTCTTTTCTTCATTGCCATTTATTTCAAAATTTAGCTATGATCAACCAAATGTAACCCTTTTGTTTTAGTTTTCTTAGTTTTTATTGTCTTACGTTTGTGTCTGTTTTGTTTTTCTTGCACGTGCAGGCCTCCGTTTAGCTTTATTTCTCCATTGTAAGTAGCTACTATCAGTACTCGTAAATATGATGATGTATGTGTTCCTATTTTTTTTTTTCAGGTTTGTTTCTGTTCGTGCAATGGAGAGTGACTCCCGTTCCAGCAACCAGCGATGCCTTGCTTTTTGGGTTCTGTTTTCCTTGTCAATGATCATGGAAAGGGGACTTTCAATGTTATTGAACTGGTACTTTTTTCTGTTGAGAATTTAATTGATAATTTGAGAAAATATAAAGTGTATTTAGTTTACATTAATCATTAAACTTGCCTAATTGTTAATCAATTTTTTGTCATTTTTTATTAACTCTTATACTGTCATTCCATAGTTTCCTCTTTGAGGCTTTAAACTCCAACATTCTCTTCCATTGAGTATATAACAAGTCATAGAGCAATGTGATAACACTCACTTCTATAGAGTACAAGTGGTCATTGAGCAATATGATCACAGTCACTTCCATAGAGTACAATTGGTCTAACACTTTCCTTTAAGCTTCGTAGGTACTTTGTGATCACAAATATTTTGAGTTGAAAATCACTCTACAAGTCAAAACTGATTTCACACCATTGTGATATGGTATGATAGTTTTGTTTGATAATTCATATACATCACTACTCATAGAGCGGTGTTATATTGGCTAATAATTTCATCACTACTATATACATATATTCTATGCAGAAAAATGGATCGAAGATGGATGTATGAACGACTTGATCCTTCAAGGATACTTAGCAAACAATTCATTACACATATTTAATAGAATGTTGTCTTGTTCTATCATATGTCCTCATCCCTTGATGAGCTACACTCTTTCAATTTTAATTTGATCATGTTCCAAAGCCTAAAGGATTTTCAAAACCTACGAAACAGACTTTGACAAACACATTGAAAAGGCTAATTTATAAAATGACACTGAGACACTGCATATATGTATATATATATATATATATATATATATATATATATATATCCCCATGTATGTATATATATAGAGAGATAGACTCAAATGAAATGAATAATGTACATGGAATCTAAAGTGATAATCAATACTTACTCCTTGTATATTCATCTTCTTATAATAGTAAGCTTCAAAAGAATATTAGTGAGTACTCATTATTTTGCAATGAAAGAACTGTCTCTTTATAAAAGAATCTCAATAAGAATTATAACTTAGAAGAAAAGGTATATTTACCTTTCCAAATCAACTATTTTTTTCCTATGATAATGAGCTTTACTAGAAGAGGTGAGAAGACATTAGTAGTTTGATGTCCTTCAAAGTGGAGGTGCTAGCGAGGAGTAACTGTTGAAAATGTATTTGCCAATATGGCACTTCAAGAAGGAGAGGTGTCTTCGCTTCATAGTTCAAAGCTTATTTCATCTTTTGAAATTTTTAAGCAGAAGGTATTATAAAAATAGTTTAGTGGCACATGCATATTTTCAGAGAAAAATATATCCTTGGGAGGGTCATTCATAGTTGCTCAAAATTGCCAAGAGATCCATTTACATTCGGATGAAGCATAACACATCTTCATCTCTCAAGAAATGGAGCATGATTTGTCATGTTTCTTTCTTAAAATAGTGGTTTTTTTAATGGTGTTTCCCTATATATGCTGCAATGTTTGATTTATTTTACCATTCATTTGTGTTCTGATAGTGTATTTGTGTATTATTTGTCTTGACAGACTACAACAAAGAAGAAAATTTCTTCTTCTTTCTCGTTTCCTGCTGAACTTGATATGCAGCATAGAATGTTTGAGCTGTCTCAGTTCGACTTGGTGTATGACTTGTCATCTGTACTGATTCACAAGGGAACTGGTGCTAATAGTGGTCATTACATTGCTCATATTAAGGATGTAAACACTGGGCAATGGTGGGAATTTGATGATGAGCATGTTACTAATTTGGGTTGTCATCCATTTGGCAAAGGGTCTTCAAATTCTACCTCTAAATCCATCAAGATTGATGCAATTCATTCTAATTGTTCTCAAGCGATAGTAGCTGACAGTAATGGAAATGGTTTGCATGCCTCTCATTCAAAATCTTCACTTGTGGAGACATTTTTGTCTAGTGATGCGTACATGTTGATGTACCATCTTAAACATACAAAAAATGTTGGTGAAATTGGGTGTAATTTGTGGTGCTAAGCATGATGAAAGAGAGGGTGTGGAAGTTGCTTTGCAAAATGGTGCTTCTCTTGCATCTCATCTTTGTAATGAGATTCAAAATTTCAATGCCTCATATGATGAAGCTTGTCAGGAGTACAATAACAAGAAAGAGTTGGAATTGGGTCGTATTACTGGAAGGACACAGGAGGTTCGATCTGTTTTAGTTGAAACTCCTGTTCAACCACTGGAAAAACCATTTTATTGGATTTCTAGCGAATGGCTTCGCTAGTGGGCTGACAACATTATTCCAGTGTTAGTGCTTTTCCTTTCAAACAATTTTTAGAGTCAGGTTAATTGAAGTATTAGTATTTTATAGGAGGCTTAGTTTGCAAGGTATATGCAGTCCTCTTGACAACTCGTCTGTCCAATGCTCACATGGGAAAGTCCCAGTTTCAAAGGTTACCTCAATGAAACGAGTGTCTGCTAAAGCATGGGATACCTTGTTCTCCAAGGTAACTTTTTGTTGGTCTCCTGTTACATATTTTTTGTGGATTATTAATTATCTACATGTGGTATAGTGCTGTTAAGGTTTGTTTGGTGTTCAAGATATGATAGGATGATACTGGGATAAAAACAACTTACGATATGAATATGATAGAATCCAAGCATGATAAGCTTAAGCCAGTCAAATGTTTGGTGCACCTCAGATAATTAGATAACTAAATTATGTTACCTTTTACTGTATTCAACATGGACCAAATAATGGTAAGATATGATAAAAATTATGTTCAAATGACAAAATTACTCTTCCATTAAAATTACATATAGTTTCTCATATTTTATTGCTTTCTAACTTAGTTCTTCCCTCTGAGGATAAGAAATGCTTTGCACGGTTAACAATGATTATGTCTTGGGAAATGTCAAAATTGACAAGCAACTCTCTCAACCTATTTTTATGTTTTCAGTTGGGCAATACTGGTAGGAAAGATGAAAAGAAAATTTACAAGATGCAGTGGAGATAAATCTAGTTCTATAAGTGAACTTTAGAAGTTGGGGGGGTGGTTGTGTTGCCCATGACCACATTTTTTACTGGTGATGTCTGTAAGGAAACTAGTGTTTATTGGTGGCTGATGGAACATAAACTTTCTTAGAAATGCTTATGTGAGGAGGAAAATTTTGTTTACTTAGCTAAATTAATTACAGTTTCTGGCAAGAGTAGAGGTTGATGTTATGGCACTGTAGACTTGGCTTCCCTAACCCAACCTTCAATACTTGCTCCTTCCAGTGATTACTTTTCTCATAATGAACAACTTCATCAACAAGTTATGCAAGCAAATGAAAGAGTCGATCAAGCAACTCAAATAGCTGCTCAAGCAAATCAAAAGTGTGCAATGTTGGAGGATAAAATAAAGTTCATGGAGCAAAAGTTAACCATGATGATGGAGCGACAACAGAGTGACACCTCAACAAGCACAAGTCAGGTTCACCCTCACTATGCTCAGAATTTTGATGATCAACCCCTGCCTTGAGTTCATCATTTTGTAAGTTTTCTTAAAACAATATTTGTGTATGGTACTATAACTTCCTTTTCCTTGTATTAACTAGATTATGTTTCATTACCACCCTAAAGTTGCTTTTGGAGAAATTACCTTCATTGATGTTGCATACTGCTCTTGATGAAGTTTGATAATGTACAAAATAATCAGAAAGTAGAAGTTTCTTTTCCTTTGGTGGGTGATTAGATAGTAGTAGATACTGATTTGTTGTAAACAGGGTAGGCTTTAATAGCTCAACTTATGATTATGATTATGCAGGGGGCAGTCAGATATCACGAAGTAGCTGCTAGGATTATGATGGTTTTCTGCTGCAGTATTGGTGCTGGTTTTGCTGGTTTTTATGTTGTACGAATGTTGGTTTGTTGCTACAGTTTTGGTACTGCTTTTTGCTGGTTTTATGTTGTATAAATGTTGGTTTTGTGCTGTAATTTTGGTGTTGGTTTTATGATGTGCAAATGCTGGTTTTCTGTTGCAGTTTTGATACTATTTTTAGCTGGTTTTATGCTATATAAATGCTGGTTTATGCTGCAATTTTGGTGCTGGTTTGGTGCTGTTTTGATGTTGTTTTTGCTGTAGTTAAAGTGCTTTTGATGTTCTTTTTGGAGCCTAGGCACTGTTGTTTTTAGGTTTAGTAGCAGGGTGTTAAGCATAGTTTGTTTGAGTGTGTGTCCTTGTTCTTTGAGAATGTTTGTAGTCATCTGTTATGTCGATGATCTCTTTAGTTTTAGGCTCTTTCTTGTTATGTTAAAACAAGAAAGGTTTCAAACTGTTTAAGATTTAACTTCTCTAGGTTGACATGATCAGAAAGTAGAAGTTTCTTGGAACCTTATATAGCTCAACTTCTATTTGTCATCAAGTTACTATTTTTTAAAGTGTGTTTTCTGTTTTTCTTGGTAAGTAAAAATACCACAGATATCACGTTTCTACCTTTGTATTTTTGTACAAAATTCCAAGTTTATTATCGTGGGCGGCCTTGTATTAGAAAATAATTTTTCTTGTTCTTTCCCTTGTTCCTATTAAAAAAATATTTTTTCTTGCTATTTTAAAAACCATATTCAATTTTCAAGACAAGTAAAAAGTATAAAGAAAAAGTTATAAATAATTTTTTTAGTAAGAAAAACGTTTCTTCATATTAGATTGCTTCCTAAAATAATTTTATCTTGAATAATTATATTGAAAAAAATGAAATAGGTAAAAAATAGGATAAATGCATTAAGAAAAAGAGAAGTAGAGTAATTTAAAATTGATTTATTTTAATAAAAAAATAGTTTTCTTTTTAAAATTGATTTATTTCAATAAAAATTATTTCAAACTGAAATTCTTTGTGTGCTTGTAGGCTAAGCCTACACTTTTTCAAATAAAAAATATAAAAAATATAAAAAATATTTTGAATATTTTGAAGGCTAAGCCCACGCTAATTTGTGGCCAACATGAAGGCTTAGCCTACGCTTATTGTGTGCCCCTCGTAGCTAAACTCTCTCTACTTGGACATTTTGAAGGCTTGTTCCCACGCTAATATAATTTTGTGTGGGCTTAGCGTGGGTCAAACTCACAATTTTTTATAAATTTCTAAACTCCTTGTAGGCTAAGCCCACACTTCACCAACGCAAAAAACACCCGTCATGTGTCGCCCACAACCGCCAATATATCTTTACGTCGAGTATATTAGCTTCAAAATTCTTATTAACGCTATGCCGGCGATAATAACCCTTTTGTGCAGGTTTTTCATACTTAGCCTCTGTTTTTGGCCCACGATAATAAAACTTTTTTTTGTAGTGGGTTGTTTATGTTACGAGGAAAATCTTTTATCTCAAAAATATGTTTGCCCAATTTTAAAAAAATCAAGATAGACCCAGAGGCAGACATGAGAAAGTGTATGATACAAATAGAGAACCTTATATAGGAAACCCTATTCTACATATTCCTCCAAGTGAAGAGATATTTTCAAACCAACATAATGTGGATGATTACCCCACTTCAAATTATTCTTGTTCATTTTCCCCTAGGAAGGACCAGAAGAGGCAGGATTATCCCTCCAAGTCAAATTATAGGGATGTACAAGACAAAGAGAATCAAGATAAGTTTAGAAATAAGCATAGGAAAGAGTTTAGTAGAAAGAAAGAAAAATACCAAGAAACTTTTTCTAAGACTAGCCAACTCCCTAAAAAGGATTTTTTTTCCCATGAAAAATGCATATAGTATGTTTCAAACTCTCATGATCATGGGAATGTATATTACATTTCTGAGTATCCAAAAAGAATTTTTTTTTTTAAAAGAACATGACGATGAAAGTTTGAATAATACCATTGAAAAAGAAATTTTGGATTTTAGAAGGAAAAGAAAGGAGGGAAAAAGAGAAATTAGAAAGGAAAATATTAGAAGAAAGAGAGAGGGAGAAAATAGAAAGAGAAGATGAAGAAAAGAAAGAAATAGTAACAACTTTCTTGTCTGGAGTTGAACCAGACATTGAGATGAATTTCTCTCTAGAAAACCCTTGTGAGGATGAGTTTGAAGAAAAATCTTTGTAAAGTTCCTTCACTATAGAAAAATCTTGTGAAAGGTTGGTTGACAAAGAGCAGAAGAGGGAAAAGTCTAGACATAGTACTTTTCATGTTATGACTCTTGCTTTCATAAAATTATTTTGTTGAAAAATATTAATCAACTTGGTATTACCCACATAGAGAATATATTCCAAACAAATTTTAGAAAGAATTGTTCTCTCCTTGTGGATAGTACTTGGTTAATTCAAATGTTGAAACACAATATAGATTACCTTTTTTCATCTCATAAGTTTTCTTGGATTCAAAATGGTGGTGATCTAGTTGTGAGTCAACAAGTGAAAGTCAAGCCTTCTTTAGGACACCATGTTAAAAATGTTGAGTGACATTGTGCCTTTAAAAGCTTGTGATGTTTTATTAGAATGACCTGGGCAATTTAACCGTACTTTTTTTTTCTTTTCAAAACGAGTCGAATGGGAATGGAAGTAATCTGCACCAACCAGACAGAGGAGCGTACTCTTGTTTACCATGGTTGTTTTAATAAAATCACGTTCACTTAGAGAGGAAATAAGTTTGTGATTATTTTTTCATTATTTTTGCGAGTAATGGAAAACCAATTGCAAACACACTTGAAAGAACTTTTTTCTGGGGCTAAATTAGACAATAATATAAATTCGTCTAAAAAACCAGGTTAAAGATTGCTTGAAATAAAATAATTATACCAAAAGATTAAGCAATTTCATGAGGTAGAAATATAGAAAAATAGTCGTACTCCTTGGGTCAATATTGTCCATCTAAAAGGTAAGGGGTACAAAGACCTTTGAAGCAAGGTCCTTTCTTCTACTTTTTGTTATTGTTCTCTTTGAACAAATACCATATGTTTTAATGTTTGCTTATTTCTATAGGCGGTGTTTGATCTTGGAGGACAATAAAGAGAATACAAAATAAAAGTGGCATCCTTGGAGTAGAATGCCAGGATATGAGGATATCTCAGCAACCAAAATAATCAGGCTCAGAAGATAGAAAGTTTTGATCCTAAGTTATATTTTTCTAGAGAATTCTCCTTCTGTAGGCTTGTAAAAATTGTATAGAGTAAATATGATTTCAATTCCAATTTTTAATTTATGTATAGGAATTTTTGGCCTTGTATTTGGGCCATTTTAATCTAGGATTGTAAGACTTTAAAGAAGCTAAGAGGGATGCCTACATGGCACACACAAGGCGCCATATAAGCTTCTAACATGGTGCCTTCCTTTTCCCTTCCTTCCTTCTCCACAAGGTGATTCTTCCTCTCCTTCATGAAGCACATGGGGAGCCTCATGCATGCCTTCTCCACTCCTTTGTGCCACATGACAATCCACCAATGGAGAGTTTTTAAGTTTCCATGTGGCATTCCATAAATGGAGGTTTTTTTAGAGTTCTAATAGTCACTTTAGGACACTTCTAGTTCTATAAATAGAGAGCTTGTCTTGTGTAATTCTTAGGCTTGGATTGTGTAATGATTTCTGTCTAAATGGTTTTGGAATTCTTCTCTAGGTCTCTCTATCTCTTGCTCTCACTCTTTAGTTGAGAAGTCCTAGAGACAAAGCTAAAACGTTGGCCTAACCTTCTTCCTAGTACCATTCACCTACAACACCCATAGTTCCAAACCCATTCTTGATACATTTTGCTCAAATCTTTCATTGCCATGTTTTCTCTTTCCATCAAGATCATTCCAAACCGAAGAACTTTAGAAGGAGCCAAAGAGAACTCCACCAAAATCTAGGGGTGGCAAAGCAGGTCGGCCCACCCTGTACTTGGCCCGCCCCGCGTAATGAATGGGGGTTGGATTCTCTGTCCCACCCCGCATAAGGGTCAGCCCGTGGGTTTGCGGGCCAGCTCACATTCGATTTTTTTTTTCACTTTTTGCTCTTGAAAAATTTGCAAATTAAACCTATATATTTGCTACTATCAAACATCAATATTTTTTTCTTCCATTTCAAACATAGTCAAACATCAATAATTCAATTAAGATAAAAATCAAAATATCAATATTCTTCCATTTCAAAAACATTAAAAATAGCTAATTCAAAAAAATTAAACATAAACACCACTACAATTAACATAGTTAATTCAAAAACATTAATATTTTTTCCTAATCCAAGTTGTCACTACCAAACCCAACCCAATTCAACACAAACTTTTTTTTTGCGGGCTAGCGGGCCAGCCCGCCCCACCCTGTTGTTGGACCACATGGGCTGCGAGTTATGCGGGGGGAGCTAAAGCGGGTCAGCGGGTTGAAAAACTGAGCCTGCCCCGCATTTTCTACTGCTGGTCGCGGGTTGGCCCACATGGCCCGCCCCACTTTGCCACTCCTACCAAAATCCATCAATCAGGGTGAATTATTGGCGTTCCTCTTTAATTCCTACGCCTCTTGTTTATTCATAGGGAAAATTTAATCTACCATAAATCAAATATAAGGGGTCATCCATGTTTCATTTTCCGAGACTTGTAAGACCTCAACACACTCGCCCTTAGGTTTGCTAATGGTTACCCGTGGGGTTTTCAAAGTCTTTTGTATCAAGTGGTGTACTTCCATTTCTTTCGCGAGAAACACACCTACTATCAGAGCTTCATCCTTCGCCTTTTTTATTGCATTCCCAAAAAGAGAATTATAGTGATTCCTCTAGAAGCGATGAATCACGTCCTTCGAGGATTATACCTGCTATGCTACCCATTACATTGGATGCTCCATCCACTAGGAGGATACACTTAGTGGTCACGGGTGAAGGCTGAGTGGGCATGGGATGTAGAAAATGGAGCTTTGATGAAACCAAATATGTGAAGAGAGCTTGATGCCTGTGCTGCTTTGTTTGGGGCTTAGTTATAGGGTGTTTATAATTTTTGTAAAGTTCATTCTTAATCCTATGCACAACTGAAGCAATCTGTTTTGAAAAAGAAAAATGTTTTTCTAAGCCAAGTGAAAAACAACCGGTTGATTTCACGGTTTGACTAACTTTCAAAACCAATTCAACCGGTTAAAGCAACATTTCAATCGGTTGATTGTCAAATTTCTTAACAGTTTTTCAAAAACCTGTTAAAATTGTTTTCATTTGTTTTGAATCTATTTTATCTCGTGATTAAGTGCTTAAAACAGTTAGATTTGAGAACTATAAATATGGTTACCCTCCATATTCAAAAATACAAAAAGTGAGATTGAAAACATTTTTTAGAAGAGATTTGATTCAAAGTTTAACATGATTTCCTAAAGGTTGTGCATTGGTTCAAGAACTGATTTTAGGAGCTCTGTGATTTCCTGAACACCAGGTGTAATCTGTTCCTTTTAATTCTTGTAATTGTTTTTCTTTTTGTCTACTTGTAAGTTTGTAAAATTGTGAGGTCAGAGGATTGTTTTGACAATGGTTGTGTGAAAGGCAAAGAGGGTGAGTGTTCTTCTGTGGTCAAGATCACCTCTTTGTGGTGTTGAGTGTTTGTAATCTGTTGATTGATTGTTAGTGGAATACCCAATGGTTTTTTGGGGACTGGATGTAGCTCTTGTAAGGAGTGAACCAGTATAAATTGATTGTGTTATCTCTTCTTTCTCTCTCACTCATTACAAACTGTTTGATGTTGTTTTTGTCTCTGCTGCTAAAAACAACCGGTTAAAAGGAAATTTCAACCGATTGTTTTTCTGCAAACAGTTTTAAGAGCTTTGATTTTTTGGCTTCCTTGATTTCTCTTTTTGTGATTGTTGATAAATCTTCATTCTTAGCCAATCTTTGCGAAAATATTTTTTCAAACAATTTGTTAGATATTATTAGATATTAGATACAATTAGATATTATGAGATATTATAGATATTGTTAGATATTTCATATTTATGTAATGGGCTTAGCCCATATGTTTCTTTTCCTATGTAAACATAACCCTATGTGTTCAATATACACAATGGGATTTACCCTATTCTTTCTTTTCCTTTAATATGGTATCTAAAGCATAAGGTTAGGGTTTAGGGTTCAATTTTTATTGGTGAACCCATTCACTGGAATTTTCCAGCCACTGCCCCACTGCCTCGCCGGAGCCGTTGCCAGAAACTCGTCGGAGACGTCGCTGGAAACTTGTCGAAGCTGTTGCCAGAATCTCGTCAGAGCCTCCACTGGAGATGTTGTTGGAATTGCTGTCGGAGCCTTCATCTTTGTTGCTGCTGCCAATTAACTGGTGACTGGATTTGTCCTTATCTTCTATGGCTTCTTTCGCTTTGACTGCCACTATGGCTTCTTCCGCTGCCGCTACCACTGGGACTTCTTTCGCAGTCATTATCCCGGATCCATCTATTTATACTAATTACGTCAATGTTCATCTTTCCATTGACAAATTGGATGGAACCAATTATGATACTTGGGCATCAGATATTAAATTATTGCTTAAGAGTCAAGGTTATGTTGATCATCTTACTCATCCTACTGTTACTGAAAATGAGGTTTCCCGTTGGTTAAAAATTGATGCTCAATTATGCATTGTTATCAAATCTACCATTCACTCATCTTTAAAGCAAATTTTTCGTACCTATGAGACATGTTCAGAAGTTTGGGAAGAAGCAAAATTATTATACACCAATGATACTTAACGTCTTTATGGTATGTGTCAAAATCTTCTCACAATTGTTGCTCCCAAACGTCTTGATGGTACAATGGCGGAATATCTGGGTAAACTTCATGCTTTTCTTCATGATTTTAATGAGTTATTACCTCCTGCCTCCACTCCTTCTCAAGAACTAGAACAAAGATCCAAGTTCTTCATGTTATTGGGTTTACATGGCCTTCCTGATGATTCTTCTCATGTTCGTGATCAAATTTTGGGATCTCCTATCGTGCCCAATTTTACTTCCACTTGTTCTACCCTTTTGCGTGTTACAGGTAAACACACCACTGATATAACGTTTCATGTTGATGACTCTTTTGCTTTAGTCTCTCATCATAATGATCGTACTCGCCCTCACAAGCCGGGCAAAGGGCGTCACAAGTGTGACCATTGTGGCAAACTTGGCAACAAAATTGACAGATGTTATGCCTTACATGGTCGTCCTCCTAAATCTGTTGTGGTTACTCAAACTGCCCCTATGCAACCTTCTACTATAGACCATACTTCGATTGATACCCCAGGCCAGCTTGCTATTTTCAATGAATTTCTTAAATGGTATGAGGATCGTCAGAACCCTAGTTCCACGGCTTCAGTTGCACATTTAGGTACATCTTTTGTTGGCCTCACTCACTCCACTTCCCTTGGTCCTTGGGTTTTAGATTCAGGTGCCACAAATCACATTACTGGTAATAAATATTTTTTCTCTTCCCTATCTACTACGGGTTCTTTACCTTCGGTTACCATGGCCAATGGATATAGGGTACCATCACATGGTGTTCGTACTATTAATCTTTTTTCTTCTTTATCTATTGATAATGTTCTTTATGTCCTTGGGTCTCCATTTAACTTATTATCCATTAGTCGTCTCACTCGTTCCTTTGATTGTGTTATTTCTTTTACCAAAGATTATGTTACTTTACAGGACCAGAGTTTGGGACGGATGATTGGCACCGGATGTGAGTCTCATGGACTTTATCAACTACAAATCTCTACACATGTTGATACGATTATGGATTCTCCATCTTTCATGCATGCTCGGTTTGGTCATCCTAGTCTTGCCAAGATGCTGCAGCTTGTTCCAAGTTTATCTAATGTGTCTACTTTATCGTGTGAGTCGTGTCAGTTAGGGAAACATATTCGTAGTTCTTTTCCTAGTAGTATCTCACAACATGCTTCATCTCCTTTTGCCTTAGTTCACTTTGACATTTAGGGACCAAGTCGTATTAAGTCTAATTTAGGATTTTAGTATTTTGTTACTTTTATTGATGATTATTCAAGATGTACTTCAGTATTTTTAATGAAAAACCGTTTTGAGTTGTTTTCTATATTTCAAATATTTTACAATGAAATTAAAAAACAATTTGGAATTTCCATCCGAAATTTGCACAGTGATAATGGACGTGAGTATCTTTCTCATTTTTGTAAAAATTTTATGGCTGCTCATGGTATTCTTCATCAAACTTCATGTGCTTATACACCTCAATAAAATGAGGTAGCTGAGCGCAAGAATAGACATCTTGTTGAAACAACTTGTACTATTTTAATCCATGGTGATGTTCCTCAACGTTTTTGGGGTGATGTTGTTCTTAGTGCATGTTATCTCATTAATCGCACGCCATCTTCAGTTTTTGTTAACAAAATTCCTCATTCTGGTGCTTAGTGCACCTAACGATTCACCACCGCCACCAACTCTTCAGGTGTTAGTCATCGTCAAACATCTCATCGTCAAACATCTCATCGTCCATCAGCTGACTCTATTATGATGCCAATACCTCATCCCCCTCTGGCTCCTACAGTTGAACCTGATCTTCGTATTGCTATCTGTAAAGGTATACATTCTACCCGTAATCCCTCTCCACATTATACTGCTTTGAGTTACCATAGACTATCTCAACCCATTTATACCTACCTTTCGTCTATTTCTTTTGTATCCATTCCAAAATCTGTAGGTGTTCTTGCCAATTGACTCGATTGGCTTCGTAGCTCTAGCGACGATCACACGCCCAGTTCTCTCTGCCTTGGTTCGTGCTTTCCTTCGATCAAAGCACTCTGTACCTGCAAAGACAAAGGAGCGTCCTAGAGGCCGTTTGTACTCTAACACTCAAGTCAATACTGGGGCAAAGAAACAGAAAAGTGTGTAATAGTTCTAGTCTCAAGAACTGCGTACCTTTGTGAGGTTTCTTACTACCCTTTATATAGTATAGGGTTTCCGCTATTTCTGTTACCCACATTTAGGGTTTCTGAGGGTATGCCTTAGCGTCGCTATTACCCAATCTTAGGGCAATCTAACGCGTAAGGCTCCCTTACTGGAGTGCAACCTCTAACGAAATGGTGATCGACGTTTGACCACTCATTGGAACCCTGGCTCATGTCGCTTGTGAGACAGTGGCCCATGCCGCTTGTGAGTCCTATCTTACATGGCCCACCATTACTAGTAGTCAGCAATGTCCGAGGACTGGTCGATACACAAGCTGATGTGATTCCACTAGCCATATAGAGAAATGTTCTTGACCTTCTTAGGAATCACCTTGAGTTGGACATTATAGAGGCACTTTTCTTAGAGTTGGATCATTGTTCTAGGACAAGAACTCACCAAAAACTAGTACCAAATCCCAAACTCATTTGGATGAACCAATTGTAGTCAAATTGAACCGAACAAATGAGCAAGAAAAGCAAAGGAACAAGATGAATGGACAGAAATATAAAACTGCCGAACCAAAAACTCATAAAAACAGCAAGAACATCTAACCAAAACTCAAGAACACAAGCTAACACAAACAATAGAAAAAGGAGAAAGGAAGGAGAGAAGAAATGCTCATGAAGATGGAAGGAGGATGGATGATCTCGCCACTAGAAGTGTGGAATGCTCCTAGATGAGAGTGATGCCGCCACTTGAGGACTCCATTGATCCATCAAGATAAGACTAGAGAAGAAGGCTCAAAGCTCTCCAAAGTTCACTCAAAATTTGAGTAGAGTTTTCTTAGATTAATTCCAATCTGAATTTTACAAAGAGAGCACCTCTATTTATAGCCTAAGGTGCTGAAAATGAAAGCTAAAACAATTCAAAATTCCCTCCCAAATCATTCTAGAACCGGCGCCTATTCTATGCATGAGGAAGGTGTGACCCTTTCCTTCAATTTGGCACCTCCTATTCTACTTCTACACCTATCTACTAATACACCCCCCCAAAGCTCCTAACTAAAGCCTACACGATGCTAAAACAAAAGAGGTTTCTAATGTTTCCCTCTAAGCACCTTCAACTAAAGAAATTACAAAAAGAGAAAATAAATGTCCTCTAGCTCCCAAAGCTTTGAACATGCTTCTTGTAATCCTTTGAGGTGGACTTTGACCTCCATGGGCGTCCTCCATTTGTGCCTCCACCTCTTCTTGAGCTTGATGATTGGCCTCCATGTCCTCTTGAGCTTGATCTCCATCACAAGCCCCCTAGTCTCAAGTTGTTAACTTGTTTAGCGAAGAGACTAAGTCATCGCCCTTGGCGACCTACGTGGCACTGTGTGAAGGGACGTGAACAGTGCACCAAAGTGACGCTTCTCTGTACTTGTTTTAATCTTTGCACACGTGGCTAGATCAACGGCTAGGACTTATTGCCGCTTGCGCTCTCACGTTTACGTTAAATTTTTAAAAAATGCGCGCTTCACCACTGTTCCATCACTTCACTTACTCTTTCTTCGATCATTTTCTCTTCACTTAGAACACTCTCGCTTCTCCTTCTTCGAAACTCTAAACTTCCAACTTACTTCGATCAAAAGGTATGATCTTTATGAAATGATTGCTCTTATCTTGCGATTCTACCGTTCATAACATGTGATAAACTGTTCTCGGACTGTTTAAAGTTTCTGCATTTAGGTTTTCTCTGTTTTCTCTTTGAGTCTCTATTTTTTTCTAGGTTTCTCGAGTCGCGCCATGACCTTCTTCTAAACCCTCGTTTCTTCCTTCTTTGTTCTCTTTTTAGCTTTCTCCTTGAGATGGCCTGAACAAAAACCATTTCCAATCCTCCTCCCAGCATTGATTACAAAGCCCTCTACCCCTGGGCCTCTGCTGAACTCCTTGCTGAGACCTCCACTCTCACTTCCAACGAGGACGTGAGGAAGCATCGGGACAAAGAGCTTGACCCCAAGGGGCGTGTATTTGGGAGTGATGCATACATTTCGATTTGTCCCTGCACGAAGGGCTTACCCGTATACGCTGATGATCGCGCTAACGATGGAGAGCCTTTCTTCTTCCTATACTCCACCGTTTTCAAACGGATCAAGCTCTTGACGGAGATTAATGTGGCCCCTGCCCAGCTGCACCCCAACAGCTGGGCATTTGTGAGGGCATTCGCCATCTTGTGTAACTATCTAGGGCACACTCCTTCGGTGGACGTCTTTCTTCATTTCTTCAAGGCCAAGAGTCCGGGGAAAAATCTTTAGGTAAGTTTCAGTGGAGTGGCGGGGAGAGTCCTCCTCACCCCTCTTCCAACAGTCCTATAAAGGCTTCAAAGGGAAGTTCTTTAAGGGTGCTGCAGCGCCCATGACCCCACCCTACTAGATGGATTCCCACTCTACTTGGTGCGGAAGCTGAAACTCAAGAAGCCTAGGACTCTCGAGGAACTAAATCCTCATGATCGCGAACTGTGCCAGGTCCTTGCAAGCCTAGGAGCAGTGTTCAACACTGCCCAACTGATTAAGCACGAGTTCAGCTCCTCAGGCCTCAAGGGCTACATTGGTACTTGTTTCTATTCTTTCTCCACCTCACTGTGCATATCTGTTATCAGCTTTTCATGCTTGCGCATTCTCTGGTTTACGCCTTGCATACTTTGACTCTTGTGCCTCTTGTCACTGTGTAGAATTATTTCTCATGTTTGTCTTGGTGCAGGTATGGTGCTTAATGAGGAGAAAAGGAACATACTGGTTGAGGTGATTGCCCACGACCAAGCGGCACTTGATACTGCAGGTGGCTCAGCCTCCGTTGTTCCTCTTCTTGTTGCCCAAGACTCACCCAATCCACCCCCCGTTGACAGGAATAAAGGGGTGGTGGCGATTGATTCTAATGACGAGGGCACCAGGGAGGGCATCGTCTTCAAAAGGCAAAGGGTGGTCGTGGCGGCGACCTCAAATTCTGCTAGCGATGGCCGTCCTCTATCATTCAGGGACCATCGCCCAACGCCTCCTCTCCTCACGCACTACTCGCGCTCGAAGGCGGTGGGGAGAGCGCTCCTAGGGTGACCAAGTGCCCCCTTCTCTTGAGCTTCCTGCTGTTCTCCAACATGCCCTCAAGAGCTTCCAAGAGAAGAAGGCAGCGGAGGCCTTGAGTGGGGACCTGCTGAAGGAACGCATGGGCAAAGGCCTTGGGGAATTCCTCGTCACCTCCCTTGCCTTTGTCAGTCAAAAGGAGGCGAGGATAAAGGAAGAACTTACCCGCCAAGCCCAGACCATCGCCAATTGCGAGACTGCCTTGACCTAAGAGCTGAGCTGCCTTCGCCAATCAGAGAAGGATACCAAGAAGCGTCTCTTTGACAAGGGTCAGGAGAACCTTCAGCTGGAGGCGAAGATCCTCCCTCTGCACAATAGGGTCGTTGAGCTAGAGGAGGAGGATGATGGGAACAAGGCCAAGATGGCCAAAATGGAAGAGAGAGCCACCCAGCAAGAAGTCCAGTTGGGTCGTGTGGAGGGCGAACTTGCCGAAAATATTGAGCAATTCAGCAAGACTGAGGCGGAGCTCATCGAGGACGCCGCTGATGCCTATATAGCAGGGTTCGAAGATGCTCTTGCTCAGGTTGCCTGTGTGCATCCTGAGTTGGACATCTCCCCCTACGTAGTGTCAAAACGGATCGTTGATGGGCAGCTCGCTCCCAGAACCTGACTTGCTCAATGCCTGAAACTTTGGCCCTCTTATGAAAAATATTCAATATGTATATGTACCTTGTATTATTTATGAACCTGTTTGCCTTTAACTTCCTTCTTTGTCTCGCTTATGAGTCAGCTTGCCTTTAACTTTCTTTAATTTGCTTTCTTGGTCTTGGTCGTTAACTGCTGTGCGTCATACTAACCTTTGCTAACAACGCATCTGACGATCATCCATACTCTAGGTAGCGCGCTTGTCCACCACCTGCTCTACCTTACCTTCTTTTTAGCAGCTTAATGTAGCGGTGATGTGTACACAAACCTTTAACTGACCTCACCTTCGTTACACAAAGAAGAGGGAATTCTTTATAATCGCTCTTCAAACATGCCTTATGAAACAAGAGAGAGATCCACTGTCTGACTTCACTCATACTCTACTGAGTAAGGAGATACTTTGCTGATGCCACTGATGAACCGTGTTGTCTTTGCCTTGGCGTTGTCACTCAAGGGGGAGGCGCTCTCTGCGCTGTCCCGCTTCGGGTCTTCTAACCCAAGGAGAAGTTCGTATTTGACCTCAATCTGACCACACTAGGTGGAGGAGGGTTCACCCGTTGGACCGTATTGTCTCCATCACGACGCTCTCACTCAAGAGAGGGAGGCGTTCTCTACAAACCGTCCTACCCAGTCTCAAGACTTATAGCCCAAGGAGAAACTCGCAACTGACCTCGTCCTTGCTATATGAAGTCAAGGGAGGGTTTAACTCGTGAACCGTGCTTCCCAGCCCTGGGGTTCTCACTCAAAAGGGGGAGGCGTTCTCTATGAACCATCCTGCCCTCCCTTGAGATTTCTAACCCAGGCGGAACAGTTCATAACTGACCTCGTCCTTACCCCACCGGGGAAAACGAGGATTTTAATTAACGAACAATACTTCTTACCCCTAGCGTTCTCACTCAAAGGGGGAGGCGTTCTCTACGAACCGTCCTGCCCTTCCGTGACACTTCTAACCCATGGGGAAAGGTTCATGATTGACCTCATCTTCGCGCAAAGGTGAGGGAGGATTTTACTGGCGAACCATACTGTTCAGCCTTGGTGTTTTCACTCGAGGATGGGGGGAGGTGTTCTCTGCGAACCTACCTTCCCCATTCATGAGATTTCTAACCCAAGCGAACGGTTCGTAACTGACCTCATCTCCGTGCAAAGGCGAAAGAGGATTTTACTGGCGAACCATACTGTTCAGCCTTGGTGTTTTCACTCGAGGATGGGGGAGGTGTCCTTTGCGAACCTACCTTCCCCTTTCCTGAGACTTCTAACCCAAGCGAACAGTTCGTAACTGACCTCATCTTCGGGCAAAGGCGAAAGAGGATTTTACTGGCGAACCATACTGTTCAGCCTTGGTGTTTTCACTCGAGGATGGGCGGAGGTATCCTCTGCGAACCTACCTTCTCCATTCCTGAGACTTTTAAGCCAAGTGAACGGTTCATAGTTGCATTGCACAAATATTCGAGAATATAGTTCTATCCCGACTAGTCACCAAAGACTGACCTCAGACGTCACGCATCGATGCTTGGTGATGGAAGGGAGGCCACGAGGTGGTCCCCAAATGCATTTACCAGGGGATTGGTTGGTATTTGGACATTGGTATTCTAAGCCCGATGTTGGACATCGATATTGGACCTCGCCAGTAGAGGGAGAAGATCAGACATCGGTCCTCTGAACATTGTAGAAGGCCACGTAAGGTGGGCCTAGAGATTTATTAAGATAACAAGTTAAGGAAAAGAGAAATGTGGGAAGCCTAAGTCACGAGGGATCCATGCACGTGGTGTGTATGACGCATGAAGGTGCAGCACGTGAGGATAATCCTGGGAGGCGTTAAAGGCCATTAGAATTAGGGTTTTCAAGGAAGGCTCCATGCGTGGCACGTGAATACTTAGGGCATCCACGAAGCAGATTGCGCGCTAGAGAATAGGTGCACAAGTTGGTACCCAAGCGGCCACTCTGGTGATTTGTTGCACTCCAATTAAGGGAGGTTCCATGTGCCAGATAGGCGAAGATTACCAAAATAGCGGTGCAAGGACGTTTTCCAAGGAACCCTAGATAAGGGTAACAACACAAAGGTAAACCCTAGTTTCAGCCTATATAAAGGGTGGGTGAACCCGTGTTTGACAGTGAACACCCCTCTCTTTGTTTTGAGGCTATTCTCATATCATCTCTTAGCCTCCTTCTGATCTGATTTGATGGTGATCACTGTTCTTCCCAAGTCAGGCAGCTTCATCTTCATATGACTTGTCGAGGCTACTTCTCTCAACCTATTTAGGGCAGGTCTGCCTAATAGTATGTTGTAAGCTGAGGGAGCATTAACAACAAGGTACCTGATGTTCTCTGTGCGGGAGGCGACTCCATCTATAAAGGTGGTTCTTAGCTTTAGGTGCCCATGCACTTCCACCTGGTCTCCAGCAAACCCATACAAACAACCGATGTAAGGTCTCAATTGGTCAGGAGACAAGTGCAACTTGTTGAAAGTCGACCAGAACATCACGTTTGTCGAGCTTCCCTGATCCACCAGGACATGGTGCACCTTCCTCCCCGCGGTCACTACCGAGATCACCACTGGGTCATTGTCGTGGGGGACGACATCTAGGAGGTCGGCCTTGGTGAAGACAAGGTCGATGTCAAGGACCTGGGCATATCTGTCCCTTAGTCTGACCTCACTGGGTTTGGGGGAGAGTTCACCTTTTGGGTCGTACTGTCTCCGTTACGGCGCTCTCACTCGAGAGAGGGAGGCGTTCTCTACGAACCGTCCTGCCCCGTCTCGAGACTTCTAGCCCGGGGAGAAACTGATTATTGACCTCGTCCTTGCTGTACCAAGTCAAGGGAGGATGTAACTGGCGAACCTTACTTCTTTCCATGGTGTTCTCACTCAAAATGGAAAGGAGGCGTTCTCTGTGAACCATCCTGCCCACTCTTGAGACCTATAACCCATGGGCAAGGTTCTTAACTGACCTCGTCCTTGCAGTATAAGGTCAAGGGAGGGTTTAACTATGAACTGCGTTGTTCGGCCTTGGCGTTCTCACTCGAGGGGGAGGCTTTCTCTGTGAACCTACCTCTCCTGCTCTCGAGACCTCTAACCCAAGGGAAACAGCCTATAACTGATCTCGTCTTCGCTCAAAGGCGAAAGAGTATTTCGCTGGTGAACCATACTTGTTCATTCTTGGCGTTCTCACTCGAAGGGGAGGTTTTCTCTACGAACCTACCTTTCCCGCTCTCGAGACCTCTAACGCAAGTGAACGGTTCGTAACTGACCTCATCTCCACTCAAAGGTGAAGGAGGATTTCGCTGGCGAACCATTTCGTTCAGCCTTGGCGTTCTCACTCGAGGGGGAGGTGTTCCCTACGAACCTACCTTTCCCGCTCTCGAGACCTCTAACGCAAGTGAACGGTTCGTAACTGACCTCATCTCCACTCAAAGGTGAAGGAGGATTTCGCTGGCGAACCATTTCGTTCAGCCTTGGCGTTCTCACTCGAGGGGGAGGTGTTCTCTACGAACCTACCTTTCCCGCTCTCGAGACCTCTACGCAAGTGAACGGTTCGTAACTGCATTGTACAAAACATTCGAGAATATAGTTCAATCGAAATTTATTGGGTGACCTCATTAAAAAACCCTTGGAAGGGAAAAAGAGTGTCCCCTAAGAACTATGTACAATGCTAAAGTTCAACTGAAGTAAAACTTGAGGTTGGTCGCATTCCATGTACGAGGATTGCGCCTCCCTCCAACATCTCAAGCCTGTATTCCCCATTCCCAAGGGCCTCTATCAATCTGAAAGGACCAGTCCACTTGGGGGACAACTTGTTCTCTAGCTGGTACGGGTGGCCTTCCGCATCACCAGTTCAGCGACTTAGAACTGGCGAGGCTTCAACTTGGAGTTGTACTTGTACTCCACCCTTCTCTTCAAGGCTTCAACTTTGATTCTTGCTTACTCCACCCTTCTCTTCAAGCCCACACGATTCTAGGGACGTCCTCTGCCCATGTCCCTTTGGCCTTCTCGAGCCTTCTCTTCAAACCTCTGAGCAAAACTCGATTGGCAGACTCAACCTGCCCATTCGTCTGGGGGTGTTTGACTGATCGAACACCTGCTTTATTCCAAATTCTGTGCATAGCTTGCCCAACTGTTGGCTTGCAAACTGTGTGCCATTATCAGATAACAAATGCTTGCAAACTGTGTGACATTATCAGATACCAACGACAGACTATGTTCTTCCACACGAAGTGTTGAATCTTGTGGGTTGTGATCTGTGCCACTGGCTCACCCTCTATGGCGACCACGAGGTACTTCATCTGTCGTATCGCCAAAGGAAAGGGTCCCAGGATATCGATTCCCCAGGTATGGAATGGCCAGGGGATGTAAATCGACATGAGCTCTTTTGGTGGCGCCTTGTGCCAATCAGCATGTTGCTGACACTGCTTGAATTGCTGTACATACCTCGTGCAGTCTTCCCTTATGGTTGGCCAATAGTATCCCGCACGAATGGCCTTCGATGGTAGAGATCACCATCGATATGACTCCCGTATATCCCTTCGTGGAGCTCTGCCATTATTCGTGTGCATTGGTCACCACTTACACATACCAAGATTGGGTGGGTGAACCCGTGTCTGTACAACTCCTCATCAATGAGAGTGTACTTGGCAGAATTTTTCTTTATTTTTCTGGCTTCTGTGGGTTCCAATGGGAGTATCCCATCAGCCAAGTAGCGCTTGTAGGGCGTCATCCAAGTTTTTCCTCCCCAAGAACTAGATATGTGCTTACCCTATGAGTTTTCAGTGTCTCCTGAGTCAGGGACTGTACCGTCCCGTCCCCGGGCGTTGACCAAAGTCAAAGTCAAAGTCAACATATAGTGGGACAACTCAAGGGGTCCAAGGAAGGCAGTCAACAGATTGACCGCTTGAGGCGTCGCCAAGTTGAGACGTCAGGCTAAGGCATCGCCAGGTTAAGGCGTCGCCAAGTTAAGAAATAGTCAAGTTAAGACATCGACGATGTTACCCCCCCCGATACCCATGGGTAGGAAAGACCATGGAGGGGGCAACATCGTGAGGAAGTCTCGGGCCCCGATAGCTCAGAACAACAATGAAGAGAAGAGAAAGATGGCTTCAAGGCCATAAGTTCTAGTACCTGTAGGGGGTAACCTGACTCGTGAAGTACCCACGCCACCGCTGGGAGACCCTGAGACAGATACGACCCATGAGAAGGCCACGTCCAGGAAAGAACCATGTACGTGGTACGAGAGAAAGGTAGAGACACTCCCAAGGTAAGTGACTAAAAGCTGGGGCGCATAAGTTGGCACCCAGAAAGTCACCCCCTGCGCCAGATGCACTTCGAGGAAAGAGGACTCCCACAATGAAATAACCCTAAGTTGGGTTACAGCGCTGTGAGGCCCTCTGCGTAGAATAACGATCAAGTCAGAAGAACATGTCGCAATAAGAACGTATTCATCAATGTTTTAGTGAAAGTTTTCTAAGGTACGCGTTAATTTAGTTTACGTATCAAATGTTTCAAGGCACATTTTTATACGCTTTCAATGTGCTTTAACGCGCTTTAAATCCAGAAGGTGTATAAAAAGGGGCCTTGGGACATTTGAAAAGGGATCCCGAGTTTTGACCCAATTCTCGCAGTTTTACACAGAACACAAACCCTAGTTGTTTTCGCTGCGCACCCACTGTGTGCACGAGACGATTAGGGCAACACAGTTTTAGTCCCTCAGTATTTCTGACCACCTTCAGGCATTCGTTTATGGTGTCCCAATACGGGGGTGCGTCACCTTTGATGTTTCTCGCTAGCTGACTTGATCGTCGGAGTGCAAACGGCCGTGAGGGCGCCCCTTTGTTCACTTCTTTTCAGGTACACACAGACGGAGCAAAATGAAGGTGCCCTAACTCTTGAGGGAAAGCCACGTATAAAGACAACCCAGGTCAATCGGCGGGAACATTTGCCACCCACTGTGGGGCCCGATATAAAACATCAGTCCCACTACACAGTTTTTCAGTCCCAGTTGCAGTTTCCAACCAGTTCCAGTTCGCAAATCGCGGATAGTCAAGAAGGCTTCCAGAAACCACGAACATGAGGCCCGCACGCGCTAGGAGTGAAGAGATGACCATGCAACAATGATGAGAATCAGAAAGATGTTATCAATAGAAGAAATGGACAAGGGCCAAAGCATTTAAAGTTCTTCTTATTAGTCTTTGCAAAAGATGAGGCCCAAGCTCAAAGCCCAAGCCCAAGAAGGCCCAAGCCCAAGAAGCCCAAGTCCAAACCATGAGGGGCAAGGCCAAGCATTAAATAAAAGAGCATCATTTGAATGACTCTTGTAGGAGGTGTGGATATTAAATAAATAGGTGTGAATGTATTAGAGAGAGTCACATTGTCCATGTGACTTAGTAGGGGGGTGTAGGTGTAGTTTTTTAGGAGGTGTCATAGTAGAAAAAGGTCACACCTCCCATGTGACTTGTTTTTTGTGGGAATTTCAAATGAGTTTTATTTGAAATTTCCCACCTATTTTTCAG
This sequence comes from Phaseolus vulgaris, assembly GCF_000499845.2. Taxonomy (NCBI): domain Eukaryota; kingdom Viridiplantae; phylum Streptophyta; class Magnoliopsida; order Fabales; family Fabaceae; genus Phaseolus; species Phaseolus vulgaris. Next base: position 36,775,885 of record NC_023749.2, on the reverse strand, counting down.
CACCTCTAGGCTATAAATAAGGTGCTTTCCTTTGTAATTTTCAGATTGGAATTTTATAGTAGAGAGACTATACTCAAATTTGGAGAGAAATTGTGAGTCTTGAGTCTTCTTCTACCTTTGCCTTATCTTGTGAGCAATGGTGAGCTTCAAGTGGTGGCACTCCATCACTTATCTTGGATCAAGGAACCAAGTGGCGTGAAGTGGTCTTCCAATTCTCAAAATCCAGCAAGCTTCTTCTATAATTGTTCTTCTTCCTTTTCTTCAATTTTCATTCGGTAGTTCTTAATTTCTAGTTTTTACTTTCATTTCTACCGTTTGAATTTCTGTTTTCCAGCTTTGCTTCTAGTTTCTGTTCGGTGCAGTAGTTTATTATTTCATTTCTGTCCAGCTTTCAATTCTTGTTCTTCATTCCTTGTTGTTTGATTCCATTTGACAATATATGGACTTCCATATGAGCTTTGGTTGGTGCAAAGTCTTGGTGAGTTCTTGAATTAGAACATTGATCCAATTCTAAGTAAGGTGCCATTTATGACCAACTCAAGTTGCTCCTAAGAATGTCAAAGAATCATGTATTCTTGTTGTTGCATTCACATCAAACAACTCATGGGCATGATGCAAGTTCTGCAGGAAGCAATGGCGGCATCGAAAGCGGAGCAAGAGCGCATGCAGGCGGATCTCACAGCATCTCAGGTGAGAAACAATGAGCTTCACCGCGCCAACGAGGAGCTACGCCGCGGATGGCGCGACGTAGATGAGCCTGAGACTGCCACCCCACCCAGAGAATTCTCAACACCATTCTCACAGGCGATCCTAGAGACAGCAATCCCCAACACATTCATGGGGCCCAAAGTAACCTTCACAGGGATGGAGGATCCTGAGGCGCACCTCACTGTGTTCCACACACAGATGATGCTGGTAGGCGGTTCTGATGCCCTAAGATGCAAGCTCTTTATGAGGACTTTGACTGGGATGGCCATGAATTGGTTCATCAGTCTCCCAGAGGGCCACATCACGTCTTTCACGCAGCTCTCGCGGCTATTCAGAGAGCAGTATTTAGCCAACAGGGCCCCAGCCCCAGTTTCATACGACCTGTTCGACGTGAATCAGTATCAAGGTGAGACCTTGAAAGAGTACATAAGCCGCTTCGGGGCGCAGGTGGTGAAGGTGGGTACCACCGACGAACCCATGATCGTGTACGCATTCAGGAAAGGGGTGTGTCCTGGGTCTTTCAGCAAGTCACTCAATCGCAGCCGCCCCAAAACTTTTTCTGAAGTAAAGCGTTGGGCGGTAGAACACATGCGCACGCAACCCGCTAGGGTCCACGAAGCCACCACAGAAAGAAAGAACCAAGACAGGAAGCGCACCTACGAGACAAGGAGGGCCCAGCCTAGGGTTCGAGCAGAAGGAAGGAGAGAGGGAAATAGACCTCTAAGGCACAACTTTGTGGTGGAACTTAAAGACCTCATCATTGTGCCCAACATAGCTGACAGGTTGAGGCCACCAGTGAAGTCTGACAAGATACTGGGACCTCACAAGGAATCATGGTGCGAATTTCACGAAGCATTCAGACACCATATTAACAACTGCTTGGCTCTGGGCTATCAGTTGGATGAGTTGGTGAAGAATGGTTTCTTGAAAGATTATCTCGTTGGGTCCACTGCGACCACGGTCATGGCGACACTAGAGGAAGGTCAAGCGCATGAAATCCCAACTCACGGAGAAGTGCACACCATCTCTGGCGGCTTTTCCAGAGGAGGACCCACTGCCTCTCAACGTAAGAAATATGTGAGGTCAGTAAGTTCAGTTGCGGAGGAATTTCCAGACGACCCGTGAGAGTCAGACCTCGTTTTCACCAGGGCTGACCTGCGGGATGTCGTCCCACACGATAATGACCCAGTGGTCATTTCAATAGTCATAGCGGGAAGAAAGGTACATAGGGTCCTCGTCGACCAAGGCAGTTTTGCAGACGTCATGTTTTGGTCAACTTTCAACAAGCTACAGTTGTCCCCCGACTTTTTGAGACCCTATACCGGATGCTTGTATGGGTTTGCAGATAACCCTGTAGAGGTACGTGGCTACTTGGAGCTGAGGACGACGTTCACTGATGGAGCAGCGTCACGCACCGAGAGCATCCGGTACTTGGTGGTTAACGCCAACTCAGCTTACAACATTTTGTTAGGCAGACCTCCCTTCAACAGATTAAGGGCGGTGTCCTCCGCGCGCTACATGAAGATGAAGCTACCAGATCTTAGTGGCAAGGTGATCGTGATCAAGTGAGATCAAGAAGAGGCTCGTAAGTGCTATGAAAGTAGCCTAAAGACAAAGAGAGGCGTGATCATGGTGATTGAGCGACCACTCGTTTCAGATTCGCAAATGGAGTTAGAGCCATTGGAAGAGGCGACGCCCGTGATGTCCACGCCGGTCGAAGCCACACTTGTAGGAGCGACGCCTATGGAAGGAAGATACGGCGATGCCTTGCCGATGGAAGGAGTATATGGAGAGGTCATGCCCCCAGAAGAAGAGCCAGAGGAGGCGATGCCCGATGCATTCGTTGGGGCGACGCCTATGGAAGAAGACTGCATGAATGAGTTACGCGCAGCGAACGCGCAGAGTGAACAACCCCAATCAGAAGACAACGTGGTGGATAGACAAATAGGGGGTAAGGTGTTCAAATTAGGATGCTTATTGAGCCAGGAAGAACGAGAGGAGGTGGCTGCGGTGATCTCGCGACACCTAGATGCATTCGCATGGATTGCGGCAGACATGCCAGACATCGACCTAGATTTTTTGTGCCACCATCTTACCATGGACGCTAAGGTTCGCCCTGTGCGACAGAAAAGGAGGAAGTTCAACGAGGAACGATGCCTCGTCATGAAGGAGGAGACGCAGAAGCTGCTAAGCGCTGGGCACATCAGGGAGATACAATACCCTGAGTGGCTAGCCAACGTAGTTCTAGTAAAGAAGGCGAATGAGAAGTGGAGGATGTGCGTTGACTTCACAGATCTGAACAAGGCATGCCCCAAAGATTCGTACCCACTGCCCAACATTGACGCATTAGTGGATAGCGCCTCGGGTTGCAAGATGCTAAGTTTCTTGGATGCATTCTCAGGTTACAATCAGATCAAGATGCATCCCAGGGACGAGAGCAAAACGGCGTTCATGACGGAGACGTGTAGTTATTGTTACAAGGTGATGCCGTTTGGGCTGAAGAATGCAGGCGCCACCTACCAGAGGCTGATGGACAAGGTCCTTGCACCCATACTGGGAAGGAACGTGCAGGCCTACGTAGATGACATGGTCGTGACTTCACACGAGAGAGGGCAGCACGCAGCTGATCTGGAGGAGCTGTTTGCCACCATATCAAAATATCGCCTCAAATTTAACCCAGAAAAGTGCGTTTTTGGCGTGGAAGTAGGGAACTTCTTGGGATTTATGCTCACTGAAAGGGGAATAGAGGCGAACCCTGATAAGTGTGCAACTATTATAGCCATGAGGAGCCCAACCTCAGTTAAAGAAGTTCAGCAATTGACTGGGAGGATGGCAGCTTTGTCTAGATTTGTGTCTGCTGGAGGGGAGAAAGGCCACCCTTATTTCCAATGCCTCAAGAGGAATAGCCGTTTTGCATGGAAGGATGAATGCGAAGCAGCGTTCCTCAAGTTGAAGGAATACTTGGTGACGCCACCGGTGCTTTGCAAGCCACGAATGGGCGTCCCCCTCCGATTGTACTTTGCGGTGACAAAGTGGGCCATTAGTTTTGTGCTAGTCCAGGAGCAAGACCAAGTGCAGAAGCCCATTTATTTCGTAAGCAAAGCCTTGCAGGGCCCAAAATTGAGGTACCGGTCGCTAGAGAAGGCGGCACTAGCAGTGATGTTCTCAGCCCGAAGGCTCTGCCACTATTTCCACAGCTTCACGGTGGTGGTGATGACAAACCTCCCCATCCAGAAAGTACTTCAAAAGCCAGATGTGGCAGGGAGGATGGTTCGCTAGGCGGTAGAGCTGTCAGAGTTTGATATCCAGTATGAACCTAGGGGGTCCATCAAGGGGCAAGTCTATGCTGACTTCGTGGCAGAGCTCTCACAAGGAGGAGACCCCCAAGGAGTGCAGTTAGGGTCACAGTGGATGCTCTTAGTGGATGGATCTTCCAACCAGCAAGGGAGTGGCACTGGAATAATTTTGGAGGGGCCTAATGGAGTGCTGATCGAGCAAGCTTTACGCTTCTCCTTCAAAGCGAGCAACAACCAGGCGGAGTACGAGGCGTTGATTGCTGGGATGCTGTTGGCTAAAGAAATGGGTGCTCAGAGCCTCCTGGCAAAAAGTGACTCACAATTGGTCACAGGGCAAGTAACAGGGGAGTATCAGGCAAAGGACCCACAGATGGCCGCCTACTTGAGGTACGTCGAGGTGCTGAAGAGAGCCTTTGCTGCGTTTGAGCTGGTGCATGTCCCTAGGGAGCAGAATGCCAAAGCTGACCTGCTTGCCAAGCTGGCCAGCTCAAGCAAGGGGGGAAGGCAGAGGACTGTAATCCAAGAGACCCTCAAAACGCGGTGAAAGTTTGTTGTGGACAACAGGGTGGATGTCCTTCATGTTAGTACAGCAAGGGGAAAGCCAAGGAACCATCGCTCTTTGAGCCAAGATACGGCGAGGGCACCCTACATCAGTGTTTACGCAACCTCGCCAGAAGAAGAAAAGGGTGTACAGGTATGCGCCTTGGAGGAAGGCGACACTTGGATGACCCCTTAAAGGCGATACCTCGCGGAGGGGATCCTCCCAGCGGAACCAGAAGAAGGCAAGAAGGTCAAGAGGAACGCCGCAAGGGTATACCTTAGTGGACGGGATACTATTCAGACATGGGTTTACGCACCCTATCCTGACATGCGTGAGTGGCGACGAATGCACCAGGATAATGGCTGAACTCCACGAAGGTATTTGTGGGAGCCACGTGGGAGGAAGATCCTTGGCATCCAAGGTAGTACGTGTGGGTTTTTACTGGCCGACGGTAAGAGAAGATTGTGTTTGATACGCCCAGCGTTGCAAGCAGTGTCAGAAGCCCGCTGATTGGCACAAGGCGCCGTCGGAGGAGCTAAGATCCATACACAGCCCATGGCCTTTCCATACTTGGGGTATTGATATCCTAGGTCCGTTCCCATTGGCGATAAGGCAGATGAAGTACTTAATCGTTGCCAACGAATACTTCACCAAGTGGATAGAGGCAGTGGCGTAGATCACTGCGCACAAGGTACAACACTTTGTTTGGAAGTACATTGTGTGTCGTTTCGAGGTGCCGAGGCGCCTCATTTCAGATAATGGCACCCAGTTCGCGAGCCAACAGTTGGGGAAGCTATGTACAGAGGTAGGAATCAAGCAGGTGTTCGCATCAGTTGAACACCCCCAGACGAATGGGTAGGTCGAGTCAGCAAACAAAGTTTTGTTGAGGGGTTTGAAGTGATTAGAGAAGGCTAAAGGGGCGTGGGCAGAAGAAGTACAAAGGATTGTATGGGCTTACCACACCACGCCTCAATCCTCCACCATGGAGATTCCTTTCAGCCTAGTGTATGGATCGGATGCCATGATCCCAGTGGAGATCCACGAGAGCTCGCCTCGTTTCCTAGGTTTCGTGGCAGAAGAGTCCAACGAAGAAAGGAGGGTGAACCTGGACCTGATAAATGAAGCTAGAGAAGAGGCGAAAATTAAGGTTGAGGTTGTGAAGAGAAGAGTGGAGCGTCAGTACAGCTCTAAGGTGAAGCTGCGACAGTTTCAGGTTGATGACCTGGTCATGAGGAAGGCTCACCCTTACGAGTTAGAAAACAAGTTGTCTCCCAAGTGGACTGGACCGTTCAGAGTAACCAAAGCCAAAGGGAATGGTTCGTATAAGTTAGAGACTCTAGAAGGGGGCCCTATCCCACGTAGTTGGAATGCGGCAAATTTAAAGTTTTATTTCAGTTGAAATTTTGTAAAGGGGACACTCTTTTTCCCTCCCGAGGGTTTTTTAACGAGGTCACCCAAATAAAGAAAAGAAAAGTTTAAAATATTTCTGCCTTAGTTTTTCCCTTTCTTGTAAGATCAAAGATCAAAGAAGCAAAGACAAAGATGGGGTGTTGCCAAGTTGAGGCGTCGCCAGGCTAAGGCATCGCCAGGTTAAGGCGTCGCCAAGTTAAGAACTAGTCAAGATGAGGCGTCGCCAAGATAAGGCGTCACCAAGATAAGGCGTCGCCAAGATAAGGTGTCGCCAAGCTAAGGCATCGCCAAAATAAGGCGTCGCCAAGCTAAGGCATCGTCAAGCACAGGCGTCGCGAAGATGAGGCATTGCCAGATAAAGAAACGAAGGTCAGATACAAAGCAAGATAACAGGTATGTTGAGCGTAAGTTAAAATCCAGGCGCCTAGTCCTTGAGCAGGGGTTAAGGGATTCCTTCGGGACGCCCCCTCCTCGAGTATGAATAGCTAGCCCCGGTACCAGATGTCAGTATAAGTTAAAAATCCGGGTGCCTAGTCCTTGAGCAGGGGTTAAGGGATTCCTTCGGAACGCCCCCTCCTCAAGTATGAATAGCTAGCCCTGGTACCAGATTTCAGTGTAAGTTAAAAATCCGGGTATCTAGTCCTTGAGCAGGGGTTAGGGGATTCCTTCGGGACGCCCCCTCCTCAGGTATGAATAGCTACCCCCGGTGTCTGGTGTTTTAGACACCTTGAGGACGATACGGCGCTGCCTTAGTAGGCCTCTCCTCAGGTGTGGGCACCAAACACAAAGAGATAAGGGCTAAGTTGCCCTGGTGTTTTAGACACACCATGGACGATACGGTGCTGATTGTGTAGGCCTCTCCATGGGCGTGGGCACCAGAACGCGACTTTTATCCCAAGTGTCTAGATACGCTCAGGACACCCAGAGCAGGTCCCTCCTCGAGCATGGGCACCCAGTACAGGCAAAGATAAGTCCTCCCCACCCTTGATGGGCAATGGCGAAGCAAGCGACGCCTTCATAAGGAAGAATCCTCGCAGATACGAACGCTAAGCGAGTTTCTGAGCGAAAGGAGCAAGAGAAGGATGTGCCTAACACCCTAAGAAGAAAGAACAAGAGGGGGAGACACGTGCTACCTAGAGAGTTAAAGACAAAGCAACAAAGAAATGCCTCGGAGGCCAGTACCAGCTAAGCCTTTGATGCGGAAAAGAAAACAGAAACAGAAAAAGCGCAAGAAGAATTGAAAGCAAATGGCATTTAGGCGAATTCCAAAGTTATAAATATAAGCAAGGTAGATTATCAGAATTACAAGTAAATTCAAATGATTGTCAATATAGATTTACAAGAAAATAAAGAGGTTAAGATTAGCGCAGCTCATTACCCAAGGTCAAGGGGAACGACCTTCCCGTCAACAATATGGTTGAGAGGGCTGCAATTGGAGGTGTCAATTCCCGGGTTTTCACAGGCCGCTTGAGCTAAGGCCTCCTTAAATCCCTCTGAAAAGGTGTCAGCCATGTTGTCGATGACTTTTCCTTTGGCCCGCTCCAAATTTTTGATGGTGGAGTCTCGGGCTTCCCTCTCTACGATGAGCTCCTTCTTGGCCCTCTCCAGCTCTTCGATCACGGAGTCCTCAGAGGCTAGCTGCTTCTCGAGAACCTCCTTCTCCACTTGAAGCTTGTTCAGTTCCGCCTGAAACTGATTATGCTAAGATTGAAGAAGGCTGAGCCCTTCCATCTGTGCAGCTAGCTCTCCTTCGATCTTCTCCAGCGATTGCTTTCGGTCAGCACACTGGTTAGCAAGTTGTTTCTGTTGAGCCGCGGAAGTTCGCATCGCCGCTTTAAGAGCAGCGATTTTGGATTTGAGGGATGCCACCTGAGTAAGGAGCTCAGTGCCAGCTCGCCCTGCGTCATGTAGACGTTTGCAGGCTTCTGCGTTGATCTCTCTGGCGCTTCTCAAAGAGGCTTTGTAAACCTTCTCTTGGCACGCCCAGTCGCGGCACAAGCTCTCCTTTTCTTCCTTCAAAGTAGCCACTTTCTGTCGGAGAGCTTGGAGCGTGCGTGCCTCGCCAGCTGATCCTGCCGGTTGACTTAGCGCAGGAGCGTTGCCTCGTCACAATCTTCCTCACCAACTTGACACCACGTGCCCTCCAAGTCCACTCCACAGATAGCCTCTCTGAGAACCTGAAAAACACACAGTGGCGCCTCTGTGGCCGGTGGCGCTCCGACGCCCAAGTCAGTGACCAGAACACCCAAAAACTAAGAGAGAATATGCTTTGTAGGACCGTACTGTAGGCACACAACCCTAGCAGTATCAGCCGTAATGAAAAACGTACCTCTGCAAATTCTGTTAAGGTTACCTTTATAGCTAGGTTTCTTGTCTCTCTAGGCCGTTATGCTTTTGGACGCGTGGCTCGCATCCAGCCCTGCACGTGTCACCATCTGGACTGGGATAGCAGGTAGCGCCCAGCCCTACACGTGTCGTCATCTGAGCCAAGGCAACTTGAGCGTCATTTCTCCATTGCTCCCAACCCTACACGTGTCATCATCTAGGTTGGAGTAACTGGTAACATCCAACCCTACACGTGTCGTCATCTGGATTGGGGCAACTTGAACGTCATTCTTGTGTAGTAACCAGCCACACAGCTAAGTCCTCCACTCAAGGAGCAAGCTAGCGCACAATGCGCTGTGAAACATCACCCGACAAGGCGAGTATCGGATGCAACAAAGTGCATCATCTCTGTGATATCGCTCGTCGCAAGTGCCACCTTCCTTACTGCTACGCCATGCATGCTCTAACTGAGGAAACCTTGCCACCAACGAATGTCCCCTCTGGGAATCCTGTCGCTGATGAGCAATTCGTTCCCTTCAACCCACTCAGCCTTCACGCCCCAGGCTGGCGCAACAGTCATCTTACTCAACTTACACGCTTGAGATTACCCTTCTGAGCCTCTAACAGTTTTAACTGGGTTTACTGGGAGATTCGGCGATGTGCTCCTCGTGGCGACGTGTAAACCACCCGAGCTCCTAGCATTCCTCGGCGATCTCTCACCACCTGATCTCCTAGCACTCTCATACGGCGACTGCGTCGCAACTCTGGTGACCGCCGGTCACGCACACTAGAGATCGGAGAACGCCGACTCAGTGTAACCGGCGACTATGCTCACTTCTGAACCATTCATCTTTTCTAGCCTACGTGTTCCACCGAGCACGCCCCACCTGGGCACGCGCAAGACACGTCATCGCACCCGATGACCTGGTCGGTACACCAGCCTTGGACTTTGCTTGGGCATGCCACTCAAGGGCAACGCCCAAGAAGGCACCCAGATAGTAAGGCATGCCCTCTGACCGTGGCACCCCGGAAGATTCACCTGGCGACAACCTCTCATTGAAGCCCCTCATCAGCTGCATGATGGGAGGGGGAATCGCTATAAGTTCAAGGGTAGTTGTTGGGGCGGTTGGTGTTGTTGTTGTTGTTGATGTTGGAGTTGGTGTTGGTATTGGTACTGGTAAGGGCATAGACTCCACCACCCCCTCATATTGGACTGTTTGGCGTGGGGGAGATGTGGCGCTGGGGGGTTGTCCCTCATAGACCCCCCGCGTGGAGGTGAAGAAGAGCGCGAGTAGACAACCCAATTGGTCCTCCTTCTTTTATAAGCAAGCCCCACATCCGAGTCGTCATCCTCGGAGGAAACGACAAGCACCCTCTTGTCTTTGTCGAGAGGGGCTATGAAGGGAGCACTAGCTGCAGCCAGTGGGACTGCAGCGATGGGGAGGGGTGAGTTAGGTGTTTGGAGTGTTGAAGGAGAGTGGGGTGTTTCGACTGTGGAAGGTGCCATGACGGATGGAGATATGAGAATCATGGGTTTTGAAGAAGGCGTTGAAGTTATACAACCGCAAGTCACCCAGATGATTCTCTACGTCCTCAACGGTAGTGAAGGTGGTGCATTCGTCCAAGAGCTCGTCAGAAGCCCATGGATAAAGGGCCTCGTAGTGAACCCTTGGGGGAGGAGGATTCGGCGTTGTTTTTGTGCGTGCCATAGTTTGATGAGAAGAGCTGAAGAATGAAGAAGAGGAAGGGTTCAGCGAATGAGGTTAAGACAGAAAGGAAGTGAAACCCTAAAAAAAACCCTACCCACGCGAGAAACCCTGAAAAAAGGGAAGAACGAGAAAGCAGAGGAAAGGGGAAGAGCAAAGTGATGCAGAAATATAAACAGTCCCATGCAGATATGAAAGCAATACAGTAAAGAGGAAGAGTCATCAACGCAGAAAAACCATACCTTTTGTGGTGAGAGTTGCAAAGGTTTAAGCTTTTGCGAAGAGGAAGAATGCAAGAGTCGCGAGTTGCAGAGAAAGTCTGAGAAGATGAACAGTAGAAGAGAATGCGAAAGGAGTGAATGAAACAGTGCCACGAGTGCGTGTTTTTGAAAGTTATAACGTTAGCTCGAGAAGCGCTAACGACACTCATCCCCAGCCGTAGGATCGAGCCACGTGTCGAAGGATTAACACGAAACTTAAAGCGTCACATCTTCAGCACAGAAAGCATCGCGTCAGACGCTCAGGAAGTGTCACGTCAACTGCACAAGGGAATGTCACGTCAGCAAGAATGCCACGTGGACAATAGGACGAGACCTTAGTCTTTTCGCTAAGAAGAAGTATCAGCTCAAGACTGGGGGGCTTGTGTACCGTCCCGTCCCCGGGTGTTGACCAAAGTCAAAGTCAACATATAGTGGGACCACTCAAGGGGCCCAAATAAGGCAGTCAACAGATTGACTGCTTGAGCCGTCGCCAAGAGAAGGCGTCGCTAAGTGAAGGCGTCGCCAAGTTGAGACGTCGCCATACTAAGGCGGCGCCAGGCTAAGGCATTGCCAGGTTAAGGTGTCGCCAAGTTAAGAAATAGTAAAGTTAAGACATCGACGGTGTTACCCCCCGCTGCCCATGGGTAGGAAAGACCATGGAGGGGGGCAACACCGTGAGGAAGTCTCGGGCCCCGATAGCTCAGAATAGCAATGAAGAGATGAGAAAGGTGGCTTCAAGGCCATAAGTTCTAGTACCAGTAGGGGGTAACCTAACTCGTGATGTACCCACGCCACCGCTGAGAGACCCTGGGACAGATACGACCCATGAGAAGGCCACGTCTAGGAAAGAACCATGTACATGGTATGAGAGAAAGGTAGATACACTCCCAAGGTAAGTGACTAAAAGCTGGGTCGCATAAGTTGGCACCCAGAAAGTCACCCCCTGCGCCAGATGCACTTCGAGGAAAGAGGACTCACACAATGGAATAACCCTAAGTTGGGTTACGGTGCTGTGAGACCCTCTACGTAGAATAACGATCAAGTCAGAAGAACACGTGGCAATAAGCACGTATTCATCAATGTTTTAGTGAAAGTTTGCTAAGGTACGCGTTAATTTAGTTTACGTATCAAATGTTTCAAGGTACATTTTTATACGCTTTCAATGCGCTTTAACGTGCTTTAAATGTAGAAGGTGTATAAAAAGGGGCCTTGGGACATTTGAAAAGGGATCCCGAGTTTTGACCTAATTCTCGCAGTTTTACACAGAACACAAACCCCAGTTGTTTTCGCTGCGCACCCACTGTGTGCACGAGACGATTAGGGCAACACAGTTTTAGTCACTCAGTATTTCTGAACACCTTCAGAGCATTCGTTTACGGTGTTCCGATATGGGGGTGCGTGACCTTTGATCTTTCTCGCTAGCTGACTTGATCGTCGGAGTGCAAACGGCCGCGAGGGCGCCCCTTTGTTCACTTCTTTTCAGGTACACACAGACGGAGCAGAACGAAGGTGCCCTAACTCGTGAGGGCAAGCCACGCATAAAGACAACCCAGGTCAATCGGCGGGAACAGGGACCGATGACTCCTCGCCCCTCCTCTCGACGTGCTGATCTCATGGACCCCTACCATATTATCTGCTTTGAAGGTTCAAAGTGTCTTTAGGATTTCCTGTATGACGGTCCTCTGTCTGCCCCTCTTGCCTGAACTAGCGAGTTTAACTATCAAGTCAGCTCGGGAATTCTGCTATCTAGGAATGTGTACCAGCTCAAATACCGAGAACGAATCCTTCAAAACTTGGACGTACCCTAGGTACGCGGCCATCTGAGGGTTTTTGGCCTGTTATTCTCCCGTCACCTGACCCGTGACAAGTAGGGAGTGACTCTTTGCCAACAAACTCTGCGCACCCATCTCCTTGGCTAACAACATGCCAACAATGAGGGCTTCGTACTCTGCCTGGGTGTTGCTAGCCTTGAAGGCGAACCGTAGGGCCAACTCCATCAATAGCCCGTTCGGTCCCTCCAAGATGACTCCAGCTCCACTTCCTTGTTGGTTAGAGGACCCATCTACAGAGAGCATCCACCGGAAGTTGGCTTCCTCTTGGTGTGCGTCTACCGAGGAGAGCTCTACCACAAAATCTGCGTAAACTTGGCCTTTGATAGGGCCTCTGGGCTCCTACTAGACATCGAACTCTGACAACTACACTGCCCATCGTACCATCCTTACCGCCATGTCCGACTTCTGTAGGACCTTGCGGATAGGCAGATCTGTCATCACCACCACGGTAAAACTTTGGAAGTAGTGGCGGAGCCTCCTTGCTAAGAACACCACCGTCAGGGCTGCCTTCTCTTGGTCCTGGTATCTTACCTCAGGCCCTTGCAATACTTTGCTCACAAAGTATATAGGCTTCTGCACTTGGTCCTGTTCCTGCACAAGGACATAACTGATCACCCATTCTGTCACTGCGAAGTACAGGCGGAGTAGAGTACCTAGTTGTGGCTTGCACAACACTAGGGGACTTGCCAGGTACTCCTTCAACTTGAGGAACGCCTCCTTGCACTCCCTGGTCCAGATGAACCTGTTCTTCCTCCTTAGACACTGGAAATAAGGGTGGCTCTTGTCTCCTCCAGTTGATACAAATTTGGATAGAGCGACCATCCGCCCTGTCAATTGTTGCACCTCCTTTACTGAGATTGGGCTCCTCATTGCGAGGATTGCGGCGCACTACTCTGGGTTCACCTCTATCCCACGCTCAGTGAGTAGGAATCCCAAGAACTTACCTGCTTCCACCCCGAATACACAATTTTTCAGGTTTAAGCTTCAATTTGTACTTTGCTATTGTTGTAATAGCTCTTCTAAATTAGCTACATGCTGATCCTTCACTTTTGAGGTCACCACCATGTCATCCCCGTAGGATTGCACGTTTCACCCTATCATGGGCGCGAGCATTCTATCCATTAGCCTCTGGTAGGTGGCGCCTGCATTCTTCAGCCCAAAGGGCATCACTGTGTAACAGTAGCAAGACAGTTCTATCATGAACGATGTCTTGCATTCGTCCTTGGGATGCATCTCTATCTGGTTTACCCAGAAAAAGCATCCAAGAAGTTTAGCATCCTGCAGCTCGAGGCACTGTCTACCAAGGCGTCAATGCTTGGTAGAGGATAAAATTCATTCAGGCATGCCTTGTTGAGGTCTGTGAAGTCCACGCACATCCTCCATTTCCCGTTGGCCTTCTTCACTAAGACGATGTTTGCTAGCCACTCGGGGTACTGAATCTTTCGTATGTGGCCGATGCTCAACAGCTTCTTCGTTTCTTCTTTGATGACCTGTCGCCGCTCTTCATTGAATTTTCTCCTTCTCCGGCAGACAGGCCTGATCTGGGGGGTCCATGGTGAGGCGATGACATAGGAAGTCAGGGTGTATGCCAGGCATGTCCGAAGCGGACCATGTGAAGGCGTTGAGGTGCCGCGATATGGCCTCGGCGATCTCGTCCTGCATCCCTTGGCCTAGTGACTTGCCAAGTTTGAACATCCTGCCTCCAATATCCCGCTTTGAGACGTCACCAGCCAGTTCGGGTCGCCTTTTTCCGGGCGATCTCTGACTGGGCGACCCCTTCTTCACTTGGTGCCTTGGTGGTGACTGTGAACACCCCTCTTTTTGTCTTGAGACTACTCACTACACCTTTTAGCCTCCTTCTGGTCTAAGTTGATGGTGATCACCATTCCTCCCAAGTCAAGCATCTTCATCTTCATATGCCTCGTCGACGCTACCGCCCTCAGCCTGTTTAGAGCGGGCCTGCCCAATAGTATGTTGTAAGCTGAGGGGGTGTTCACGACAAGGTGCCTGATATTCTCTGTGCGGGAGGCAACGCCATCTATGAAGGTGGTTCTTAGCTCTAGGTGCCCACACACCTTCACCTGATCTCCCGCGAAACCATACAAACAGCCAGTGTAAGGCCTCAGCTGATTAGGGGACTACTGCAGCTTGTTGAAAGTCGACCAAAACATCACGTCGGCCGAGCTTCCTTGTTCCACCAGCACATAGTGTACCTTTCTCCCTGTGGTCACTACAGAGATCACCACTGGGTCATTGTCATGGGGGACGACGTCTCGGAGGTCAAGGGCCTAATCTGCTTCTTGCGCCTCTACTGTCATCACCGCTTGTGCATACTTCTTTCTTTGGGAAGCGGTGCATCCTCCACCTGAGAAATCCCCCAAGATGGTGTGAATCTCGCCATGAACGGGTATCTCGTGCCCCTGATCTTCTCCCGGCGCTGTCAAATTTTGTGCTCCCTGTGACTCCACCAAGTAGTCCTTTAGGAACCCATTTTTCACCAGCTCGTCTAACTAGTGTCCCAGTGCCAAACAATTACGTATGGGATGGTCGAACGCTTGGTGGAACACGCACCAGGCGTTCTTGTTAGGCCTCAACTTCTTGTCAGTCTTTCCGGGCATCTTCAATCTCTCCGCTATGTTGGGGACAACAATTAGGTCTTTAAATTCCACTAAGAAGTTGTGCCTTGGTGGCACGTTCTCCCTCGCGCGCCCCCTAGTTTGGGGTTTCCTGGGCTCATAGGGTTGCTGCTTCGCTGGGACCCTCTTCTCCGTCGTTGCCTCATGCACCCTCATGGGCTGAGGTCGACCTGGTGCTCGCGGGCGTAAGGGAACAACGCATGTGCACTTCTCGTTGACCTCTCCTTCTGCGACAATATGGGCAACCGCTTTACGCCTAATCTCGCCGAAGGAATTGGGGCGGTTCCTGATGAGTGATTCACTGAAGGGTCTTGGCACGATCCCCTTCCTGAACGCGTGTACCATTATGGTCTCGTCCTTGGTGTTCAGCCTCACCACCTGTGCCCCAAAACGATTGAGGAACTCCTTCAGGGACTCTCCCTGCTACTATCTTACGTTGAAAAGATCGTAAGAAATTGGTGGGGGAGCCCAATTGGCTATGTACTGCTATTAGAACAACTTAGAAAGTTGTGCCAATGACGTCACGTGCCCATCAGGGAGGCTGATGAACCAATCTAGCGATGTGCCCGCCAGCGTGCTCATGAACAACTTGCAACACACCGCGTCAGAGCCCCCAACCAACATCATCTGCGTGTGGAAGGCTGTGAGATGAGCCTCTGGGTCTTTTACACCTATGTAGGTGGCTTTGGGCGCCACGAACGTGGCTGGTATCACGGCGTCCACGATCGCTTGTGAGAATGGCATTGGGAAATCCCTGGGTGGTGTGGCAGGTTCTTGCTCTTCCACCTCACGTTCCCCTGCTTGATTTCGCACATCCATGCGCAATTCCTCATTGGTTCTGCACAATTCTTCGTTTCTTGCTTGCGACGGAGCCAGATCAATCTGGATGTGTTCTTGATCCGCTCTTGATGCCACCACCGCTTCTTGGAGGGCCTGCATCGTTTCCATGATCTGCTGCAGGGTGAGGCTCTCGTCTCCGTTTGGTGCAACACATCCTTGCCTCGTGTTTCTCATCTTGATGGATCTTTTCGTATTCTTGTGAATGGGACGAGTTTTAGATCGTGCCCCACGATGGCCGCCAAATGTTCCCGCCGGTTGACTCAATTGCCTTCGTACGTCTACGACGATCACACGCCCAATTCTCTTTGCCTTCATTCGTGCCTTTCTACTATCAAACACTTGAACCTGCAAAGACAAAGGGGCGCCCTAGAGGCCGTTTGCACTCCGACGCTCAAGTCAATGCTAGGGCTAGGAAACACCAAAACACTTAGCCGTAAAGCTCTGTGAAATTTGTGTGTGTATTCGCCTAAATGTTGCGTACCTGATTAGGTTTGTTACTTCCCTTTTATATACTCTAGGGTTCCGCTGTTTCAGCTACCCGTATTAGGGTTTCTGAGGGTGTGCCTTAACGCCACTATCACCCACTCTTAGGGCAATCTAGCGCGTAAGGCTCCCTTACCGGAGTGCAACCTCTAATGGGATGACCACCTGGGTACCAACTTGTGCACCTGATATCTGGGGCCATCCGTCTTGGGAATGCCTTAGCTGTTCACGTGCAATGCATGCAGTCTACCCTTGGAATGCAACCCTTATGGGCCTTAGCTATTCACACCACACGCATGTGCCCCTCGTGATCTAGGCTTCTCCCTACTGGTAACTGGTGTGTTGTTTGGGATCCACCTTTCGTGGCCCAGCTCCGCTGTTTGAGTCACCGATGTCCGATGTCACATCGCCCTCACTCTATTGCCAAGGACACATCAGCACATCCTGATGATCGACGCCTGACCACTCCGTGACACTCTGGGCGTACCGTTTGCGAGGCACTCTGGGCGTACCGCTTGTGGGACCCCGCTTACGTGACCGACGCCTGACCACTCCTCGACACCCTGGGCATGCCGTTTGCATGGCACTAGCCCATGCCGCTCGTGGGACCTAACTCACGTGGCCCACCTCTACTAGCAGTCAACTACGAGCGAGGAATGATCGGTACAGATAAGCAAGAAATGTTTGGTCCAACCTCGACAGTGGATCTTTCTGGAGTTGCCCGGGGTGCTTCCTTTGTGGAGTTGTCAGGGTGCTTCCTGTAAAAATCCCTAATCATTCAAATATACAATGACATTTAATTGTATAAATTATCAAAATAACACCTCTAATTCTAATGTAAAAGTAACAACAATGTTGATTAGTTTTCTTAAGCATTTAAAACAGAAAAAAAGAATAAAAAAGAAGTAATGAAATTAGGTTTTTTATCAATTAGAATTAATTTATATATATAAACTAATTTGTCAAAGTTTTTTTTTCCAATATCTACATTCATTGCAAGAATAACCACATCCGTATAACAAATTATTTCAGGATGAATCCAAATAACTTACGCAATAGTATAATACTCACTCCCTCCCGAGCAACTTGAAAGTCATAAGGAAAAATGTGTAGTAGTATTAGAATTGTTTGTCACAACCATGACCAGAAAGCCTATTATCTGAATTATGAAATCCAATATTTGAGTTTTGTGAGGTGAATAAGTTGGGGCATAGGAAATCCTAGTAAGCATCCGTTGAAGGCAATCTCTTAAGCTGATGACATGATTTATCATCCAGTAGTACATAATGCTTGTGTAGGGAAGAACCAAAGTCCCTGCGTATCAAATGAAGGAAATCTTCATGAATGAGAGCATGAGAAGTCATGCTCATGTTCCACATCATTTATGCCACCACCATCATAGTCAATAACACTATTTTGTTTAGTAAAATGTTCCTTTTCTGTTTCAAATTTATTAACAAAGCTGCTATCTGGCACATATGCTCTACTTTTCTTGTTAAGCTTACTACTACGGACTTCAGCAATTTTAGTTGCAACCAACACATCTTGTGAATGGCTTCTTCGTGGTTAAGACCATATACCTACAGAGTGCAACCTGTTATCATCAAGGTTCATGATACAACTTAACAACATGATTGGCACTACTGTAGTCCGTACATCCATGGTCTTTTTACCCCCATCATTGCCAGGATCAATAATAAACATCTTCCCATCATTGTTCCCCATTAAAAACTGCTCAACCAAATTATTGAAAACATGTCTTTGTTAGAATATGTGACCTTAAACAAGATGGGGGGTGAACTGTTTATAAAAGATTTTCGAAAACTTTCAAGGTTTAATGAAACTTAGTGAAGAAATCCCGAAGAGGAATCAAGTTAGCCAAGAACATAATCTATTTTAAAGTGAAACATAGAAAAACAACTGGTTGTTTCTTCGATTCAATCGGTTGTTTATACAAGTAAAATTATAAACAACTTAAAAACAAAATTTAAAAGAGACCAGGGAAAAAGAAATGCACACAAGCAGTTTATACTGGTTCACTCTTACAACAAGAGCTACATCCAGTTCCCAGAAACCACTAGGTAATCCACTAAACAATCAAACTAGATTACAAACACCACACACCAAAGTAGTGACCTTGAACCCCTCAAGAAACACACTACCTTTGGCAAACCACACCAAGAGTATTGATCTTCAACACCTCAAGAACACACAACACTCCCTGGCAAAACAACAACAAAAATACAGAAGATTGAGAAAAGAAATACACCTCAAAAAAGTACAACTGAAAAGAATACATTTGCAATCCTATTCCACTCTCACTTGAAAATCCAAAGCTTGATGTGAGTCTTGAAAACTTGAGATCAAATATGCCAAACTGAATTTCTCAAAACTATTCTTACACTTCAGAAACATATAACAAACTATTTATATTTTCCTAAGATTGGTTAAAACCATTAATGAAAGAGCGTATTCAGTTAGAAATCATTTAAGACAGATTCACCATTCAAAACTGAATTCTGTTAGGATTTTCAAAGAAATAATCGGTTGAAAACACGAAGAACCAATTGATTTGGTTTGACAGTTAAGTCAACCAAGGCAAACAACTTTCAACCTTTTTCAAAACCTCTAAGAGAAAAACAACCGATTTGATTCGACAAAACAACAGGATGTTTTTCACTTAGTTTGAAAAACATTTAATTTAAAAAAGGTTTCAATTCACATTAGTTTTAGATTCAACAAAAGAGTAGATCACACTTTAATCTACCCAGATCCCACCCACAACAGCAACACCAGTCTTTCATCAAACATCTTGGATTTGGATTCTTCAAAGCTCTTGATCACTCTTGATCAACAATCTCCCCCTAGACAAATCCCTGGTTGCTTGTGTTGGTCGTGTTTGAATCTGAAACAACACCTGCAAAACAGAAAGTATGCAATCCAGAGCATCTCTAATAGCAGGTTATGATGACACATCAACTAGTTTTCTACATAACCACAAGAGTAGAAAAACCATCCACAAACTATGCCAAAACTAACCAAACTACAACACCAAATCAATCAGCATATGCAACAGAAATTTAAAGCATACTTAAATAAGAGTTATAGCAGTTTTAAGACAACACATAAACCATATTCTCCCCCTATTTGTCTTCACAAATAGAATTAGGAAGACATAAAAATAGATTTAAGAAAGAGTTTGGGAATCAAGAATTCCTAACTCATTTCTTAAAAAGAAAAAACATGTCTTTTGGAAAAGGTTTTGTGAATATGTCAGCAAGTTGCAGTTTTGTTTCAATGAATTTCATCTCACAATCTCCATTGTTCACATGATCCCTTATGAAGTGATGGCGAATCTCAATGTGCTTTGTTCTTGAATACTGAATCTGATTTTTGGTGAGATTTATAGCATTTGTATTGTCACAAAGCAAAGGGACCTTGCTAATCTTTAATCCAAAGTCTTCTAGCTGCTGTTTGAGCCAAAGAATTTGTGCACAACAACTTCCAACATCAATGTATTCAGATTCTGCACTGGAAAGAGCCACACAAGCTTGATTCTTGCTATGCCAAGAAATAAGACTTGATCCAAGAAGATGACATGTGCTACTTGTGCTTTTTTGGTCTAGCTTACACCCTACAAAATCAGAATAAGAATATCCAATTAAGTGTATAGGAGAGTGATAAGGATACCATAGACCAACATTGGTTTTTCCTTTGAGATATTTGAGAATTCTGTTTGCAGCCTTGAGACCAGATTCCTTTGGATTTGCTTGGAATCTTGCACAAAGACACACGACAAACATGATATTCGGTCTACTTGTTGTGAGATAGAGTAAGGAACCAATCAATCCTCTATATTTGGTTCGACCTACCCCTTTTCTAGCCACATCAGCATCCATATAACAACTTGATGGCATAGGTGTGCTAACTTCTTTGCAACTTTCCATTTCAAATTTCTTGAGAATTTCTTTGCAATACTTTGATTGACATAGAAAAATTCCATCTTTGGATTTCTTGACCTGCAGTCCAAGAAAGAATGAAAGCTCCCCCATCATAGCCATTTCAAACTCACCTTGCATGGCAACCACAAATTCTTCACTTAAACTATCTTTGGTAGCACCAAAAATGATGTCATCAACATAGATTTGGACCAAAATAATTTCAGAATTTGACTTCTTGATAAAGAGAGTCTTGTCAATCATCCCTCTCTCATAGCCATTGGATAAAAGAGAGTTACCAAGCCTCCCATACCACTGCCTTGGAGCTTGCTTAAGCCCATGCAAGGCCTTTTTCAGCTTGTATACATGGTTGGGATGTAAATGATCTTCAAAGCCCGATGGTTGTTCAACATAGACTTCTTCATTGATGATTTCATTGAAGAAAGCACTCTTAATATCCATTTGAAACAGTTTGAATCCACTCATACAAGCAAAGGCCAACATCAACCTTATAACTTCTAATCTTGCAACTGGAGAAAAGGTTTCACCATAATCAATTCCTTCTTCTTGATTGCAACCTTTGGCAACTAGTCTTGTCTTGTTTCTAGTGATCACACCTGCCTCATCTAACTTGTTTCTGAAGACCCATTTGGATCTGTACCGACCCGTCCTCGGGCGTTGACCAAAGTCAACATGCGGAAGGACCTGCCAGGGGCTCCAGGGAGGAAGTCAATGTATTGACCACCTTGGGCGTCGCCAGGTATGAGCGTCGCCAGCTTTGGGCGTCGACAGGTTTAGGCGTCACCCACCTTGAAGGCGTAACCCGTTGTCCTGAGAGCGTGCTTTGGCCTGGATGATGTCACCCCCCGATACCCACAGGTAGGAGCGACCGTGGAGGGGGCGGCAGGGAGTGAGGCGGTACGGTAGGGGTCTGGAGGCCTCGGGCCTCGGTATGTCAGGAAGTAAACATAGTTAAGAAAGGTGGATTTAAAGCCACACCCTCAGTACCAGTAAAGAGGGACCCCTATCCACAGCTTACCCGCGCATGAGGTGTAGGAATGCAGCAGAACGCACCACCGCTGATGACCTCTAGAGCAGATACGACCTATAAGAGGCCACGCCTAAGAGGAGCATCTACATGCAGGGTACGTGGGTGGTTCAGGGGAAACGACTCAGAAACGGGTGCATCAGTTGACTCCCGTGCAGTCACCCCTGGGTGCGCCAGCACTCCAACAAGTCTACCACACATGCTGGGATACTCCTAAGTATGGAATACAACGTTGTGAGGTACGCTCACGAAGTGAGCTTAAGTCAGGGAAGCCACGTGGAAGAAACACCAGCAAAGGTATATAAGGCACAAAGAGAAACAACATAAGGTACGTTTTCCAAATACTCTGTCATTTGGCAAACTGTACGCACTTGTGAACTTGAGAGAGAATAGGAGAAAATTTAGTTACGCACCTCTAGAGCATAGTTGTTGCCCTGTTCTGATATGGAGGTGCATGGTGTTTTCTGCCTCGTTTACTGACTTGAGCGTTGGAGTGCAAACAGCGGCGAGCGCGCCATTTGTCTGTGTTGCAGGAAATCTTCACAAGAGGAGGAGTAGACTCGAAGATCCGCATTCCACCGTTAGAAGATACGCACGAAGGTGCTCGAGTTTCTGGTAGGAACAGGATCCAATGATGTTCATCTCATCTGACTTGGGAACAGAAACCATATATCATTCCTAGTAAACTGATTCAGCTCTTCATGCATTGCAACCACCCATTTCTCATCATTAAGAGCTTCTTCAATTGTCTTTGGTTCAACTTGAGAGACAAAAGTTGTGTGCCTGCAGAAGTTTAAGACAGTACTTCGTGTAGAAACACCCTCCTTTATCTGCCCAATGATGTTTTCCACAGAAAGATCCCTTGGAATTCTCCATTCCTTAGGCAACTCATCCTGCTGCAGAATTTCAAGCGGTTGTTTCAACAAATCAATTGTTGTTTTTCTGGACAGGGTTCCAACTTCTGCAGAATGATGTTTTGTTCATCCTCTTTTGTGTTGTTCTTCGAGGATTTCATATCTTTGTGATCAACTTCATCAAACACCAAATGAACACATTCTTCTACAATCATGAGTCTCTTGTTGTAGACCCTATAAGCATGACTATTTGAGGAGTAGCCAATAAAGATGCCATTGTCAGCTTTTTCATCAAACTTTCCCATATTTTATTTCCCATTATTCAGAACAAAACAGCTGCATCCAAACACTTTTAGGTGACTAATGTTTGGCTTCCTTCCATTGAAGATTTCGTAAGAAGTTTTCTTCAAGATTGGCCTTATGAGCACTCTATTCATCATATAACAAGAGGTGCTAACAACATCAGCCCAAAAATATCTGGGTAGAGAGAATTCACTTAGCATGGTTCTTGCTTATTCTTCAAGAGATCTTTCTTTCTTTCCACAAGTCCATTCTGTTGAGGAGTTCTTAGTGCATAAAAGTTGTACATGATCCCCATCTTTTCACAAAATTTGTTGAATTTCTCATTTTGAAATTCCCCTCCATGATCACTCCGTATAGAACCAATGCTACTGCTTTTTGTGTTTTGTAGTCTTCTAGCAAGCTTTTTGAAGGCAGAGAAAGCATCACTCTTTGATTCCAAGAAGAGTGTCCTCGTGTACCTAGAAAAATCATCAACAATAACAAGAGCATAATAGTTACCACCAAGACTCATGGTTCTTGAAGGACCAAACAAGTCCATGTGCAGCAGCTCAAGGGGTTTTGAAGATGAAACAACATTCTTTAATTTGAAGGAATGTTTGATTTGTTTCCCCTTTTGACATGCTTCACATATGTGGTCTTTCTCCAACTTGAGATTAGGTAACCCTATCACAAGATCTTTTGAAATTAATTTGTTCAAATGATTCATGCGAATGTGGGCTATTCTTCTACGCCATAACCAAGATTCATCATGCTTAGAAAGAAGACAACCAATGGAACAAGAAGAAGAGATATCTAAGAGATAAACATTGTTGATTCTTTTACTAATCAACATTACTTCCTTTGAGTTGGGAAGACAAATCTCACAGGAGTTTGGCTTGAAGATGACTTGATAACCCTTGTCACACAGTTGGCTAATGCTAAGCAGGTTTTGTTTTAGACCTTCCACACACAAGACATCATGAATCAATAAGTTGCTCTTGTCTCCTATAAAGCCTCTTCCAAGAATCCTTCCCTTGTTGTTTTCTTCATATGTCACATGCCCTTCTTGTTTGAAAGTGATGCTCACAAACTTAGATTTATCTCCAGTCATGTGTTTGGAACAACAACTATCCAGGTACCACAACTGCATGCTTTCTATCAAATTTCCCTACAAAAGACAAATTCAAGTACCAAGATATGGTCCCCTTACAAAAGTGGGTACTTTTGTATTACATTTATCATTGGGAACTTAAGAATCTTTGGGAATCCATCTCATAATACCTTTAGGAACATAATATTTCCTAATTCTACAGAATCTAACATAGTGGCCTCTCTTCATGCAATAAAAGCATGTAAGAACCGGTTCTTTCGATTTTTCAATCGGTTGTTTTTCTGGCAGTTTTGAAAAAAAACTTTGAAAACTTATTTTGCTTGCTCTGTGGATTAAAACCTAATCTTACTTTTCCTAAAACACAATTTTGAGATGCCAAGACATTCTCAAAGTTGGATTTACCCTTTGAAAGCTTATCCACAGTTTTCACAAGGTAGTGAATCTTCTTTTCAAGAGATTCACAATTTTCACAAACAAGAGAGTCACACTTGCAAGAAGAGTTTTTGTAAAGCATTTCAAGATTTTTAAAATCAGTTTTCGAATTCTCCAACTCTTCTTCTAGTGCCTTGACTCTATTTTCAAGCCAGTTGTTCAACCCTTTCAATCGGTTGTTTAAGAGAGCCAATCAGTTAGCTTCCTCATGAGTTTCTTTAAAATCTTGAAGCAATTGACTATAGTTTTCAACATTTAAAGAAGTACAAGAACTTACACTACTTACATCGTCTTACTTTTTGGCCATCAAACACAGATTTGCTCCTTTTTTATTTTGCTTTCTTTTCTTTCTTGCTTGACTTCTTGTCCTTACTCTCTTTACTTCATTGATACTCTCACGAGTTGCTTTAAGTGTATCCCACATCAACTTAGCAGATTCACATTTTGAGACTTTGAAAAACTATTTAGAATTTAAGGCATAGGTGATAATATTTTTTGCAATGCAATCAAACTTTGCTCTTTTATTTTCATCATCAGTCCATTGGGACCAAGGTTTTTCAATAAAAACATCATCTTTTTCAAACTTGGGAATAAAAGGGCCATTTTCAATAGCATCCCACATTTCTCTATCAAGAGATTCAACCCTAAACCCTAAACCCTAAACTTGAGTAACTACAAGAACTTAGCTCTTGATGCTAATTGTTAGAAAATGTGAGCTTAAACAAGAGCGGGTGAATTGTTTATAAAAGATTTTCGAAAACTTTTGAAGGTTTAATGAAACTTAGTGAAGAAATCTAGAAGAGGAATCAAGTTAGCCAAGAACACAATCTTTTTTAAAGTGAAACACAGAAAAACAACCGGTTCTTTCTTCGATTCAATCGGTTGTTTATACCAGTAAAATTATAAACAACTTTAAAATAGAATTTAAAAGAGATCAGAGAAAGAGAAATGCACACAAGCAGTTTATACTGGTTCACTCTTACAACAAGAGCTACATCCAGTTCCCAGAAACCACTGGGTAATCCACTAAGCAATCAAACCAGATTACAAACACCACACACCAAAGTAGTGACCTTGAACCCCTCAAGAAACACACTACCTTTGGCAAACCACACCAAGAGTATTGATCTTGAACACCTCAAGAACACACAACACTCCTTGGCAAAACAACAACAAAAATACAAAAGATTGAGAAAAGGATTACACCAGATCAAAGTACAACTGAAAAGAATACAATTGCAATCCTATTCCACTCTCACTTGAAAATCCAAAGCTTGATGTGAATCTTGAAAACTTGAGATCAAATATGTCAAACTGATTTTCTCAAAACTATTTCTTACACTTCAGAAACATATAACAAATTATTTATATTTCCTAAAGATTGGTTAAAACAATTAATGAAGGAGCGTATTCAGTTAGAAATCACTTAAGACAGATTCACCATTCAAAACTGAATTATGTTAGGATTTTCAAAGAAACAATTGGTTGAAAACACGAAACAACCGATTGATTTGGTTTGAAAGTCAAGTCAACCAAGTCAAACAACTTTCAACCTTTTTCAAAACCTCTAAGAGCAAAACAACCGGTTGATTCGACAAAAGAACAGGTTGTTTTTCATTTATTTTGAAAAACATTTAACTTAAAAAAAGGTTTAAATTCACATCAGTTTTAGATTCAACAAAAGAGTGGATCACACTTTAATCTACCCAAATCCCACCCACACAGAGCAGCAACACCAGCCTTTCATCAAAAAATCTCCGTCTGAGAATCGTAGTTCCTTGATCAAGAAATCTCTCACCTACAAAGACAAAGGGGCGCCTTGACGGTTGTTTACACTCCGACGCTCAAGTCAGTATTAGGGCAAAAAAACTCCAAGTGTACATCGTAGCTTCAATCTTAGAAACCCTGTACCTTGCTAGGGTTCTTGGCACCCTTTATATAGGTTGAAACTAGGGTTTACCGTTGTGTTGTTACCCTTGTCAAGGGTTCCTTGGGGAACGTCCTTGCGCCGCTATTTACATGATCTTAGCATATCTGGCACATATAACATCCCTTAACTGGAGTCCAACGAATAACAGAGTGGCTGCCTTGGTACCAACTTGTGCAACTAATCTCTGGCGTCGTCTGTTTCTACGGGTGCCCTAAGTATTCACGTGCCATGCATGCAGCTTCCATTGGAAACCCTAACCCTAATGGTTCTTAGCGCCTCCAAGGGTTATTCTCATGTGTCACACCTATATGCGTTATACACACCATGTGCATGGATCCCTCGTGACTTAGGCTTCCCTCACATCCGATGTTTTACCTGATAACTTGGGATAATTCTAGGACCCACCTCGCGTGGCCCAATCACAACGTTCAGACCGCTGATGTCCGATCTCTCCCTCTATTGGCGAAGGCTGATGTCGATTTCCAACATCGGGGTCTATGGTACCAATGTCCGAAGAATGACCAATCCTCTGATAGGTGCGTCTGGGGACCACCTTACATGGCCCCCTTCCACTATCAGGCACCATTTCGTGATGTCTGAAGTCAGCCCCTCGGATCGATGACCGGGGACTGGTCGGGACACAACCCCCCAATCTCGAGTTGCAACTTGTTTCAGTGAAGAGACTAAGTGGTCGCGCTGGGCGACCTACGTGGCACTGGGTAATTGGCGTGAACAATACACCAAAGGGACGTCTCACCACACTTCTTAGATCAACGTACAGGTGGCAAGATCAACGGTTGGGACTTGTTGGCGCTTGAACTTCTTCGTGCACTGTTCAAACCCTTAAACTCTTACGCTCTCTTCACTGTTTCATCACTTTCACTTAAGCGAATATTTCCCTCGATTATTTCTGTGAAACGCTCTCTCTTCTCTCTTTTGAAACCTCAAACCTTCGAACCTCAACATTCAAAGGTATGATCTTTCCTCGATGAATGCTCTTGCTTTATGATTTCGCTGTCCATAACATGCTATAACTTCCTGGGACTGTTTATGTTTTCTGCATTTTAGGTTTCTTGCACATTCATTTCCTCTGTTTTACGCATCGAGTCTCTGTTCTCTGGCTTTTTTCTGGTTTTGTCGAGTCACACCATCTTCCTCCTCTAAAGTTTCATTTTTCTTCTCTTTTCTAGCTCTTCCTTCAGATTCTAGCTCAGTTTCGTCTCCATCCCGTGTTCCATCTACAACACCAAACCCTCCTCCTTTCGCCTCCATCTATAAGTCCTTATACCACTGGGCACCCGCTGCTATTCTAAATGAGACCTCCAGCTTTACCTCTCTTGAGAGTATAGCTGCTTATAGGAAGAAGCAGACCTCACAAATCACGCGTTTTCGGTAAAGACCACGACAAGTTCGTGAGAATGGTGGCTTGCAGAGTAGGGGAGTCGGTGTGTGTTGATGAGTCTTCAGACCCCGAAGGCCCTTTCTGTTTTATCTACTCCACTATTTTTATGAGGCTTGGGCTTCGATTACCCTTTACCCCCTTTGAGCGAGCACTCCTAACTGAGGTGAACGTCGCCCCCACCCAACTGCACCCCAACAGCTGGGCAAGCTTCTTCTTCTTCAAAGTGAAAAGTCCAGGCAAGAAGCTGTGGGTAAGCTTTAACAGCGTCGTTGGGATGGTGCTTTTAACACTCTTCCAGCAATCCTACAAGAGGGTTAAAGAAGCACTTCTTCAAAGTGCGGTGCAATCGGAGGGATCTCACCTTTTTAGATGGGTTCCCTCTCTACTGGGTGGAGAAGCCAAACCTCCAGAAGCCCAGGTGCCTTGAGGACCTTTCCCCTCAGGAGCGGGAAGTATGTGACCTCCTCTCTAGACTCCATACCTCCTTTAGTACATTCGAGCTGCTCAAACTTGAGTTTAGCCCCAAGGCCCTTAAGAGTTACATCGGTACCCTTCTTATTCCTTTCTTATCTTTGTCCGCACCTTTATTTGTTTTATTGTTATTACCTACGTGTCCCGACTTGCTGTCTTCATACAGATATGGGCTTTAACAAAGACAGGAAGAAGAAGTTGGCCGAACTGCTTGCCAAGTGCAGAGCGGCCGCTGCTGGCATGGGCACTTCAACGCTTAGATCTCCTCTAAACTCTGTCACTTCTGCTCCTAACACCACTGAGCCAGCCCCTGTCGATAGGTAGAAAGGGGTGGTGGTGGTGGTTGTTGATTCCGAGGATGAGGATACCTGTACAGGCCTTGTCTTCAAGAGGCCAAGGGTGAGCGAAGCCGCGGTGCCCTCCCATTCTACATCTGGCAGACTCACCCCGCCTTCAGGGATAATCCTCCGAGTGCTTCCTCCCCATGCGATCTCGTGGTACACGAAGGTGGGGGGGAGACCGCCCCTGAAGACTGCCCAATGCCTCCTGCTCCCGAGCTCCCTGTGCTCCTCCAACAAGCCCTCAAGTGCTTCCAAGACAAGGAGATGTTGGAGAGCTTGAGCGGCAACCTCTTCCAATACCGCGTGGCCTACGGCCTTGGAGACTTCCTTGTCACATCCAGCCTTGCCCTAAGTAAAGCTTAAGAGAAACAAGAACTCCAAGCTAGGATGGCAAAACTGAAGGAGGAACTGGCCCTCAAGACCAAGGTTTTCTCCAACCGCGAAACTGCCATGTACCAGGAGTTGGCAAGTCTTCGCCCATTCGAGAAGGACGCCAAAAAGCTTTTTTTTGACAAGATCCAAGCGACCGTCAATCTGGAAGCGAAGATCTTGCCCCTTCGCAACAAGGTGGTTGACCTGGAGGAGAAGGTCGAGGGGATGCAGGCCAAAATGGCCAAGTTGGAGGAGAGGGCCACCCAGCGCGAGGTCCGGCTGGGGCAGGTAAAAGTGGAGCTGGCCGAGAAAGTTGAATTCTTCAAGAAGACAGAAGAGGAGCTCAACAATGATGTTGTCGATGCTTACGGTGAGGGGTACCAAGATGCCATGGCTTAGTTTTCCTATGTGCATCCTGAGGCGGATCTTTCCCCTTTTAGTGAGCCCAAATGGGTCGTGATGGGCAACTCGTGCTTAGAGAGTAACTGCCCTGTAATTCTGTCTTCTTGGTGAAATATTTGCTCCTCGTATATATATTTATATCTTTATAACCATTTGTCTTTCCTTTAACTGCTTGTCTTAGCTGCTTTAGCTTGCATTTTCCTGCCTTTACTTGCATCGACTTCAACGAACAGCGCCTTCGACATAGATTCCCGCTTTAGATAGCACGCTTGAATATACATTTTATCTTGTGTGCACGGATCTCTTAACGGGCTCGACCTTTGTTTGAGGATAAACTCCTCTTGCTGTTTTTACTCTTCTTCTTGCAAAGTAAGGCTTCCTGCAGATCTTGTCCTTACCCCCCCTAAGATCGAAGGGAGTATCTTGCTGGGATCATTGGCGAATCACATCATTCTCAACCTTGGCTTACTAACAAAGGGAGAGGTGCGTCCTCCCGATCTCGACCCTGCATTACAAAGGTAAGGGTGAACTTAATTGATGAGCCATGTTGTTCGACCCTGGAGTTTATACACAAGAGGGGGGCTCCGTAAGGAACTATACTGCCCTCATCTTGGTGTTTCTAACTCGGGTGAACGACTCTTACCGACCTCATCCTTGCTGTATACCGTTCTCAACTGAATAACTGAATATTTTATTTGGGTGACCTCGTTAAAAAAAAAACCCTTATGATGGAAAAAGAGCATTCCCTTAAAACGTGTACAATGCCAAACATCTTTAACTAAAATAAAACTTAACATTGGTCGCGTTCCAAGTTCGAGGGATCGCGCCACCCTCTAATATTTCGAGCCTGTATGCTCCATTCCCAAGGGCCTCCGTTATTCTGAAAGGACCGGTCCACTTAGAAGATAGCTTATTTTCTAACTGGTACGGGTGGGACTTTCGCATCACCAGGTCGGTGACCTGGAACTGCCGAGGTCTCAACTTGGAGATGTATTTGTACTCCACCCTCCTCTTCAAGGCTTCACCCTTGATTCTTGCTTCCTCCCTTACTTCATCTAGTATGTCCAGGTTCAACTTTCTCTCTTCGTTGGACTCTTCGACCACGAAGTTCTGGAAACGCGGTGAGTTCTCTTGGATTTCTATTGGAATCATTGCGTCCGAACTGTACACCAAGCTAAAGGGTGTTTCCTTGGTTGTGGACTGGGGAGTAGTGTGGTAAGCCCACACAATTCTAGGAACTTCTTCGGCCCAGGTCCTCCTGGCTTTGTCTAGCCTTCTTGATATGAAATCAATAGCAAGATAGAGATGATTCTTTGACATTCTATGGAATCAACTTGAGTTGGAGATAACTTAGGCACTTTTAATAGAATTGGATGAAGGTTCTATGTTTCAAGAACTCACCAAAACTTGCACCAAACACCAAACTCATATGAAAGATCCATCTATTGTCAATTGAACCGAACAAATTGTGTAAAAAGGCAAAAACACCGATTAAAATGAGCAAGAACAGAAATGCACCGAACAAATCAGCTAGAATTGAAGAAGGAACAAATAGAAACAGCCAATAAAACTAAGAACTGAAGCAAAGCTAAAAATAGACTGAATTGCCGAACCAAAAAGAAGCTAAACATGTTTTAGGAATTTCATATGAATATGGAGATGAAAGAAAGAAGAACTTATGGAGATGGATGCTTTGGTTTGATGATCACGCCACTTAGAGGATGAAGGCTCCAAGATGAGCGAGCTAGTGTCGCCACTTGAGAGAACCAAATGCACTCAAGACAAGACAAGGTGAAGGAGAAGACAAGTTCTCACAAATTCTCTCTCAAATTGAGTAGAGTTTCTTTATTGCTAATTTCCAATCTGCATTATGAAGGACCTAAGCCCTCCTTTTATAGGAGCAAGGGTTGGTCATTTACATAGCTTATTCCCTAAGCTACCCAAAATGCTCCTAAGCTTACGCCCCCTTACTAAGCTCACTCCCCAAGCTTCTAGAATTTTCTAAACTAAAGCCTAGAGATGTTTTTACAAAAGAGGTGTCTAATGTTTCCCTCTAAGCATCTTTCTAAACACTATTCTATATTATTTACAATTTAAAAGAAACTATAAAGAGATATATTTAATTGAAGCCCATTCTTGAAAGCTTGTAGACTTCTTTGGCTTTAGGCTTGATCCTCTCTTTATTTTATGTCTTCTTTTAATTTTGAGAAGACTAGAAGGAAGAACTTCAAATGTGAGGGTGAATGCCCTCTTCCTTCATTAATAAAAGCCTCCTTTATTTGATTCTCATCATACTCCTCGAGTTGGAGAGAATTCGTCCACGAATTCTGAATCCCTGCATATAACAAAGTCAGTTTATTTTTACACTTAAAAGTGGAAGAAAAAGGTAAACATGACTTAGCATTTGGAAACAAAGGAATTTTAGAAAAGGAGGTTCTAGAAATCGAACAAGTTGGAAAAATTTGTTTGGGAATGACGATATGTTTTGGAAAAAGACCTCTTAAATGGTGAGAACCATTAGGAGGTATAAAATCATCCCTAACATTTTTTAACCAAGATGGTGTTGAAATAGGAACCTTGGGTAATGAAAAAGATAAGGAAGGAAAACACCATGGAGGTGAAAGGATAAGACCCATGTCAACTTGGCCTTCTTTGTCTTTTTCATATTTACTTGTGGTAGGTGGGTGAGTTAGGTCTTGTTTTACCTTGTTTATCATTAAGGTTTGCTTTTGTGGACAATGAAGAGCTATGTGCCCAAAACCTAAACATTTAAAACATTTGATATTTGAAGTTTTGGTATGTGACTTAGGAGTAGAAGGATTTGTAGTAGAAACTTTTTTTGGAGAAGTGGTTTTCAAAAGATATAATTCCATCTTGATGGCTATGCGAAGCACTTGCTTTAAAGAAGAGTACTCATTTAATTCTATAAATTCTCTAATATTGCTTCTCAAACCACGTATAAACCATTTTATCTTTGACTCTTCATTAGCATGCATATTCATTTTAGTCAAAGTTGTTTCAAAATCTTTAAAGTATTCATCTACCATCCTATGTCCTTGAGGAAGCCTTTGGAACTTCAACAAGTGTTCCTTCCTAGAAGGAGGAACAAACCTCGCACGCATACACTCTTTCAAAGTATTCCAAGAAACCACAGGAGGTTTCTTGCGATATATAATGTCCATTACAATTTTATGCCACCATTCTTTGGCATAGTCACTAAATTCTAAGGTGGCTAGCTTATATTTGTGCTCATCTAGGATCTCATGGAGGTAAAAAAATCTGTTCACATTTAGCCTCCCAATCTAGATACACATTAGGATCACTATCCCCATTGAAACTAGGAATTTTGACCGAAGGGAGCTTGGCCTTTGCATCTCGGTAATAGCCATCTTCAAGTTTATCTTCATGAGCATGAGGTCTATATCCATGAAAGTGGGGTTGAGGTCTCCTTCTTCTATGTTCTTCTTCACGGCCATAATCATTGGAAGAACCTCTAGATGAAGGTGTATGAGAATGACGTTCTCTATTGATTGATTTAGAGGACCTAGTTTGCTTCATTTCAACTCTTTGTATTCTTTCCTCCAACTTTCTTATAGCTTCATCTTAGAGCAAGGGCTGGTCATTTACTTAGCTTATTCCCTAAGCTATCCAAAATGCTCCTAAGCTTACGCCCCCTTACTAAGCTCACTCCCCAAGCTTCTAGAATTTTCTAAACTAAAGCCTAGAGATGTTTTTACAAAAGAGGTGTCTAATGTTTCCCTCTAAGCATCTTTCTAAACACTATTCTATATTGTTTACAATTTAAAAGAAACTATAAAAAGAGATATTTAATTGAAGCCCATTCTTGAAAGCTTGTAGACTTCTTTGGCTTTAGGCTTGATCCTCTCTTTATTTTATGTCTTCTTTTAAATTTTAGAAGACTAGAAGGAAAAACTTCAAATGTGAGGGTGAATGCCCTCTTCCTTCATTAATAAAAGCCTCCTTTATTTGATTCTCATCACTTCTCTTCAGACCTCTGGCAGAACTCGGTTGGCAGACTCGACCTGCCCGTTTGTCTGGGGGTGTTCAACTAACGTGACCACCTGCTTTAGTCCCAGCTCTGTACATAACTTGCTCAATTGCTGGCTTGCAAACTGGGTACCACTGTCAGACACCAATCTCTTCGGAATTCCTAAGCGACATACTATATTTTTCCACATAAAGTGTTGAACCTTATAGGCTGTGATTTGCGCCACTGGCTCAACCTCGATCTGTTAGAATTTATGTTTTAAACTAGAGGGGGTGAATGGTTTAAAGAGGGTTTTCGCAAACTTTTTAAGATAGAATGAAATTCTTAGCAAGAAACCAGATTTAGGAATTCAGTTTGCCAAGAACAAAGCTCAAAACAGAAAATCACCAGAAAAACAATCGGTTGTTTATACCAGTAAAAATAATAACAACTGAAATTAAAGAGTTTAAGGAAGATTGATATGCACAAACAGTTTATACTAGTTCACTCTTAACCCAAGAGCTACATCCAGTTTCCCAGAAACCACTGGGAATCCACTAGGTAATCAAATCCATATTACATACACACACCACCAAAGAAGTGACCTTGATCCCCTCAAGACACACACATCCTTTGGCTCAACACACACTCCACCAAGAATGTTGATCTTGACAACCTCAAGAGCACACAACCATTCTTGGCTTTACAACACCAGAATGTACACAATACTTTAGAACGAATTACACTGTTACAGAATCAACTGAAATCAATATAGAGTAATCCTATTCCGGTTTTTTGACCATGATGGGGTTATTTTTTTTGGTTTTTACCAAAATGGGGTCCGTTTAAAAAAAATTACAAACTTAGGCAAGTCGTGTCAATTCGGTACGACTTCATATGCAGAAGTCGTCCCTATTAGGCACGACTTCTGACATGTCATACTAAAGTAGAGAATTACTGTTGTGAATTTGCAAAATAAATAGCTTGAGAAGTAATGATTTTACAAAACACGTAATGATGAGAAGAGATTAATTAGAACTAAACAAATTAGTAAGATTCATTACAAGATATAAAATAAAACTATAAAGTTGAACTAGAAGTAAATTATTTATAGGAAGACGTGACACAATGTGTGTTGAGTTTATTACTGTCTAAGTTCAAGAGGGGAGGGGTGAATTGAACATATAAAATTTTCGCAAATACAAACAGTTTTCAGTATATCAGAGGAAAAAGAACATATTGTTTTTAAGAGAAACAAAATTGATTCTTCAGAACAGTCTAACACAATTTGAACTTGTTCAGATTAAAATTGCAATCAACAGAGAGGTATAACAAAATCAGATTGGTTAAATTTTACCAGTTTGAAGAATACAGATTATGCCAAGAAATCAATCAGTTCATTCAACACAAGGTTTCAAAGGAAATGATTCTTTGTCAGGATTTAATGAATAAGACTATTTGTCCTTAAACCAATGAAAACCTCATATACAAGTGTTGTGTTAGTGATTAGAGAACTTTAACAAATCAGGAAGAACAATTTTTATTAAACCCAGATTTAACAGATTTGATTTCAAAAGAACAGATTTCGTTCTTGACAGAATTAAGCAAAAACCATAAACGAGTGCAGGGATGAGAAGAAAAGTATAGGCAAACTTTTATACTGGTTCACTCATAAATAGCTACATCCAGTTCTACCTTACTTGAAGATGGAATCCACTAAAACCAATATCAATCACTTACAAACACAAGAGTTCTTGAACACTACAAGAACAATACAACCAATGCTGAAAAACCCTATTTCAGCACACCTTGCACTCCAAGAAACCCTATCAAGGAGTGACTAACACTTACACCTTTACAAACCAGAATAAAGGAAATATAACACCTGAAAAGAAGATACAAGAACTCAAAACCAGTAGTTCAATTTGCTGCAGAACTACACCAGCACCTTCACCAAGATCAAAGTTTTCCTAGAAAAGGCACACTTGAAAATCCCTTTGGAAAACCTTTCAAAAACTCTTTTCAATCCTTCTTCTCACACAGAAAGTGTTTAATCTCTGTCAAAAACGTGATTGCTCAACAACCTTTCATGTGAGAGAAGCTTTTCTTTATATAGAAAACAATTTCTAACTACTTTTCAAAAAACAGTTGAAAAGCTGTTATGAAAACAACAAATTCAGTTTAAACTAAACAAATTTATTTTAGGAAAACTGCCAACTCAGCTAACTAAAATAACTGTCTGGGTTGTACCTTTGGTGCCCTAACCAACTTTCGAAAATCCTTTCAGCAAACCAAAATTAAATCTGTTCTTTTACAGAGAAACAAATTTATTTTTGTGCAGTATCCTAATTTTTTGAGAAAACTCTAAAAAGCTTTTGGAAAAACTTTTAACCACTTCAAGTGCTTGATCTAAGCTTGGTTAGGCATCTAGGATAGGTCATGTGGCAAAAGGCAACCTTACACATACACAAGCCTAAATACAAGGTCATCTAAACCCATTACAAACTTCAAAGCAAACGAGTTATTTTCTACATCAAACACACGCTAAAACTAGGTAGAGAAGAAGCTTCATCCATCTTCAACAATGTGGTCTTCGTATTTGTCGTCGAGGTCTTCGTGGAAGAGGATCATCAACGACATGTTCATCATCGTTGTTACAGGCTTCATTATGAGATGCTGGTGAGGGCATTGTGGGTCGATAATGCATGGATGATGTTGGATTATATGCAAAAAGAGGGGTGAATGCCGAAGTTCCCAATATATTTGGTGGAGTGGAAAAAGTACCTGAAGGAGAAGGTAAAAAGTTATACGTGTAGGAATCTGATGGTGTGGAGAATGAAGTGACAGGGCAGAAGTCGTGCCAAGTTGGCACGACTTCAGTATGACATGGCAGAAGTCGTGCCTAATTGGGACGACTTCTGCATATGAAGTCGTGCCAAATTAGCACGACTTGCCTAAATTTGTAATTTTTTTTAAACGGACCCCATTTTCGTAAAACCCAAAAAAACTAACCCCATCATGGTCAAAAAACCTCCTATTCCACTTCTCTCTTGAATAACCAAAGCTCAAAGTTAAAACTCAAATCTTTGAAAAGCTCTTTGAAAAACTCAAATCTGTTTTTCTTTCTTGTTGTTTGTTACAAAATAGTAACAAACTATTTATAGTATTCAAATCTTGGTCAAAGCATTTAAAGCAAGAGCATATTCAGTTATGAAATAAATTAAAGCTTGTTCTCGCCGGTTGAGCAGGGTCGTCTTTGCGCGTGGCTTGTCCTTGCGAACTAGGGCACCTTCGTTATGCTCCGTCTGTGATACCTGAAAAGAAGTGAACAAAGGGGCGCCCTCGCGGCCGTTTGCACTCTGACGATCAAGTCAGCTAGCGAGAAACATCAAAGGTGACACATCTCCGTATCGGAACACCGTAAAGAATGCTCTGAAGGTGGTCGAAAAATAACTGAATCACTAAAACTGTGTTGCCCTAATCGTCTTGTGCACACAGTGGGTGCGCCGCGAAAACAACTAGGGTTTGTGCTTCTGTGTAAAGCTATGAGAATTAGGTCAAAACTCGGATCCCTTTCAAATGTCCCCAAGCCCCTTTTTATACACCTTCTACATTTAAAGCGCGTTAAAGCGCATTGAAAGCGTATAAAAATATTCCTTGGAACGTTCGAATCTTAACTGAATTAACGCGTACCTTAGCGAACTTTTTAGGAAAGCCTTGATGTTTTCAGCGCTTATTGCCTCATGTTCTTCTGACTTGATCGCGACTCTTCGTGGAGGGCCCCACAACGCCGTAACCCAACTTAGGGTTAATCCATCATGCAAAACCCTCCTTTCTCGAAGTGCATTTGGCGCAAGGGGGTGACTTTCTGGGTGCCAACTCCGGCCCCCCAGCCTCTAGTCACTCATCTTGGGAGTGTATCTACCTTTCTCTCGTACCATGCACGTGGTTCTCCCCTGGGCGTGGCCCCCTCATGGGTCGTATCTGTCCCAGGGTCTCCCAGCGGTGGCGTGGGTACTTCACGAGCCAGGTTACCCCCTACTGGTACTAGAACTTGTGGCTTTGAAGCCACTTTTATCTTCTCTTCATTGTTGTTCTGAGCCATCGGGGCCCGAGACTTCCTCACGGTGTTGCCCCCCCTCCATGGTCTTTCCTACCCATGGGTATCGGGGGGTAACACCGTCGATGTCTTAATCTTGACTATTTCTTAACTTGGTGACGCCTTAACCTAGCGATGCCTTTAGCCTGGCAACGCCCTTCTTGGACGACACCTTTGCGAGGCGACGCCTTTCTTAGGCGACGCCTTTGCGAGGCGACACTTTTCTTAGGGGAAGCCTTCTTGAGGCGACGCCCTAACCTGACGACGCCCCAAGCGGTCAACCTGTTGACCTTCTTTCCCTTCTTTGGGGCCCTCGAGCGGTCCAACCATGTGTTGACTTTGACTTTGACTTTTGGTCAACGCCCCGGGACGGTACACAAGCCCCCCAGTCTTGAGTTGATAACTTGTTTTCAGCGAAAAGACTAAGGCTTCGCCCTATTGTCCACGTGGCATTTTGATGACGTGTCATTCTCTGATCAACTGACGTGACATTCTCTGTACGGCGGATGTGACATGCCTTCGAGTGTTCTGACGATGTGACCTTTTCTAAGCTAGAAAGTTGACGCTTTGGGTCATGCCCTCATCTCTTCACACATGGCTCAATCGCACGGCCAGCGCTTGGTGCCCTTTGCGCTTCAAGTTAGCGCTTAATCCTTCGACACGTGTGCGATCCAACGGTTGAGGGTGCGCGCCACTAGCGCTTCTTCGAGTTAACGTTATAACCTTTCAAAAAATGCGCGCTTAGAGCACTATTTCATCACTTCTCATTTCTCTCATACTGTTCACCTTCTTCTCCGAAAATCTCTCTGCATTCTTTCTTCGCACCCCACCCTTCGTTAACCCGATCACTCAAAGGTACGATTTTTCTTCTTCGATGACTCCTTCTATCTACTCTATTGCCCTTGTAACTGCCTGGGACTGTTTATATTCTCTGCATTTCTGTGTTCTACTTGTTTTCTTCGTTTTTTCCCGGTTCTTCTCCTTTCCGCGTGGGTAGGATTTTCCTAGGGTTTTCTTCCCCCTTTGCTTCTTCGAGCCCTCTTTGCTGAACCTTTGCCTTTTCTTTTTCCTTCAGCTCTTCATCGATCCATGGCGCGAACAAAAATAACTCCCAATCCCCCTCCCCCAAATGCTCACTACAAGGCCCTCTATTCATGGGCTTCCGAAGAGCTATTGAACGAATGCACCAAACTGACCACCGTTGAAGACGTAGAGAATCACCTGGGTGACTTGCGGTTGTACAACTTTAACTCCTTCTACAAAACCCACGATTCCCATGTCTCTATTAGCCATGGCACCCCTGGGGAGCCAGTTTGTGTCCAATGGGGGAAAGCCTTTCTTTTTCCTCTACCAAGAGGTATTCAAACGCATTGGTCTGCGCCTCCCATTCACATCCTTCGAGAGGGAGCTGCTCACAGAGGTCAACGTAGCCCCTGCCCAACTACATCCGAACGGCTGGGCCTTCGTAAGGGCCTTCCAAATCTTGTGTGGGTACCTGGGCATCCCACCATCAGTGGATGTTTTCCTCCACTTCTTTGAAGTAAAAAAGCAAGGGAAAAGTCTCTGGGTGAGCTTTTCCGGGGTTGCTAGCAGGATCCTCTTCACCCTCTTCCAAAACTCCTTCAAAGGTTGGAAGGGCAACTTCTTCAGGGTGTGTTGCGCCAAGCACGACACTACAGCCCTGGATGGCTTTCCCATATATTGGACGGAGAAGCCCAATCCCACCAAACCTAAGTCTTTGCATGAGTTGGCCTCCACAGACAGGGAGGTCTGTGTGGCGTTGGCTGGCCTGAAAGTCATCTTTCACACCCCAACATTGATTTCTCGCGAGTTTAAGGCCGACGCCCTCTCTGCATACTTTGGTATGGAGTCACATCCTTTACTTTTTTTCTTCATATCTGATTCATAGTCGTGCTTCTCTCCAATTATTGTGATCAATGTTTGTCTATTCTAATCTCCATGTGTGCTGTTGCTCTGTAAATTTACTTTAGTAGTAGAATTGAATCATGTGCCTGGCTCTGAGTTCAAATATTGATTCCATGCTTTTATGTATCGCCGTATACATTGATACTTCCCCCTTAACTAACCTTTGTTGCTTGTTTGCCTTGGTGCAACATCGGTGATGGATTCTGCGACGAGGGTTGAACTGGCTAGGTCTTTGAAGGCTCGCCTTGGCGTGACGTCCACAAAGGTTGGTGCCTCCCTCACTTCCCCCCTTAAGTCCAATCCATCGGCATCATCATTACCATCCCAATCTTCCGAATCTCCCCATTCCCCCCATTCCCACCAAACACCAAACTCCCTCCTCACATCACAAACACCTTCTGTTCCGGCCGGTTGACCTGGGACTTCTTTGTGCGCGACCTCACCCATCAGCTAGGGACTCCTTCCCACTGGTTACCTGTGGATTCCTGCAAAGAAGGACAAAAGGGCGCCCTAGCGGCCGTTTGCACTCCGATGCTCAAGTCAGCTAGCAAGAAACACCAAAAACTCTACACCTCCGTATCGGAGCACCGTGAATGGCACTCTGAAGGTGGTATAAAGAAACTGTCTCTAGTGTTTATTTTCTCCCTCTGGCAAACAACCTCTCTCTCTCTCTAGTCCCTTGTCCGTAATCTCAAGACTCGAGCAAGCAATTAGAGTGTACTCTCGGAAAGTCTGCCAAAAGTTCCAACCCCGTTTCCAACATTCAAAGTGCTATTTAAGCTACCCCAGCATTCAAAGTGCCTTAAAACGCATTTAATTATAAAACGTTCAGTGCATTTAAGACGTTTAAACCGCTTAGGAGCATTTATAGTACCTTAAACACTCGAAACGGAAACTGTATTAAATAACTTTAATTACCTTGTGTACCGACCAGGTAGTCGGGAGTGATGACGTAGCAGCAAGTGGTAATATAGGCGTATTGAACGGAGCACCTGGCTGACGGAAGGAAAGGACATCGGGAAGTTCGTGTAGTCGCCAATCGTTAAGTTGGCGTGCTCCGATCTCTAGCATGTCTAAACCGACGGTCACCAGGTTTGTGTTGTAGTCGCCGTATGTGAGCTTAGGCGACCAAGTGATCAGAGATCGCCGAGAAGGGGACATCGCTGAAAGATCAGGAAAGCTTGTTCAAGGCCTTCAAAGGGCACGAGCATGAAGGATGAAGTTGTCAGATGATCATTCCCTAGCCAGAGGTTGAGATCAGGGAACAAGTTTACCAGAACATGCACGATGAGCAAGTAATGCAGATCGTGATAGCAGCAGGCGAGACCACAGAGAAGGTGTGCATGGTGGCACCCGTGCTCGCCATTAGAAGAGATCGCGCTCCAAGGCAGCTAGCTATACACCGAGTTGCTCCTCACCTGAGTAACTTAGTCGAACAGCCCGAAGAGTAGAAGTGGCGCTCAAGCAGAAGACGCTCCAGATGGCGACACGTGTACAGCTGGATGCGAGCCACGTGTCCAGAGGTGTAACCGTCAGGAGAGAGAAAATGCACAGGTATATAAGGAACTCTTAACAGATTCTGAGGTACGCGCGTTTAGAACACTTCTTTACGCTTTGAGAATACTTGAGTACGCTGAAAGAGTTTTTGCACGGTTCCTTGAGTTCCTAGCTTATCTCTCTTAGAGTTTTGGTGGTTCCGTCACTGACTTGAGCGTCGGAGCGCGATCGGCCGCAGCGGCGCCACTCTGTCTTTTGCAGGTTCTTGAGGTGAATCGAGGTGTGAAGGACGGAAGCTAGCATGGTGCAAAGCCGATCCAGGGAAAGATACCTTTGACGTGGCAAGGCTCTTGCGTTCTGGTTAACAGGCAGGATCATCATCAGGTGCCCACCGTGGGGCCGTGTAAAACCTGTCCCCATCCACAGCGTGAGTTCTTAAAGTTTCTGTAGTTTCTGTGTGGTTGTGTGCTGGTGCAACCATTTTCCACCATTCGTTCGAGCTTTTGTTCGGTGATTTCGAGTTTTCCACCTTTCGTTCGAGTTTTTGTTCGGTAATTTCGAGTTTTCCACCGTTTGTTCGAGTTTTTGTTCGGTGAATTCGAGTTTTCTGCCGTTCGTTTGGGTTTTAATCGATAGTCTGAAGTTTTCCACCGTTCGTTCGAGCTTTCGATCGGTTTCTTGAAGTTTCTTGCTGTTTGCGCAGTTTTCAATCGGTTGTTTCGGAGTTTTTTCCGTTCGTTTGCGTTTCTGGTTGGTGAATCGGAAGTTTGCTGGAGGAGCGGTAGGTTCGTGGTGAGATTGCAAGTTTTTGCGAAGGTTTCGACGTCTGAATCTATCGGCGTGGTGTTGTGGTTGCGTTTTTGGAAGTTCTTGGGAGTTTAGGAGTTTTGGACCGGTTGATTGTTGGATTGATCATTTGCTGGAGAAGATTTTGTTCGTTGGAGTGTGGTTTGCTGAGTTTTCATGAGAAAGATGAGAAGCAACCGTTCAAGTCCCGTTGTGCCAGTTGCTGCAGAAGGCGCCATGACCATGGCACAGATGATAGAGATCATGCGTGCGCTGCAAGCGAATGTGGAGGCATCGCGCATAGAGCAAGCGAAGATGCATGAAGACCTGGTCGCCTCTCAGGCCAGGAATGAAGAGCTCAGCAAAGTAACTGAGGAGTTGCGTCAAGCTCTTCAGGAGCAGAGAGGACGCCCAGTTGTTGAAGAGGTCGCGCCGTCGTCGCCACCACGCGTTTTCCCAATGTCGTTCGCTCAGGCGATCACGGACACGCCAACTCATGCCCCCAACATCTAGTCACTCACTACGAGAGCGTATCTACCTTCCTCTCGTACCCCGCACCTGGCTACCCTGGGCGTGACCCTCCTCATGAGTCGTATCTATCCCAAGGGCGTCTCTGGGGCGGCAGGGGCACTTCAAGAGTCAGGTTGCTCTACACTGGCGCTATTACTATGGCCTTGAAGCTACCTTTCTCTTCTCTTTATTACTACCCCGAATTATCAGGATTTGAGGCCTTCCCACGGCGTCGCTCCCTCCATGGTCTTTCTTACCCATGGGTATCGGGGAGCGACACTGTGATTGCCTTGCTTTTGTGACACTTGGCCTTGGCGACGCCCTAGCTGGGCGACGCCTTGACTTGGCGATGCCTTCACCTAGGCGACGCCTTATGTTGACTTTGACCCCGGCGTTGACTTTGACCTTGACTTTGTAAACGCCCGGATACGGGATGGTATACCTTCCATTGCCCAAACACCCCACTCTTCTCCAACACTCCAAACACCTTCCTCACCTCTTCCCATCGCTGCAATCCCACTGGCTGCAACCAGTGCACCCTCCAGAGCCCTTCCCGACAAAGGCAAGAGGGTGCTTGTGGTGTCTTCTGAGGACGACGATTCTGATGTGGGGCCTGCTTATAAGAGAAGGAGGACCAATCGAGTCATCCACTCGCGCTCTCCTTCGCCTCAGCACGGTTACTCTGAATCGTCGCATAAGAGAAGGAGGACCAATCCTCGCATTCCAACTACGTGGGATGGGGCTTCCTTCTAGGGTGTCTAACTTGTACGAACCATTCCCCTTAGCTTTGGTTACTCTGAATGGTCCAGTCCACTCAGGAGACAACTTGTTTTCTAACTCGTACGGGTGAGCCTTCCTCATGACCAAATCACCAACCTGGAACTGTCGTAGCTTCACCTTAGAGCAGTACTGACGCTCCATTCTTCTCTTCACAGCCTCAGCCTTAATTTTCGCCTCTTCTCTGGCTTCATCTATTAGGTCCAGGTTCACCCTCCTTTCTTTGTTGGACTATTCTGCCACGAAACCTAGGAAACGGGGAGAACTCTCGTGGATCTCTACTGGGTTCATGGCGTCCGATCCATACACCAGGCTGAAAGGCGTCTCCATGGTGGAGGATTGAGGGGTGGTGTGGTAAGCCCATACAATCCTTGGTACTTCTTCTGCCCACGCCCCTTTAGCCTTCTCTAATCTACGTTTCAAACCTCTCAACAAATCCCTGTTTGCTGACTCGACCTGCCCATTTGTCTGGGGGTGTTCAACTGATGCGAACACTTGCTTGATTCCTACTTTCATACATAGCTTCCCCAATTGTTGGCTCGCGAACTGGGTGCCATTGTCTGAAATGAGACGCCTTGGCACCCCAAAACGACACACAATGTTATTCCAAACAAAGTGTTGTACCTTGTGGGCAGTGATCTGTGCCACTGGTTCGGCCTCTATCCACTTGGTGAAGTACTCGATGGCAACGATCAAGTACTTCATCTGCCTTATCGCCAACGGGAACGGGCCTAAGATATCAATTCCCCAAGTATGAAAAGGCCACGGGCTGTATATGGATCTTAGCTCTTCTGGCGGCGCCTTGTGCCAATCAGCGTTCATCTGACACTGCTTGCAATGCTGGGCGTATCGAACGCAATCCTCTCTTACTGTTGGCCAGAAAAACCCTGAACGTATTACCTTGGATGCCAAGGATCTTCCTCCCACGTGGCTCCCACAAATACCTTCGTGGAGTTCAACAATTATCCTGGTGCACTCGTCGTCACTCACGCACGTCAAGATGGGGTGCGTAAACCCGTGTTTGAATAATATCCCATCTACCAATGTGTATCTTGCGGCGTTCCTCTTAATCTTCTTTCCCTCTTCCGGCTCCGCTGGGAGGATTCCGTCCGCTAGGTATCGCCTGAAAGGGGTCATCCATGTGTCGCCTTCCTCTAAAGCACACACCTGTACGCCTTTTTCTTCTTCTGGCGAGGTCGCATAAGTACTGATGCAGGGTGCCCTCGCCGTATCTTGACTCAAAGAGCGATGACTTCTTGGTTTTCCTCTTGTTGTACTAACGTGAAGAACGTCCACCCTGTTGTCTGCAACAAACTTTCGCGGCGTCTTGAGGGTCTCCTGTATTACGGTCCTCTGCCTTCCCCCCTTGCCTTAGCTGGCCAGCTTGGCAAGCAGGTCTGCTCTGGCATTCTGCTCCCCACGGACATGCACCAGCTCAAACGCAGCGAAAGTTCTTTTCAACACCTTGACATACCTCAAGTAGGCGGCCATCTGTGGGTCCTTCGCCTGATATTCCCCTGTCACTTGCCCTGTGACCAACTGTGAGTCGCTTTTTGCCAGTAAGCTCTATGCACCCATTTCTTTAGCCAAAAGCATCCCAACAATCAACGCTTTGTACTCCGCCTGGTTGTTGCTTGCCTTGAAGGCGAAGCGTAAAGCTTGCTCGATCAACACTCCGTTAGGCCCCTCCAAGATTATTCCAGCGCCACTCCCTTGCTGGTTGGAAGATCCATCTACTGAGAGCATCCACTGTGACCCTAACTCCACTTCTTGGGGGTTTCCTCCTGGTGAAAGTTCTGCCACGAAGTCAGCATAGACTTGCCCTTTGATGGACCCCCTGGGTTCATATTGGATATTGAATTCCGATAGCTCTACCGCCCAGCGAACCATCCTCCCTGCTACATCTGGCTTTTGAAGTACCTTCTGGATGGGGAGGTTTGTCATTACCACTACTGTGAAGCTTGGAAATAGTGGCGGAGCCTTAGTGTTGAGAATACTACCGCTAGCGCCGCCTTCTCTAGTGACTGGTACCTCAATTATGGGCCTTGCAAGGCCTTGCTCACGAAGTAAATGGGCTTCTGCACCTGGTTTTGTTCCTTGACCAGTACAGAGCTAATGGCCCACTCAGTCACCGCAAAGTACAAGCGGAGGGGGACGCCTTCTTGTGGCTTGCAAAGCACAGGTGGCATCGCCAAGTACTCCTTCAACTTGAGAAATGCTATTCACACTTGTCTGTCCATGCGAAACGGCTATTCCTTT
This sequence comes from Phaseolus vulgaris, assembly GCF_000499845.2. Taxonomy (NCBI): domain Eukaryota; kingdom Viridiplantae; phylum Streptophyta; class Magnoliopsida; order Fabales; family Fabaceae; genus Phaseolus; species Phaseolus vulgaris. The sequence continues at coordinate 36,731,423 of NC_023749.2, read as the reverse complement.
TGAGGCATTGGAAGTAAGGGTGGCCCTTCTCTCCTCCAGCTGATACGAATCTTAATAATGCTGCCATTCGCCTCGTCAGTTGTTGAACTTCTTTCACTGAGGTTGGGCTCCTCATGGCGATGATGGCTGCACACTTGTTAGGATTTGCTTCTATCCCCCTCTCTGTGAGCATGAAACCTAAGAACTTTCCCGCCTCCACACCAAAAACGCACTTTTCTGGGTTTAACTTGAGGTGATACTTTGATATGGTAGCGAATAGCTCTTCCAGATCAACTGCGTGCTGCGCTCTCTCGTGCGAAGTTACCACCATGTCATCTACGTAGGCCTGCACGTTTCATCCCAGCATTGGTGCAAGGACCTTGTCCATCAGCCTCTAGTAGGTGGCGCCTGCATTTTTCAAACCAAACGGCATCACCGTATAACAGTAACTGCACATTTCCGTCATGAATGTTGTTTTGCTCTCGTCCCTGGGATGCATCTTGATCTGATTATAACCTGAGAATGCATCCAAGAAACTCAGCATCTTGCAACCCGAGGCGCTGTCCACTAATGCATCGATGTTGGGCAATGGGTACGAATCCTTGGGGCATGCCTTGTTCAGATATGTGAAGTCAACGCACATCCCCCACTTCCCATTCGCCTTCTTTACTGTAACTACATTGGCTAACCACTCAGGGTATTGTATCTCCCTGATGTGTCCAGCGCTGAACAGCTTTTGTGTTTCTTCCTTCATGACGAGGCATCGCTCTTCGTTGAACTTCCTCCTTCTTTGTCTCACAGGGCGAACCTTGGCGTCCATGGTAAGACGGTGGCACAAAAAATCTGGGTCGATGCTTGGCATGTCCGCCGCAGTCCACGCGAATGCATCTAAGTGCCGCCAGATCATCGCAGCTACTTGTTCTCGTTCCTCCTGACTCAGGAAACGTCCTAATTTGAACACCTTTCCCCCTATTTGTCTTTCCACCACGTTGTCTACCGGTTGGGGTTGCTCACTTTGCGCGTTCTCTAAGTGAGACTCCTTCACGGAGTCCTCTTCCACAGGCGTCGCCCCAATGGATGCGTCGGGCATCGCCTCCTCTGGCTCTTCTTCTGCGGGCGAGGCCTCTCCGCATACTCCTTCCATCGACGAGGCATCGCCGTATCTTCCCTCTGTACGTGCATCTTCTATAGGCATCGCCCCTACCGGTGTAGCTTCGACGGGCGTGGACTTCGCTGGCGTCGCCTCTTCCAACAGCTCTAACTCCATTTGCGAATCTGAAACGAGTGGTCGATCAATGATCATGACCACGCCTCTCTTTGTCTTTAGGCTATTTTCATAGCACTTACGGGCCTCTTCTTGATCTGACTTGATCACGATCACCTTGCCACTAAGATCTGGTAGCTTCATCTTCATGTGGCGCGTGGAGGACACCGCCCTTAATCTATTCAAGGCAGGTCTGCCTAACAAAATGTTGTAAGCTGGGTTGGCGTTAACCACCAAATACCGGATGCTCTCGGTGCGTGATGCCGCTCCATCGGTGAACGTCGTCCTCAGCTCCAAGTAGCCGCGTACCTCTACTGGGTTATCTTCAAACCCATACAAGCATCCAGTATAGGGTCTCAACAGGTCAGGGGACAATTGTAGCTTGTTGAAGGTCGACCAAAACATGACGTCTGCAGAACTGCCTTGGTCGACGAGAACCCTATGCACTTTCCTTCCCGCTGTGACTACTGAAATGACCATTGGGTCATTATCGTGTGGGACGACATCTCGCAGGTCAGCCCTGGTGAAAACGAGGTCTGACTCCCACGAGTCGTCTGGAAATTCCTCTGCAGCCGAACTTACTGACCTTACGTATCTCTTACGTTGAGAGGCAGTGGGTCCCCCTCCGGAAAAGCCTCCAGCGATGGTGTGCACTTCTCCGTGAGTTGGGATTTCATACGCTTGACGTTCCTCTGGTGCCGCTGTGACTGCGGTCGTGGTGGACCCAGCGAGATAATCTTTCAAGAAACCATTCTTCCCGAGCTCATCCAACTGATAGCCCAGTGCTAAGTAGTTGTTAATATGGTGTCCAAATGCTTCGTGAAATTCGCACCATGATTCCTTGTGAGGTCCTAGTACCTTGTCAGACTTCACCGGTGGCCTCAACCTGTCAGCCATGTTGGGCACAACGATGAGGTCTTTAAGTTCCACCATAAAGTTGTGCCTTAGGGGTCTATTTCCCCCTTTCCTTCCTTCTGATCGACCCCTAGGTTGGGTTCTCGTTGTCTCGTAGGTGCGCCTCCTATCTGGATTCTTTCTTTCTGTAGTGGATTCGTGGACTCTAGCCGGTTGTGCACACATCTGTGCTCTGGGGCGTGCAACCGCAGCTGTCGTGCACTTCTCGTATGCCTCTCCCTCAGAGGCAATGTGTTCTACCGCCCGACGCCTCACCTCAGCAAAGGTGTTGGGGCGGCTGCGATTGAGTGACTTGCTGAAAGACCCTGGACACACCCCCTTCCTGAATGCGTACACGATCATGGGTTCGTCTGTGGTACCCACCTTCACCACCTGCGCCCCGAAGCAGCTTATGTACTCTTTCAGGGTCTTCCCTTGATACTGCTTCACGTCGAATAGGTCGTACGAGACTGGGGCTGGGGCCCTGTTGGCTAAGTACTGCTCTCTGAATAGCCGCGAAAGCTGCGCGAAAGACGTGATGTGACCCTCTGGGAGGCTTATGAACCAGTCCATGGCCATCCCAGTGAAGGTGCTCATACAGAGCTTGCACCTTACGGCATCAGAACTGCCTACCAGCATCTGTGTGTGGAACGCAGTGAGGTGTGCCTCAGGATCCTCTATCCCTGTGAAGGTTACTTTGGGTCCCGTGAACGTGTTGGGGATTGTTGTCTGTAGGATTGCTTGTGAGAATGGTGTTGAGAATTCCCTGGGTGGGGTGGCAGTCTCAGGTTCATCTACGTCGCGCCATCCACGACGTAACTCCTCATTGGCGCGGTGGAGCTCATCGTTTCTCGCCTGAGATGCTGTGAGATCCGCCTGCATGCGCTCTTACTCCGCCTTTGATGCTGTCATTCCTTCCTGCAGCCCTTGCATCATGCCCATGAGTTGTTGCATGGTCATCTCTTCACTCCTAGCGCGTGCAGGTCTCATGTTCGTGGCTTTCTGGAAACCTTCTTAACTTATCTGGGTTTTGAGAACTGGAACTGAAAAAACTCGTGTAGTGGGACTGATGTTTTATATCGGCCCCACGGTGGGCGCCAAATGTTCCCGCCGGTTGAGCAGGGTCGTCTTTGCGCGTGGCTTGTCCTTGCGAGCTAGGGCACCTTCATTATGCTTCGTCTGTGATACCTGAAAAGAAGTGAACAAAGGGGCGCCCTCGTGGCCGTTTGCACTCTGACGATCAAGTCAGCTAGCGAGAAGGTGACACACCTCCGTATCGGAACACCGTAAAGAATGCTCTGAAGGTGGTCGAAAAATAACTCAATCACTGAAACTGTGTTGCCCTAATCGTCTTGTGCACACAGTGGGTGCGCCGCAAAAACAACTAGGGTTTGTGCTTCTGTGTAAAGCTACGAGAATTAGGTCAAAACTCGGATCCCTTTCAAATGTCCCCAAGCCCCTTTTTATACACCTTCTGCATTTAAAGCGCGTTAAAGCGCATTGAAAGCGTATAAAAATATTCCTTGGAACGTTCGAATCTTAACTGAATTAACGCGTACCTTAGCGAACTTTTTAGGAAAGCCTTGATGTTTTCAGCCCTCATTTCTCGAAGTGCATTTGGCGCAAGGGGGTGACTTTCTGGGTGCCAACTCCGACCCCCCAGCCTCTAGTCACTCATCTTGGGAGTGTATCTACCTTTCTCTCGTACCATGCACGTGGTTCTCCCCTGGGCGTGGCCCCCTCATGGGTCATATCTGTCCCAGGGTCTCCCAGCGGTGGCGTGGGTATTTCACGATCCAGGTTACCCCCTATTGGTACTAGAACTTGTGGCTTTGAAGCCACCTTTATCTTCTCTTCATTGTTGTTCTGAACCATCGGGACCCGAGACTTCCTCACAGTGTTGCCCCCCCTCCATGGTCTTTCCTACCCATGGGTGTCGGGGGGTAACACCGTCGATGTCTTAATCTTGACTATTTCTTAACTTGGTGACGCCTTAACCTGGCGATGCCTTTATCCTGGCGACGCCCCAAGGCGGTCAACCTGTTGACCTTCTTTCCCTTCTTTGGGGCCCTCGAGCGGTCCCACCATGTGTTGACTTTGACTTTGACTTTTGGTCAACGCCCCGGGACGGTACAAAGCTCTTTTAACAAAAAAAATTGTTTCTGTTAGGATTCTAAACAAACAATAGGTTAAAATAGCGAATCAATCGGTTGTTTTGGTTTGACAGCAAGTCAACCACCCAAAACAGTTTTCAAACATTTTCAAAAACACATAAGTATAAACAATTGGTTGTTTCGATAAAACAACAGGTTGTTTTTCACTTAGTTTTGAAAAACACTTTAAACTTAAAAGATTTTCAAAACACTTAAGCTTTAGATTCAACAAAGAGTGGATTACAAATATAATCTACCCAATATCCTATTCTAAAGCACCTCTGCAACATCAAGCACCTCCAGCCTTCCATCAAACACAAAGGATTTGGATTCTTCAAAGCTTGAACACTCTTGATTCAACAATCCCCCCCTATTTGATGAAGACAAATCCCTGGTTGCTTGTGTTGAACTTGATTGAATCTGAAGCAGTTCCTGCAAAACAAATTTTTGTTGAACCAAGTGTGTTCAAGCTTTGAAGAATCCAAATCTTTTGAAGGTTGATGAAAGGCACGATGTGCTTGCTGTTGCTGAGCTGTCTATAGATAGGATCTGGGTAGATTAATTGTATATATCCACTCTTGATTGAATCCAAAGCATAAACATTCTTAAACCTTTTAATTGAAAAGTGTTTTTCAAACTAAGTGAAAAACAACCTATTGTTTTGTCGAAACAATCGATTGCTTTATACTTAGGTGTTTTGAGAAAGGTTGAAAACTGTTTTTGATGGTTGACTTGCTGTCAAACCAAAACAACCAATTGTTTGTTTTGGGACCATAACAAAAAACTGTTTTGTGCTTTGACTGAGCATTAAATGATTTTACAACTGTTTACGCTCCAGTTTTAAATGCTTTGACCAATCTTTAAATGCAATTAATAGCTTGTTAAGATTATGCAACAAACAACTTTGTTTTAATAAATAAAAAAACACATTTGAGCTTTTGAAAAGTTGAGAATTGCTTAGAGATTGCATTGATCAAAGAGTGTGAGATAGGATTTTCATCTTGAATTGATTTCAGATCTTTTCTGTAACAAGTGTAATCCTTTGTACTTTGAAAGAAACTCTGTGTGTATAGCTGAGAAGTGTTGTGTGTTCTTGAGGGGATCAAGATCAGCATTCTTAGTGGTGTTGTGCTGGACCAAAGGAAATGTGTGTCTTAAGAGGATCAAGGTCACTTCTTTGGTTGTGTTGTAAGTAATCTAGGGTTGATTGCTTAGTGGATTTCCTAGTGGTTTCTAGGAATACTAGATGTAGCTCTTGGTTGAGAGTGAACCAGTATAAACCTCTGTGTGCATTCTCTCTATCCTTAATCTCTTTAAATTCAGTTTTTATATTTGTAAACTAGTATAAACAACCGATTATTTCTGCGAAAGAATCGATTGTTTTTCTGGTGTTGTGCTTTTTGCTTTGTGTTTTGGCAAACTGATTTCTTAATCAAGTTATTATCGAAGTAATTTCATTCTTGGCTTAAAAGTTTGCGGAACCCTCTTTAAACCATTCACCCCCTTATAGTTTAAAGCCATACTTTCTAACAATTGACATCAAGAGCTTAGTACTTGAAAGTTAATCAAGTGTGATCCGAAAAATCCTTTTCTATGGCTTGAAAACTATCTTTTGAGGAAGGTGCTTCAATCTACAAACTACCTTTATTCTGTGGATGGAATTACAAGTATTGGGAGGCCAGAATGAAAATCTTTGTGCAATCTATTGATCGAGGAATTTGGGATTCAATCGAGAATGGTCCTTTCATTCCAAAGTTTAAAAAGAATGGTTCTTTAATTGCAAAACCTTGGTCCCGATGGACCAATGAAGAATGTAAAATGGCCAAGCTTGATTGTACTGCTCAAAACATAATAGCTTCTGCACTAGATACTAATGAGTTTTTCAGGATATCAAAATGCAAAACTGCTAAAGAGATGTGGGACACACTCAAAGCTACTCATGGGAACATCAATGAATCAAAGGAAGTAAGGTCAAGAAGTCAAGCAAGAAGGAAAAGAAGGTAAAACAGAAAAAGTCTTAACCTCTACTTCATGGCCAGAAAGGAAGATGACTCAAGTAGTGTAAGTTCATCTAACTCCTCAAACTCTGAAAATTATAGGCAATTGCTTCAAGCCTTTCAAGAAATACATGAAGAAGCCAACCGATTGGGCCTCTTAAACAACCGGTTAAAGGGAATGAATAGCTGGCTTGAAAACAGAGTCAAAACACTAGAAGAGGAATTGGAAAAATCAAAAATAGATTTTGAAAACCTTGAAATTGTTTACAAAAACTCCTCTTGCAAGTGTGATACTCTTGTTTGTGAAAATTGCGAAAATCTTGAAAAGAAAGTCCACTATCTTGTTAAAACTGTAGATAAGCTTTCCAAAGGTCAATCCAACTTTGAGAATGTGATGGCATCTCAAAACTGTGTTTTTGGAAAAGCTGGATTGGGCTTTAACCCATAAAACAAGCAAGATAGATTTTCAAAGTCATTTTCGAAAATGCCAGAAAAATAACCGATTGGACCATCGAAACAACCGGTTGTTAAATGCTTCTACTGCATGAAAAGAGGCCATTCTGTTAGGTTCTGTAAAATCAGAAAATATGTTGTTCCTAGAGGCTTTATGAAGTGTATTCCTAAGTGCAGTAAAGGTTAAGATGATGAATATAAACCAAATGGACCCACATTCATAAGGGGACCAAATCTTTGTACTTGAAAATCTTCTTTGTAGGAAAATTTGGAGGAGAGCATGCAACAATGGTACTTGGACAGTGGATGCTCCAAGCACATGACTGGGGACAAATTAAAGTTCCTAAGCATCTCCTTTAAGCAAGAAGGGCACGTTACCTATGGGGACAACAACAAGGGGAGGATTCTTGGGAGAGGATCTGTAGGAGACAAAGATATCTTGGTCATCCATGATGTGCTCTATGTAGAAGGTTTAAAACACAATCTGCTAAGCATTAGTCAATTGTGTGACAAGGGATTTCAAGTTATCTTCAAAACAAACACATGTGAAATTTGTCTCCCCAACACTAAAGAGGTAATGTTGGTAGGTAAGAGAATCAATAATGTTTATCTTCTAGATATCTCTTCACCATGTTCAATTGGTTGTCTTCTATCCAAGCAAGATGAGTCTTGGCTTTGGCATAGAAGAATTGCTCATATTCACATGAATCACTTGAACAAGCTAATTTCAAGAGATCTTGTGATTGGGCTACCAAAGCTCAAGTTTGAGAAGGATCATATTTGTGAAGCTTGCAAAAAGGGGAAACAAGTGAAAAGCTCTTTTAAAATCAAAAATGTTTTTTCTTCTTTAAAACCTATTGAGCTACTTCACATGGATCTTTTTGGACCTTCAAGAACCATGAGCCTTGGTGGAAATTACTATGCTCTTGTTATTGTGGATGATTTTTCTAGGTTCACTTGGACTCTCTTCTTGGAATCAAAAAGTGATGCCTTTTCTGCATTCAAGAAGCTTGCAAGAAGATTGCAAAACACAAAGAACAACAACATAGGCTCAATAAGAAGTGATCATGGAGGTGAATTCCAAAATGAAAAGTTCAACAAGCTTTGTGAAAAGATGGGGATTCTGCATAATTTCTCTGCTCCAAGAACTCCACAACAAAATGGTGTGGTAGAGAGGAAGAACATGTCCCTTGAAGAGCTAGCAAGAACAATACTTAGTGAATCTTCACTTCCTAAGTATTTTTGGGCTGATGCAGTTAGCACTTCTTATTATGTGATGAATAGAGTGCTAATTAGGCCAATTCTGAAGAAGACTCCTTATGAACTCTTCAATGGAAGGAAGCCTAACATCAATCATCTCAGAGTTTTCGGTTGCAGCTGTTTTGTTCTCAACAATGGAAAGGAAAGCCTAGGGAAGTTTGATGAAAAAGCTGATCTTGGTATCTTCATAAGCTATTCTTTAACAAGTCATGCATACAGAATCTACAACAAGAGGCTAATGAGTGTAGAAGAGTCTGTTCATGTTGTCTTTGATGAGGTGGATCGCAAAAGCATTCAAATCCCGAAGACCAGTGCTGAAGAGGATGAGCAGAACATCAGTTTGGAGAAGCTGGACATCAGTGCGGAAAAACAACCGGTTGAATCGTAGAAACAACCGATTGAAATTCTGCAACAGAGTGAGTTGCCCAAAGAATGGAGGATTCCTAGAGATCTGTCAGTGAAAAACATCATAGGGCAGATAAAGGAAGCTGTCTCTACATGTAGCTCCATCTCAAACTTCTGCAGGCACACTGCTTTTGTCTCTCAAATTGAACCAAAGTCAATTGATGAAGTTCTCAAGGATGAAAAGTGGGTTTAAGCTATGCATGAAGAGTTGAATCAGTTTGCAAGGAATGAGGTATGGTTTCTTGTCCCTAAAACAGCTGAGATGAACATCATAGGTTCGAAGTGGGTATTTAGAAACAAGTTGGATGAAGATGGTGTGATCACAAGGAACAAAGCAAGGCTAGTTGCCAAAGGCTACAATCAAGAGGAGGGCATTGATTATGGTGAAACCTTTGCTCCTGTTGCAAGATTGAAGGTTGTGAGGTTGCTGTTAGCTTTTGCATGTATGAGTGGTTTCAAACTCTTCCAAATGGATGTCAAGAATGCTTTCTTGAATGTCTACATCAACGAGGAAGTGTATGTGGATCAACCACCGGGCTTTGAACATCATCAACATCCTAATCATGTCTTCAAGTTGAAAAAGGCTTTGTATGGACTGAAGCAAGCTCCAAGGCAGTGGTATGAGAGGCTTAGCAACTTTCTACTGTCTCATGGCTATGAAAGGGAAATGATTGACAAGGCTCTCTTCATCAAATAGTCAAATTCTGAAATTATCCTTGTGCAAATCTATGTTGATGACATCATCTTTGGTGCTACACAAGATAATTTGTGTGAAGAATTTGTGGCTACTATGAAAGGTGAGTTTGAAATGTCTATGATGGGAGAATTGTCTTTCTTTCTTGGATTGCAAGTTAAGCAAACAAAGGATGAGATCTTTCTATGCTAATCAAAGTATTGTAAAGAGATTTTCAAAAAATTTGAAATGGAGAGTTGCAAAGAAACAAGCACTCCTATGCCATCAAGTTGCTACATGGATGCAAATGCTACTGGAAAAGGGGTGGATCAAACCAAATACAGAGGTTTGATTGGCTCTTTGTTATATCTAACAGCAAGTAGACCAGACATTATGTTTACGGTGTGTCTTTGTGCAAGATATCAAGCAAATCCTAAGGTGTCACACTTCAAAGCTGCAAAAAGAATTATGAAATATCTCAAAGGAACATCAACTGTTGGGTTATGGTATCCTTCTCACTCTCCCATTCATTTAATTGGTTATTCAGATTCTGACTTTGCAGGATGCAAGCTAGATAGGAAGAGCACAAGTGGAACTTGCCACCTTCTTGGTTCAAGCCTTATCTCATGGCATGGCAAGAAGCAAGCATGTGTATCTCTCTCTACTGCTGAGGCTGAGTATATAGATGCTGGAAGCTATTGTGCACAGATTTTGTGGCTCAAACAACAACTTCCAGACTTTGGATTGCAAATCAGCAAGGTCCCTTTGATGTGTGATAACACAAGTGCCATCAATCTTACCAAAAATCAGATTCAGCACTCAAGGACTAAGCATATTGAGATACGTCATCATTTCATCAGGGATCATGTAAGCAATAGGGACTGTGAAGTGAAGTTTGTTGAGACTAAACTGCAGTTAGCTGATATCTTCACAAAACCATTACCAAAAGAGAGGTTCTTCTTTCTAAGAAATGAGTCAGGTATACTTGACCTTCATAATCTTTCCTAAATTTGTGTTAATACATGTTAGAGTCTATTTGTGAAGACAAATAGGGGGAGAATTGATTGGTTCTTGTGTATCTTTCTCTGAAACTGTTTAAATCTACTAAAATCTCTGATATCAAACCTGTTTCTGCTTCTGCTGATAGAAACAACCGATTGTTTCGTGTAAACAACCGATTGTTTGTCTGAAAATTTGCTTTCAAAGTGTGAAAATCTAACCTGCTGCTGTAGGAAGCATTAGATTGTATATATGCTATTTTTGTAGGTACTGCTTTAGATTCAATCAGATCCAACACAAGCAATCAGGGATTTGTCTTCATCAAATAGGGGGAGATTTTTGAACCAAGTGTGTTCAAGCTTTGAAGAATCCAAACCCTTTGAAGGTTGATGAAAGGCAAGATGTGCTTGTTGTTGTTGAGGTGTCTTTAGATAGAATATGGGGTAGATTAATTGTATATATCCACTTTTCATTGAATCCAAAGCATAAACATTCTGAAACCTTTTAATTGAAAAGTGTTTTTCAAACTAAGTGAAAAACAACCTGTTGTTTTGTCAAAACAACTGATTGTTTTATACTTAGGTGTTTTTAGAAAGGTTGAAAATTGTTTTTGATGGTTGACTTGCTGTCAAACCAAAACAACCGATTGATTCGTGAAAACAACCGATTGTTTGTTTTGGGACCATAACAGAAAACTGTTTTGTGTTTTGACTGAGCATTAAATGATTTTACAACTGTTTACGCTCCAGTTTTAAATGCTTTGACCAATCTTTAAATGCAATTAATAGTTTGTTAAGATTATGCAACAAACAACTTTGTTTTAATCACAGAAAAACATATTTGAGTTTTTCATAGATTTGAGCTTTTGAAAAGTTGAGAATTGCTTAGAGATTGCATTGATCAAAGAGTGTGAGATAGGATTTTCATATTGTATTGATTTCAGATATTTTCTGTAACAAGTGTAATCCTTTGTACTTTGAAAGAAACTCTGTGTGTATAGCTGAGAAGTGTTGTGTGTTCTTGAGGGGATCAAGATCAGCATTCTTAGTGGTGTTGTGCTGGACTAAAGGAAGTGTGTGTCTTGAGGGGATCAAGGTCACTTCTTTGGTTGTGTTGTAAGTAATCTAGGGTTGATTGCTTAGTGAATTCCCCAATGGTTTCTTGGAAGACTGGATGTAGCTCTTGGTTAAGAGTGAACCAGTATAAACCTCTGTGTGCATTCTCTCTATCCTTAATCTCTTTAAATTCAGTTTTTTATATTTGTAAACTGGTATAAACAACCGATTGTATCTACGAAACAACCGATTGTATCTACGAAACAACCGATTGTTTTTCTGGTGCTGTGCTTTTTGCTTTGTGTTTTGGCAAACTGATTTCTTAATCAAGTTATTCTCGAAGTAATTTCATTCTTGGCTTAAAAGTTTGCGAAAACCCTCTTTAAACCATTCACCCCCCTCTAGTTTAAAGCCATACTTTCTAACAATTTTAAGCAAAGCACCATATCTCTGATAGTAGGTTAGAACAGTAAAACAAAACATGATTTGTTTAACCAAACCAGCAGCCAAAAACCACCAGAAATACCAGCATATCAGCTGCAAGGCAGTAGAATTAAAGTTCACTTAAACAAAACATAGAGTTTGCAGAAAATAAAAGACAACACAGTATAAAATATCCTCCTATTTGTCTTCATAAATAGACAATAACAAGAGATAAAAGGAAATTGTTCCATATTATACAGAATTTAAAAGAAAACAACACTTTTAGATACAGGACAAAAACAATTGGTTGTTTCGAGCAATCAACCGGTTGTTTTTCCTTCAATCATCCTTGCCATACTGAAGTTCAAAGATCTGGTTCTGAACAACTTCAATCTGTTCATCCAGGGTCATAAAGCGATTGTCCATTGTTTGAAATCTGTTGTCAATGCTCTGGAAATTGGTCACACAAAGATCATGGAGATTTCTTTGATTCTCAGCAAAGCCATCAAGTCTATTCACCATGTATCTTTCAAAGGAAGACATAGAAGGAATCTCATCTCCTTGATGTCCTGCAATGGTTCCAGCATCAAAGGTAGCTGGATGATCTTCATTGCGAATGTTCATGTCAGCAATTTGATCTTCTTCATCAAAGTCAGCAGCTGTAGCACTTGATGAACCACCATGATCACCATCTTTGCTCACCCATCTTCCACTTATTTTGGTGAATCCCATCTTACTTAGAGAACCATTATTCATTTCTTGTGTTGATTTAACCAGCTCAGAGGTCTCATCTTCAAGATTCACTTCAAAATAGAGCAAGAATTTAGAGATTAAAACAACATAGGGATAGTGGTAGTCACTTAACCTCATGGATTTTTGCATATGTTCTTTGATGATATGAATCCAGTTGATCTTGATCTTCTTCATGATGAAGTAGATGTATACAAGATCTTCTTCTGTTAAGACAAAATGGTTGCTCCCTCTTGGAGTTAGAATCTAAGTAAAAATAAAAGCAAGCCCCATTTCATCTAACTTCAAGCCTCCCACAGAACATGTTCTCACTTGGGCTTGTTGATTCTTCAAGCAACTCTTGTAGTATTGGACTTTGTTGAAATCTTCCACAACTCCAAGATTTCCTTTGTTAATCCTTAGAACAACATACTTTAATCCCATTACTGCATTCCACACATCATGGGTAATATCAATGTCTACACCTTTCACATGAGAAACAAGGTTGTTTCCTTCAAACTTAAGATTGGTGTAGAATACCCGAATTAAATCAGGGTATATGTTTCCCTTCATCTCCAAGAATCTTCTCAACGACTGATCTTTGAGAAGCTTTCTCACATTATCAAGATTTTGGCTTTTCAGCCAATCAAAGGAGACAACTTTGGGGTTGTTGATCACCTTTGTGCTTGTTTCAAACCGATATCTCTCAACGAGCTCATAATCCCCTGAAAACCAGCTCTCAAGTCTCCCTCCAGACCTCACAGCTCTTGTTTTGATCCTCTTTGATGTAGGAGCAGTGGACTCTATGACAACAGTGAAAAAAAGAGAGGCAAAAACGGTCTCACACAAAGAGAGCAGGAGATGTTGCAAGAGATGGCTCAATTGATTCTTCTTGGGAGAGAGAACAGCTGCACCAAAATCAATTGATGTGAGTGGGTTTCAGTCTTCAAAGGGAAAAGACTTGACCAAGACCTGCACAGAAAATGTCAGAAAAAGTAGAAAACCACATGGTCATCACATGTGATCTTTGACTAGTCATAAAAGCTCTTGAATTTTCAAGATTATGGAATATATTCCTTTATCACATGTTGTAACTTCCTGCAGAACACAATCAGGTTTTTAACACAGCTTTATTGACTCAGGATCTTTTCATAATAGACATATGCAATAGACAGAATGTAATAAGAAATTAAATCAATTCTTTTACAGTGCTGCCAAAGAGGAAACAATCGGTTGTTTCGAGGAAACAATCGGTTGTTTTTCTGCAGCATGTTGGCAGATTGAGATTTTTTTTCAATTATTGACTGAGAAGGATTCAAAAACAAATGTAATTACTCAGAGAAAGAGATTTTAAACATGAAATAGTAATTAAAATCAAAGGCAGAATTAAGGAAGGTCTTATCCTTTTATGAAGTCCCTTCAATGAGTCATTTATTTGTGATCAAGAAGCTTCTTTTGACTTTTGAGAAGACTTGGACTGGCACACATCATTGATCCAGTTCCAGTTTTGATCTTTTCCTTCCAAGAACCTGATCAGATGACTCAGAGCCTCATGTTCTTTTAGATTTCCTGCATAAAAATGAATTCAAGCAACAAGGTTTGGTCCCCTTACAAATGTGGGTCCATTTGATTTATTTTTATTATTTGAAACCTTTCAACCTTTGGGAATCCATTTCATAAAGCCTATGGGAACATAATATTTTCTTATTTTGCAGAATCTGACAGAATGGCCTCTTTTCATGCAGTAAAAGCATGTCACAACCGGTTGTTTCGACTTAACAATCGGTTGTTTTACTGACAGTTTTGAAATTTTCTTTTTAAAATTATCTTGCTTGTTTTGTGGATTAAAACCTAATCCAGCTCTTCCAAAAACACAATTTTGAGATGCCAAGATATTTTCAAAGTTGGATTTTCCTTTTGAAAGCTTATCCACAATACTAACAAGATAATGTACTTTCTTTTCAAGATTTTCACAATTTACACAAACAAGAGAGTCACACATATGAAAGAGTTCTTGCAATGATTTTCCAGATTTTCAAAATCAATTTTTTATTTTTCCAGCTCTTCTTCAAGTGTCTTAACTCTCTTTTCAAGCCAGTTATTAAGCCCTTTCAACCGGCTGTTTAAGAGAGCCAATCAGTTAGCTTCCTCATGTGTTTCTTGAAAAGCTTCAAGCAATTTACTATAATTTTCCGCATTTAGGGAAGCACATGAACTGACATCACTTGAGCTACATGACTCATCATGTCCTTCTGCAATCAAGCATATGTTTGTTTTTTCTTCTTCACTTGATGATGAGCTTGATGAGGAGACTTCATTCTCATCCCAAACTATGTATGCTCTTCTTGACTTTCCCTTTTTCTCCTTGTGGCTTGATTTCTTTTCATTGCATTCTTTGTTTGGGCAATCCGCTTTTATGTGCCCTTGTTCACCATAACCAAAGCAAGTATAGTTGTTAGAATTGAAATCACTAGTTTTCTTGTTGCCATACCTTTCTTTGTTGGCTTCTTTGTTGCGATTTCTCTTCAAAAATCTACTCAACTTATTGGACAACAAACTAAGGTTTTCTTCTTCACTTTCATCACTTGATTCTTGCTTGCTTTTGTGCATGGCAGCTTTCAAGGCAATGCTTCTCACATGCTTGTTTTCACTCTCTTGAACATTGAGTCTATTCATTTCTAACTCATGTTCTCTAAGCTTACCAAATAAAGAAGTCGTTGTCAAGGATGTCAAATCTTTTGACTCGGAGATTGTTGTCACCTTTGGTTGCCATGATCTATCAAGACACTTGAGGATCTTGATATTTAGCTCTTCTTTATCAAAGGTTTTCCCAAAGCTCATAAGGTGGTTGATGATGTGGGTGGACCTTTTTTGTACTTCAGCGATTGACTCACCTTTAAGCTTTCTAAACATTTCATATTCCTTCATGAGTCACCTCCAAAGTGTCCCACATCTCCTTGGCCGATGAGCATTGAGAAATCCTGAAAAAATCATCTGAATTCAAGGTAGATGTTATGATGTTCTTAGCAATACAATCAAATTTGGCCTTTTTGTTTTCAGAATCAGTCCATTGAGACCAAGGTTTTTCAATGGAAGATCCATCTTTTTCAAATTTTGGAATAAAAGGACCATTTTCAATTGCATCCCAAAATCCCTTCTCAAGAGATTCAACAAAGATTTTCATTCTAACTTTCCAGAATTGGTAATTCAAACTGTTCTTGTGGGTTGACTCGAAACGCCTTCGTACGCCTACGTCACTCTTACGTCTAGAGTCCTTGCGTTCGGGTGTGCCTTTCCTGATGAACACCTGAAACACAAAGACAAAGGGCGCCCTAGCGACCATTTGCACTCTGACGCTCAAGTTAGTACTAGGGGTAGGAAACACCAAAAACTGTATACTCGTTCTCTTGTGTGTGTGTGATATGATTCCAATAACATGATTGGGATATTCTAAGGACATGTTATGGATTCAACTTGAGTTGGAATATGATTAGGCACTTTTTAATAATTGGATCAATGTTCTTAACATTCAAGAACTCACAAAAACACAAGTAACCAAGCCAAACTCATATAGAAACCCATTTTGAATAACAAACCCATGGATAGAAACTCAAGAACACAACATATAGCAAATATACCCATGGAGGACGTGACAAAAACAGCAAGAACAACGAATTTTCACCGATTAAAATTGAATATAAGTGCAGGAAATGAAAGAGGACATCATAAGGAAGAGATTGCACCGATTGAAAGTGAAAACAAACAAGTAGAACAAAAATAGGTAATTTGGAATGAAGGGAAAATGGATGAAGAAGATGAAATGAAATAGGGAACTTACGTGGTTGGAGTTCTTGGAGATGAACAGGCCACTTGAAGGATGTAAGGCTCCAAGATGAGTGTAGATGCCGCCACTTGAGGTTCCAAGATGCACTCAAGATGAGACTAGAAGAAGAGAAGACACAAGTCTCTCAAACACTCACCAATTAGGGAGAATTTCATTACTCAAAATATCAAATCTGTATTAGAAAGACTCAAGCCCTCCTTTTATAGGAGAAGGACCGGTCATGAGTGTACAAGAAGCTTACAAAGGAAGCTAACCAAGGTTACCTTGCAACTCTTCCACTTCTAGCGCCTAAAGTGGAGAAGGAAGGGATACCTTTCTAGACTTTTCTAAAGCTAATATCTAAAGATGCTTTACACAAGAGGTATCTTTTGGTTTCCCTCTTAGCACCTACCTAAACACTATTCTATATTATTTACAAATTTACACAAAAGAAACTATAAAGAGAGATATTAATTGAAGCCCATTCTTGAAAGCTTGTAGTCTTGTTTTGGCTTTAGGCTTGGTTCTCTCTTTATTTAAATTCTTCTTTAATTTTTTAGAAGACTAGAAGGAAGAACTTCAAATGTTAGGGTGAATGACCTCTTCCTCCATTAGTAAAATCCTCTCTTATTTGATCTATATCAGTGTGTAACAACGCAAGAGGGTTCTTTTTGGCCAAGTTTATTCGCTTACTATTTATAGACTGAAACTAGGGTTTCCTGTTTACCTGAAATGGGCCTTTCTGATGGGCGGGCTCAGCACTGTTGTTACCTTACTCTTAGGATAACCTAGCGCGTAGGGTCCCTAATTGGAGTGCAACCTCTGACGGGATGACCACCTGGATGCCCCCTCGTGCACCTGATCTCTGGGGTCACCCGCCTCTGAGAGTACCCTAGTTGTTCACGTGCCATGCATGAAGCTCGCCCCTAAAGGTGACCCTTTCAGGCCATATTCTTCTAGTGGCTCTGTACTTTGTGTCACGTCTAAACGCGTCGTCCACTCTACATGCATGGGCACTCGTGATCTAGGCTTCTCTCTTACTAATAACTGGTGTGTTGATCTGGGATCCACTTCTCGTGGCCCTTCTCTACTGTTTGGGTTTCCGATGTCCGACCTATCCACACTGTCTAGTGGCAAGTTGGTACATCCTGATGTTTGATATCTGATGTCCGACCACTCTTGGCTCATTGGATCACGTGCTTCGCGAGGTACTGGTCGTGGGACCCGCTTACGTGGCACCAACATTACCAGTGGTTAATCAACGCCCGAGGACTGGTCGGTACACAAGCCCCCCAGCCTCGAGCTGTAACTCGTTCAGCAAAGAGGCTAAGTCCTTGTCCTGGGTGATCTAAGTGGCTCTGCGCGACAGGACGTAAATACGGCGCCAAAGTGGCATCTTTCAGGGCATGTCTTATCTGTGCACACGTGTCCTGATCAACTGCTAGGGTTTAACGTTTCTTACGCTTCTTCGTTTGCTTTTAAACTTTGGAAAACGCGCGCGTCTAATCGCTTGTTACGTTAGTCTCCGAAACTCTTTGATCGTTTCGCTTTCTTCCTCAAGCATTCGCGCGCTTCTTCCACGCCTTTCTGCCTTCTTTCGCTATCGTTTGCAGGTATGAACATTGACTTTCATTTACTCCCGCTTACTTGTTCTGTTTATCTGCTTGTGTTGCTTAATCTTTGCATCGATCACTTTTTGTTTCTGGGTTTCCTTTTGATTCAAGAAACCCTAAACTCTGAGGGATGTTGTTTCTTGTTACGTCGCGTTTGCACTTTTCTTCCGCACATTCGCATGGTTTATCTCCATATCTCTTGAACTTTGTATGCAGGCATGGGTTTGGCTGAAGAGAAGTGAGCCAAGTTAACTGATATCCTCACTCGTCTTCACAGGGTTTCTAGGGATGTGGGCACTTCTTTTCAGCACACCCGCGCCCTTGCCTACCCTGCATCTTCACCTGTTCCTTCCAATCATGGGGTTTCGGTCCCTCTCACCGCCGTCTAACCGTCTCCCACTTCACTCCCTTGTAGGGGTAAAGCTATGGTAATCGAGTCAGACGAGGATTCTGCCGAGGGGCCAATCTACAAGAAACCCAACCCTGCGCCGGTGATGGTTTCACCCTCATCTTCCTCCAGTCGTTCTGTCTCCCCTCGGGGTCGCACGACCGGTGCTTCTCTGCTCCCTGATCTTGGTGGGACTGGTGCCTCTACCCCTTCCGTCCCTGAACTGCCCTTGTCCTTCAACATGCCATCAAGGGTTTTCAGCAAGGGGTAACTGTGGACCTGGATGAAGCTGCTGCCAAGGAGAGACTAGGTTTCGACTTCGGGGCACTTCTCGCTCAGTTTCATGCTTCCCTGTCCAGGGCTGAGTCGGGGGATTCTTCACTAGCTCGCTCGTTTGCCGCCCATGAGGCTACTCTGAGAGAAGAGATGGTGCATCTCTCAAAGCTACTCCACGCCAAGTGCAAAGAGGTTACCACACTGAAGCCGAGAGTTCTGTCCCTGCGGGTTCGGGTCTTTGAGGTGGAAGAGGCTGATGAGGAGTCTAAGGCCAAGATTACGGGGCTTGAACAAAGGTCCACCAGCCTTGAGGCGTAGCTGGATCGAGCGAAGGCCGAATTCCGTCAGCAAGCCAAGACCTTTGAGGAAGTTGAGGGTGACCTGACTGGAGACGTTCTCGATGCTTACGACGAGGGATTTAAGGATGCCCTTGCTCAAGTTGCTTGTGTGCATCCTAGAATGGATACTACGACCTTCTTTGCGTCGAACCTGGTTGAAAATGGGAAGATTGTTCCCAGGGTCCTTCCTTGCTTGTCTGCTACCTTTACTTTCTGAACTCATATATGCTTTTATACGTCGAACTGCTTTTTGATTCTTATAACTGCTTCTGTCATGGTGCCTGGCATCGAGACATTGCCTTTAGTGTTTTGTTGCATGTTCCCCTTATCATGAGGAGAGGTTCTACTGTGAACTAGGTTGTTCCCCCTTAGCGCTTTTCGCAAGGGAGACGAACTCTCGACTGACCTTGGCTTCGCTCAAGGGCGCGGAGGATTTACCTCGCGAATTATTTCGTTTGCCTCGGCACTTTCACTTACGAGGGGAGGTGTTCTCTCACAAAGCTTCTTATCTGCCCGTAAGGCTTCTAGCGTAAGGGAAATTAATTCTTAGCTGACCTCCGCTTCGCTCAAGGGCGAGGACAATCTAACTTGTAACTATTAACTGACCTTAGCTTCGCTCGAGGGCGAGGAGGATTTAACTTGTAACTACTAATTGACCTCAGCTTCGCTCGAGGGCGAGGAGGATTTAACTGATAACTATTACGTTTAACCTTGACGTTCTCACTCGAGGGGGGGAGGTGTTCTCTACGAACCTACCTCTCCGCCTAAGAGGCTTCTAACGCGAGGAAAACGACTGCTTCACTGACCTCAGCTTCGCTCGAGGGCGAGGAGGATTTAACTATTACGTTTAACCTTAGTGCTCTCACTAGAGAGGGGAGGTGTTGTCTGCGAACCTACCTCTAGGCCTACGAGGCTTCTAACGCGAGGAAAACGACTGCTTGACTGACCTCAGCTTCGCTCAAAGGCGAGGAGGATTTAGCTGGTGAACTATTTCGTTCAACCTTGGCACTCTCACTCGCGAGGGGAGGTGTTTTCTGCAAAACCTACCTCTCCGCCTACGAGGCTTCTAACGTGAGGAAAACGAGTTCTTAACTGACCTCAGCTTCGCTCAAAGGCGAGGAGGATTTAACTGGTGAACTATTTCGTTCAACCTTGGCGCTCTCACTCGCGAGGGAAGGTGTTCTCTCACGAACCTACCTCTCCGCTCACAAGACCTCTAACGCAAGGAAAACAAGTTCTTAACTGACCTCAGCTTTGCTCAAAGGCGAGGAGGATTTAACTGGCGAACTATTTCGTTCAACCTTGGCGCTCTCACTCGCGAGGGGAGGTGTTTTCTCACGAACCTACCTCTCCGCTCACAAGACCTCTAACGCAAGGAAAACAAGTTCTTAATTGAATTGTACATAACTTGAGAAAATACTTCAATCGTAATTATCTGGGGACCTCATTAAAAAACCCCTGTAAGGGAATAGAGGGCCCTCTAATACCACATACAATATTGCTATTTAACTGAAAAAAAACTTATAGTCGGCTACGTTCCATTTGTGACAAACCGAGCCCTGCTTCAATGCCTAAACATGCATGCTTCGTCCCCAAAGATCTTCGTTTTCCTGAGGGAGTTGGTCCACACGGGGGAGAGCGAGTGCGAAGCTAACGGGGTTGCATTCTTGGTACCTGGCGTTTTTCTCCAGGCTCCTAGCATACTCTGCTTCCCTAGTGCGTAAGACCTTGAAACTGACCCTGTCTTTGTTCGGGGGCTGAACCGATCGCTTAGTCGATCATCACTGGTTATCCCGGTTCTGGACTCTACGGTCTTCTCAATCGGGGTTTGCGCCGTTTGATCGGGAATGTTGCTCGGTTTGGAGGCTCTCTTTCCAATGTCTCTTTCCCAGAGTTACCAAACGAATCAGATTTGGCCCTGCGGGCGATTTCTGCTATGGCCTCCTCGAGTTTGGAGCGGCTGGTCTCGGGCAGGGACTTCCTTCAGTGTAAGGTGGTCCATTAGTGACCATAGATACCCCTCGTCTTGCTTTAAGGCTATTCTCGTAGCATCGATTGCCCTTCTTCTGATCTGATTTGATGGTAATCACCTTTCCCGTCAGGTCCGGTAACTTCATCTTTATGTGCCTTGTCAACGGCATCGCCCCTAACCTATTCAGCATCGGTCTACCCAACAACATATTATATGCAGAGAAGGTACCTGATGCTCTCCGTTCGTGACGCGGTGCCGTCTATGAAGGTGGTCCTCAACTCCAAGTATCCCCACACCTCTACCTGGTCTCCTGCGAAACCGTAGAGACAGCCGTCATAGGGCCTTAGCATGTCAGGGAATAGTTGCAGTTTGTTGAAAGTCGTCTAGAACATTACGTCTGCCGAGTTTCCCTGATCTACTAGCACACGGTGCACCTTCCTTCCCGCGGTTACCGCTGAGATTACCACCGGATCATTGTCATGGGGTACGACATCCTCCAGGTCGGTCTTGGTGAAAACTAAGTCAACATCGAAGGTGTCGTTGGTCCTCTGCACTTCTACCGACACCACTGTTCGCACGTATCTCCTTCGCTGAGAGGCGGTACAGCCTCCACCCGAGAACCCTCCTGCGATGGTGTGGACCTCACCGTGCACGGGAACTTCATGCCCCGGACCATACCCCCTGTTGCCGCCACATCCTCGATCCCCTGTTTCTCTTGCAGATAATCTCTTATGATACCGTTCTTCACCAACTCGTCTAGCAGGTGTCCCAGCGCTAAGCAATTGCGTATGGGGTGGTCGTACGCTTGGTGGAATTCACACCATGCGTTCTTGTTGCTCTTGGGAGGCACCTTCAGTCTCTCCGCTATATTTGGGATAGCGATGAGGTCTTCCACCCCGGTGAAGGTCACCTTGGGTCCTACAAGCGTGGCTGGTATTACTGTATCCACGATCTCTGGTGAGAAAGGTGCCGGGAACTCTCTGGGTGGCGTTACTGATTCCTGATTTGCACCCTCACGCTCAGCCGTATGGGTTTGCATGTCTCTGCGTAGTTCCTCGTTCATAGCTTGTGACGTTACCAAATTAGCTTGGATGCGTTCTTGATTTGCTCTTGACACGGCCACCTCTTCCTGAACGGCTCACATCATCTCCATAACCTGTTGGGTGAGTCCCTCACCCCCATTTGGTGCAGCGGGTCCTTGCCTCGTACATCTCATCTCTTGGAGTTTTCTGGTTCTTGCTGGAGGGACAGTGTTTTGTATCGTGCCCCACAGTGGGCGCCAAATCTTCCTGCCGGTTGACTCGAAACGCCTTCGTACACCTACGTCACTCTTACGTCCAGAGTCCTTGCGTTCGCGTGTGCCTTTTCTGATGAACACCTGAAACACAAAGACAAAGGGCGCCCTAGCGGTCGTTTGCACTCCAACGCTCAAGTCAGTACTAGGGCTAGGACACACCGAAAACTGTATAATCTTTCTCTTGTGTGTGTGTGTAACGGTGCAAAAGGGTTCTTTCTCGCCAAGTTGGTTCACTTACTATTTATAGACTAAAACTAGGGTTTCCTGTTTACCTAAAATGGGCCTTTCTGATGGGCGGGCCCAACACTGTTGTTACCTTACTCTTAGGATAACCTAGCGCGTGGGGTCCCTAACTGGAGTGCAACCTCTGATGGGATGACCACCTGGATGCCCCCTCGTGCATCTCTGGGGTCACCCGCCTCTGAGAGTACCCTAGCTGTTCACGTGCCATGCATGCAGCTCGCCCCTAAACGTGACCCTTTCAGGCCATATTCTTCTAGTGGCTCTATACTTTGTGTCACGTCTGAACACGTCGTCCACTCTAAATGCATGGGCACTCGTGATCTAGGCTTCTCTCTTACTGATAATTGGTGTGTTGATTAGGGATCCACTTCTCGTGGCCCTTCTCTACTGTTTGGGTTTTCGATGTCCGACCTCTCCACACTGTCTAGTGGCAAGTCGGTACATCCTGATGTCTGATATCTGATGTCCGACCACTCTTGGCTCCTTGGCGCACATGCTTCGCGAGGTACTGGCCCGCACTACTCGTGGGACCCGCTTATGTGGCACCAATATTACTAGTGGTTAATCCACACCCGAGGACCGGTCGGTACACACACCACAGAAAAGAGGTGGTATGTTGATTGATGCACCCTCTCCAAAAGGTAGTTATTCAGCCATTGAAAAAGGTTTTTAGGATCAAACTTGAGTATTTTTCAAGTACCAAGCTCTGATACCAATTGTTAGAATGTATGGCTTTAAACTAGAGGGGGGGGGGGGGGTGAATGGTTTAAAGAGGGTTTTCACAAACTTTTTAAGATAGAATGAAATTCTTTGCAAGAAACCAGATTTAGGAATTCAGTTTGCCAAGAACAAAGCTCAAAACAAAAAATCACCAGAAAAACAATCGGTTGTTTCGCGGAAACAATCGGTTGTTTATACTAGTAAAAATAATAACAACTGAAATTAAAGAGTTTAAGGAAGAGAGAAATGCACTAACAGTTTATACTGGTTCACTCTTAACCCAAGAGCTACATCCAGTTTTCCATAAACCACTGGGAATCCACTAGGTAATCAAATCCAGATTACATACACACACCACCAAAAAAGTGACCTTGATCCCCTCAAGACACACACTTCCTTTGGCTCAGCACTCACTCCACCAAAAATGTTGATATTGACAACCTCAAGAGCACACAACCCTTCTTGGCTTTACAACACCAGAATGTACACAATTCTTTAGAACGAATTACACTGTTACAGAATCAACTGAAATCAATACAGAGTAATCCTATTCCACTTCTCTCTTGAATAACCAAAGCTCAAAGTGAAAACTCAAATCTTTGAAAAGCACTTTGAAAAACTCAAATATGTTTTTCTTTCTTGTTGTTTGTTATAAAATAGTAACAAACTATTTATAGTATTCAAATCTTGGTCAAAGCATTTAAAGCAGGAGCGTATTCAGTTATGAAATCAATTAAAGCTCTTTTAACAAACAAAATTGTTTCTGTTAGGATTCCAAACAAACAATCGGTTGAAATAGCAAATCAATCGGTTGTTTTGGTTTGACAGCAAGTCAACCATCCAAAACAGTTTTCAAACATTTTCAAAAACTCCTAAGTATAAACAATCGGTTGTTTCGACAAAACAACAGGTTGTTTTTAACTTAGTTTTGAAAAACACTTTAAACTTAAAAGATTTTGAAAACACTTAAGCTTTAGATTCAAAAAAGAGTGGATTACACATATAATCTACCCCATATCCTATTATAAAGCACCTCTGCAACATCAAGCACCTCCAGCCTTCCATCAAACACAAAGGATTTGGATTCTTCAAAGTTTGAACATTCTTGATTCAACACGATCAACATTGTGAAATACTCTATGGCAATCACGAGGTACTTCATCTGCCGTATTGCCAAAGGGAAAAGCCCCAGAATGTTGATCCCCCAAGTATGAAATGGTCATGGGCTGTAGATCGACCTCAGCTCCTCTAAAGGTGCCTTGTGCCAGTCAGCATGTTGTTGGCACTGTTTGCATCACTGGGCATACCTCGTGAAATATTCCCTCATGGTTGGTCAGTAATATCCTGTGCGAATGGCCTTTGACGAGAGGGATCGACCGTTGACGTGGCTACCGCATATTCCCTCGTGCAATTCTACCATAATGCGCGCGCAGTGCTCACCACTTACACATACTAAGATATGATGGGTGAATCCGTGCCTAAACGACTTTCCGTCGATCAAGACGTACTTGCTCGAATTTTTCTTGAATTTTCTACCCTCTCGGTCAAATAATGTTGGTAGGGTGTCATTCAAGTTTCTCCTATTTCGACTAGGTGAACTTGGGACGGCATTTTCCCAGCAACCGGGTATACGCTTATCCTTGGCATTTTCAATGTCTCTTGCGTTAAGGATCGATGACTCCTCCTCACTTCTTCCGTTGTGCTGATCTGCTAGACCTCGACCATATTGTTTGAGGTAGTTCGAGGTGTCTTCAGGGTCTCCTGAATTACTGTCCTCTCTCTGCCCCCCTTGCCCGAACTGGCGAGCTTTGCAAGCAAGTCTGCTCGGGCATTCTGCTCTCTGACCACATGAACTAACTCGAACACCTCGAACGTCCCCTTCAGAACTTGGATGTACTCTAGGTAGGCGGCATCTGTAGGTCTTTAGCTTGGTATTCCCCCGTGACCTGACCCGTGACTAAGAAGGAGTCACTCTTTGCCAGCAAACCTTTCGCTCCCATCTCCTTAGGCAACAACATTTCGGCGATCAGGGACTCATACTCTACTTGGTTTTTACTGGCCTTGAAAGCGAACCGTAGGGCCAGCTCAATCAGCAACCCATCTGGTCCTTCCAAGATGACACCAGCCCCACTACCTTGTTGGTTTGAGGAACCATCTACATAGAGCACCCATTTGAAACCTGCTCCTTTTTGGTGCGTGGCTACCGAGGAGAGCTCTACTACGAAGTTAGCGTAAACCTGGCCCTTAATGGGGCCTATAGGCTCATACTGTACGTCAAACTCAGATAGCTCTACTACTCATCGCACCATTCTACCTGCCACATCTGGCTTTTTAAGACTTTGAGAATTGGAAGGTCTGTCATTACTATTACAGTGAAGCTCTGAAAGTAATGGCAGAGTCTTCGCACTGAGTATACTACTGCTAGAGCTGCTTTCTCTAGGGCTTGGTATCTCACTTTTGGCCCTTGCAACACCTTGCTGACGAAGTAGATCGGTTTCTGCATCTGGTCTTGTTCTTGCAGCAGGACCGAACTAAAAGCCTTCTCTGTAACTGGGAAATATAGGCGAAGGGGAGTACCTAGCTCTTGTTTGCACAATACTGGTGGACTAGCCAGGTACTCTTTCAGCTTCACAAACACCTCTTCGCACTCCCAGGTCCACACGAACCTGCTGTTAGGGGTGGCAATGCGGGCTGGCCCGCCCCGCATAGACCCGCCCCGCATAAAATTTGCGGCCTGATTTTTCTAACCCGCCCTGCATAAGGGTTGGCTCGCGGGCTTGCGGGCCAGCCCGCATAAGACATATTTATTAAAAAAATAATTTTTTAAATACAAATTTTGAATATTTTTATTTAGATGCATTAGGTAAATGGTCTCATAATATTATTTTCATGAAACATGCGTAATAAGATGTTATTAAAAATTTCGGAATGTAAAATATCAGACTTCGTGAAGAAAATATGGGTGTGTAGAAAAAAAAATTATACATTTTAAAGTTATGCGGGTTGTGTGGGCCAACCCGCCCCGCCCCGCGTTTTTACAGCGGGCCGTGGGCCGGCCTGCACGGCCTACCCCACATTGCCACCCCTACCTGCGGTTTCTCTTCAGGTATTGGAAGTAAAGATGCTCCTTGTCTCCTCCTGCCGATACAAATCTGAACAGAGCGACCATGCGCCCTGTTAACTGCTGCACCTCTTTGACTGAGGTTGGGCTCCTCATTGTTATTATCGCAGCGCACTTCTCGGGATTCGCCTCTATCCCACGTTCAGTGAGTAGGAAACCCAAGAACTTGCCTGCCTCGACCCCAAACACACACTTCTTTGGATTCAGCTTCAGCTTGTAATTCGCTATTGTGGTGAACAGCTCTTCCAGGTCTACCACGTGCTGCTCCTTTTGCTGGGAGGTGACCACCATGTCATCTACACATGCTTGGACATTTCTCCCTAACATGGGCGCTAGTACTCTTTCCATCAACCTCTGGTAGGTGGCACCTGCGTTCTTCAGTCCAAAGGGCATCACCTTATAGCAATAAAAAGACAAATATGTCATAAACGTTGTCTTGCACTCGTCCTTGGGGTGCATCATGATCTAGTTGTAACTAGAGAAGGCGTCCAGGAAGCTGAGTAATCTGCATCTTGATGCACTGTCTACCAAGGCGTTGATACTAGGCAGCGGGTAGGAGTCATTTGGACATGCCTTGTTGAGGTCTGTGAAGTCAACACACATCCTCCACTTCCCGCTGGCCTTTTTTACCAACACCACATTGGCCAGCCATTCGGGGTACTAAATCTCCCTAATGTGGTCAGCCTTCAACAACTTCTCTGTCTCTTCACGCACGACCTGACGCCTCTCCTCGTTGAGCTTTCGTCTTCTCTGGGGAACAGGTCGAACCTGGGGGTCCATGGTGAGACGATGACACAAGAAGTCAGGATCTATGCCAGGCATGTCAGAAGCAGACCACGCGAAAGCGTCGAGGTGCCTCGCGATGACCTCGGCAATTTGATCCTACAACTCTTGTCTCAAAGTCCTGCCAAGCTTGAACATCTTCCCACCGATCTCTCTCTCCAGCACGTTCCAGAGCGTTCGGGTTGCCTCTCCCGGGCGATCTGTGCACGAGTGACCCCTTCTTCCCTTGGAGGCTGGGTAGTAACAATGAACACCCCTCTCTTCGTCTTGAGGCTATTTTCGTAACACTTCTTAGCCTCTTTCTAGTCAGACTTGATGGTGATCGCCGTACCTTCAAGGGAAGGCAACTTCATCTTCATATGCCTTGTGGAGGCAATCGCTCCCATCCTATTCAAAGCAAGTCTACCTAACAGTATATTGTAGGCTGATGGGGCGTTAATGACAAGATACTTGATGTTGGCAGTAGACGAAGTTGTGCCGTCCGTCTATATGCCCACGCACCTCCACTTGGTCTCCAGCGAAACCATACAAGCACCCAATATAGGGCCTCAACTGGTCTGGAGACAACTGCAACTTGTTGAAGGTCGACTAGAACATCACGTCGATCGAACTTCCTAGGTCTATGAGGACGCGATGAACCCTTCTCCCTACTATGACTAACGAAATTACCACCAGGTCATTGTCATGGGGTAAGACATCTTGGCGGTCGGCCTTGGTGAAGACGAGGTCGACGTTGGGGGTCTGATCTACTTCCTGTACCTCTACTGCCATCACCTCTCCCACATACTTCTTTCACTGGGAGGCGGTGCATCCTCCTCCTGAAAACCCTTCCAGAGATTGTGTTGATCTCCCCATGAATGGGCACCTCATGCCTTTGATCTGCCCCTGCAGTCACCAACGCTTGATCATTCTGCTGCTTTTGAAGGTAATCCTTTAAGAAGCCGCTCTTCACTAGCTCATCTAGTTGGTGTGCCAGGGCCAAGCAATTGCGTATGTAGTTCCCATGTGCTTGGTGGAAGTCACACCAAGCGTTCTTGTTGGGCCCCATCTTACTGATGGTCTTTGCGGGCACCTTCAGTCTTGTCGCTATGTTCAGGATAGCGATTAGCTCCTTGAGTTCCACTCGAAAATTATGTTTTGGGAGCGGGTCCCTTCGTGCGTGAGTCCCCCCTGGGACTGTTCGTAGGGTTTTTCCGCTCCTTTCTTCTTTGTGGTTGCCTCGTGCACCCTCATGGGTTGAGGTCGTCCTGCTGCCCGAGGTCGAATAGGACCGACAAAACCACGTTTCTTCGTTACTCGATCATCTGTTTCGATGTGTGCCAACGCTCGACGTCTGATCTCGATGAATGTCTTCGGGTAGAACCTTAACACTGATTCGCTGAAAGGTCCCGATAACATTCCCTTGACAAAGGCATGCACTGTCATGGCCTCATCAGTGGGTTTCAACCTTACCACCTGAACCCCGAACCTGTTCAAGTAGTCCTTCATGGACTCCCCCTGGTACTGTTTAATGTCAAAGACATCATAAGAAAGTCAGGTGGGGGCCTTATTAACAAGGTACTGCTCCCTGAACAGCGTCGCAAAATGGTCGAACGTGGTGATGTGTCCATCGAGGAGACTGATGAACCACTCCAACACCACGTATGCCAACGTGTTCATGAGCAACTTGCAGTACACAACGTCAGATCCACCTGTGAGCATCATTTGAGTGTGGAACACCGTGAGATGGGCCTCTAGGTCCTCCACACCCATGAAAGGTGACCTTCGGGCCTAGAGACATGGTGGGCAACGCCGTATCCATGATTGCCTGTGAGAACGGCATGGGACGTGCCCTAAGGGGTACATGTGGGGCGCGTTCATCCACTTCACGTTCCCCTACCTGTTGCAAATCCCTACAAAGTTCCTCATTAGCCCTACGCAGTTCTTCGTTGTCCACGCATGATGTGTTAATTTCAACCCTAGATGCTGCCACCTCTGTTCGAAGGGCATGCATAGTTTCCAGTATTTGTTGTGTGGTAACGTTGTCACCTCCAGGGGGCACTACACCTGTGGCTACATCAGATCCTTGCCTCGTACTCCTCATATTGCTGGTAGAAACTATCAACACGATTGTAAGTGGGGCCTTGCTTTAACGGGCGCCAAATGTTCCTGCCGGTTGACTCGCATCACCGGTTGACCCTACCAATAGTCTTTGGGCCTTTCTATCTCCGCCTGAGAACCGTACTTCCTTGATCAAGAAATATCTCATCTGCAAAGACAAAGTGGCGCCTTGCTAGGGTTCCTGGTGTTGAATCAAGTGTGTTCAAGCTTTGAAGAATCCAAACCCTTTGTGTTTGATGGAAGGCTGAAGGTGCTTGTTGTTGCTGAGGTGTAGTAGAATAGGATCTGGGGTAGATTATTTGTGTTGATCCACTCTTGATTGAATCCAAAGCTTAAGAATCTCAAACCTTTTTAATTGAAAGTGTTTTTCAAACTAAGTGAAAAACAACCTGTTGTTTTGTCGAAACAACCGATTGTTTTATACTTAGGTGTTTTGAGAAAGGTTGAAAACTGTTTTTGATGGTTGGCTTGCTGTCAAACCAAAACAACCGATTGATTCGAGCATTCAATCGATTGTTTGTTTTGGGACCATAACAGAAATTTGTTTTGTGCTTTGACTGAGCTTTAAATGATTTTATAACTTATTACGCTCCAGTTTTAAATGCTTTGACCAGTCTTTGTAAGCAATAAATAGTTTGTTAAGCTTTTGTAACAAACAACTAAGATTAAATCATAGAAAAACATATTTGAGTTTTTCACTAGTTTTTAGCTTTTTAAGAGTTGAAAGATTGCTTTGAGATTGCTTTGATCAAGAGAGTGGAATAGGATTTTCATCTTGTATTGATTTTTGATCATTATGTAACAAGTGTAATCCTTCTGTACTTTGTGTAAACTCTGTTGTGTAAGGCTGAGAAGTGTTGTGTGTTCTTGAGGATTCTCAAGATCAGCATTCTTAGTGGTGTATGTGCTGAGCCAAAGGAAGTGTGTGTCTTGAGGGGATCAAGGTCACTTCTTTGGTGGTATTTGTAAGTAATCTAGGTTTGATTGCTTAGTGGATTTCCCCAGTGATTTCTGGGAAGACTGGATGTAGCTTTTGGTTTAAGAGTGAACCAGTATAAACTGTGTGTGCAATCTCTCTATCCCTTGAACTCTTTA
Source organism: Phaseolus vulgaris (assembly GCF_000499845.2). Lineage (NCBI taxonomy): Eukaryota > Viridiplantae > Streptophyta > Magnoliopsida > Fabales > Fabaceae > Phaseolus > Phaseolus vulgaris. The sequence goes on along the minus strand of NC_023749.2, from coordinate 36,701,370 downwards.
ATTTCAGTTTATATTTGTTAACTGGTATAAACAACCGATTGTTTCTACGAAACAACCGATTGTTTTTTTGGTGCTGTGCTAAATTTCTTTGTGTTTTTTGCAAACTGAATTCTGAATCTAGTTTTCTCAAACGGATTTCATTCTACAATAAAAAGTTTGCGAAAATCCTCTTTAAACCATTCACCTCCCCCTCTAGTTTAAAGCCATACATTCTAACAATTGGCATCAAGAGCTTGGTACTTGAAAGTTACTCAAGTTTGATCCGAAAATCTTTTTCAATGGCTGGAAAACTATCTTTCGAGGAAGGTGCTTCAATCTACAAACCACCTTTATTCTGTGGTTTGAATTATAAGTATTGGGAGGCTAGAATGAAAATCTTTGTTGAATCCATTGATCAAGGAATTTGGGATTCAATCGAAAATGGCCCTTTCATTCCAAAGCTTAAAAAGAATGGATCTTTTATTGCAAAACCTTGGTCCCAATGGACCAATGAAGAATGTAAGATGGCCAAGCTTGATTGTACTGCTCAAAACATAATAGCTTCTGTACTAGATACTAATGAGTTTTTCAGGATATCTAAATGCAAATCTGCCAAAGAGATGTGGGACACACTCAAATCTACTCATGGGAACATCAATGAATCAAAGGAAGTAAGAACAAGGAGCCAAGCACGAAGGAAAAGGAGGCAAAACAGAAAAAGCCTCAACCTCTGCTTTATGGCCAAAAAGGAAGATGATTCAAACAATGTAAGTTCCTCTAACTCCTCAAATTCTGAAAATTACAATCAATTGCTTCAAGCTTTTCAAGAAACACATGAAGAAGCTAACCGATTGGCCCTCTTGAACAACCGGTTAAAGGAAATGAATAGCTGGCTTGAAAACAAAGTAAAAACACTGGAAGAAGAGTTGGAAAATTCAAAAACAGATTTTGAAAATCTTGAAATTGTTTACAAAAACTTTTCTTGCAAGTGTGATACTCTTATTTGTGAAAATTGTGAAAATCTTGAAAAGAAAGTTCATTATCTTGTTAAAACTGTGGATAAGCTTTCAAAAGGTCAATCCAACTTTGAATGTCTTGGCATCTCAAAAATGTGGTTTTGGAAAAGCAGGATTGGGTTTTAACCCACAGAACAAGCAAGATAGATTTTCAAAGTCATTTTCGAAACTGCCAGAAAAACAACCGATTGATCTGTTGAAACAACCGGTTGTTACATGCTTCTATTGCATGAAAAGAGGCCATTCTGTCAGATTCTGTAAAATCAGAAAATATGCAGTTCCTAAAGGCTTTATGAAGTGGATTCCCAAATGTTGTAAAGGTTCAAATGATGAATGTAAACCAAATGGACCCACATTCATAAGGGGACCAAATCTTTGTACTTGAAAATCTTCTTTGTAGGAAACCTTGGACGAGAGCATGCAACAATGGTACCTGGACAGTGGGTGCTCAAAGCACATGACTGGGGACAAATCAAAGTTTCTAAGCATCTCCTTTATGCAAGAAGAGCACGTTACCTATGGGGACAACAACAAGGGGAGGATTTTTAGAAGAGGATCCATAGGAGACAAAGATATTTTGGTCATGCATGATGTTCTCTATGTAGAAGGTCTAAAGCACAATCTGCTGAGCATTAGTCAATTATGTGACAAAGGATATCAAGTTATCTTCAAAACAAACTCCTGTGAAATCTGTCTTCCCAACACAAAAGAGGTTCACTTGGACTCTCTTCTTGGAATCAAAAAGTGATGCCTTCTCTACATTCAAGAAGCTTGCTAGAAGATTGCAAAATACAAAGAACAACAACATAGGCTCAATAACAAGTGATCATGGAGGTGAATTCCAAAATGAAAAGTTCAGCAAGTTTTGTGAAAAGATGGGAATTCTGCACAATTTTTCAGCTCCAAGGACTCCACAACAGAATGGTGTAGTGGAAAGGAAGAACAGATCCCTTGATGAATTAGCTAGAACAATGCTAAGTGAATCTTCTCTTCCCAAGTATTTTTGGGTTGATGCAGTTAGCACTGCTTGCTATGTGACGAATAGAGTGCTAATAAGGCCAATTCTGAAGAAGACTCCCTATGAGCTCTTTAATGGAAGAAAACCAAGCATCAATCACCTTAGAGTTTTTGGTTGCTGTTGTTTTGTTCTCAACAATGGAAAGGAAAACCTAGGGAAATTTGATGAAAAGTCATGCATACAGAATCTACAACAAGAGGCTAATGACTGTAGAAGATTTTGTTCATGTTGTCTTTGATGAAGTGGATCGCAAAAGCATTCAAATCTCAAAGAACAGTGCTGAAGAGGATGAGCAGAACATCAATTTTGAGAAGCTGGACCTCTGTGCAGAAAAACAACCGGTTGATTGTTCGAAACAACCCATTGAAATTTTGCAGCAGAGTGAGTTGCCCAAAGAATGGAGGATTCCTAGAGATCTGTACCGTCCTGGTAGTCGGAAGTGATGACGTGGCATCAAGCTACAGTATAAGCGTGTTGACGAGATGCCAGGTTGGCAGAAGGGAAGGAAGTCGGGGGGCTCGTGAAATCGCCAGTTATTAAGTTGGCGTGCTCCGATCTCCAGCATACCGGAACCGGCGGTCGTCGGGTTAAAGATGAAGTCGCCAGATGTAAACTCAGGCGACCAAGTGATTAGAGATCGCCGGGGCAAGCACATCGCCGAAGATGAAGGTAGTGCAAATTGTGAAGGCGGCCGGCGAGACCACAGGGAAGGTGTACGAAGGCACCCTAACTCGCCAATTCCAGTAGAGATCGCGCTCCAAGTTAGCTATGCACTGAGCAGTATCATGCATAAGTAACTTAGCCAAAGGAGAGTCAGAAGCAGCGCCCAAGTCAAGGAGGCTCCAGATGATGACACGTGTACGACTGGATGCGAGCCACGTGTCCAGATGTGTAACTGCCAGGAGAGAGAAAGTGACCAGGTATATAAGGGTTTCCCAACGAACTTTTGAGGTACGCACGTTCAGATTGTCTTCTTTACGCTTGCGAGTTCTTGAGCATACTGTGAGAGAGAACTGGTTCACGGTTCCTTGAGAGTTCTTGAGTGTTACTCTTGAAGTATTTGGTGGTTCAGTCACTGACTTGGGCGTTGGAGTGCGATCGGCCGCAGCGGCGCCGCTCTGTTCTTTTGCAGGTTCTTGAGGTGGATCGTGACGAAGGACGGAGGGTGAAGCGGTGCACACGTCGATCCAAGTTTGACGAGGCAAGTTCCAACGTTTTGGTCAACAGGCAGGATCAAGATCTGTGAGTAGAGAACATCATTGGACAGATAAAGAAAGGTGTCTCTACACGTAGCTCCATCTCAAACTTCTGCAGGCACACTGCTTTTGTCTCTCAAATTGAACCAAAGTCAATTGATGAAGCTCTCAAGGGTGAAAAATGGGTTGAAGCTATGCATGAAGAGTTGAATCAGTTTGCAAGGAATGAGGTATGGTTTCTTGTCCCTAAAACATCTGAGATGAACATCATTGGTTCGAACTGGGTCTTCAGAAACAAGCTGGATGAGGATGGTGTGATCACAAGGAACAAAGCAAGGCTAGTTGCCAAAGGCTACAATCAAGAGGAGGGAATTGATTATGGTGAAACCTTTGCTCCTGTTGCAGGATTGAAGGTTGTGAGGTTGCTGCTGACTTTATCATGTATGAGTGGATATAAACTCTTTCAAATGGATGTCAAAAGTGCTTTTTTAAATGGCTACATCAATGAGGAAGTGTATGTGGATCAACCACTGGGCTTTGAAGATCATCAATATCCTAATCATGTCTTCAAGTTGAAAAAGGCTTTGTATGGGCTGAAGCAAGCTCCAAGGCAGTGGTATGAAAGGCTTAGCAACTTCCTTTTGTCTCATGGCATTGATAGGGGAATGATTGACAAGACTCTCTTCATCAAAAAGTCAAATTCTGAAATTATCCTTGTGCAAATTTATGTTTATGACATCATCTTTGGTGCTACACAAGATAGTTTGTGTGAAGAATTTGTGGCTGCTATGAAAGGTGAGTTTGAAATGTCTATGATGGGAGAATTGTCTTTCTTTCTTGGATTGCAGGTTAAACAAACAAGGGATGGAATCTTTCTATGCCAATCAAAGTATTGTAAAGAGATTCTCATGAAATTTAAAATGGAGAGTTGTAAGGTAGCAAGAACACCTATGCCATCAAGCTGCTACATGGATGCAGATGCTGTTGGAAAAAGGGTAGGTCAAGCAAAATACAGAGGTTTGATTGGCTCTTTGCTCTATCTAACAACAAGTAGACCGAATATAATGTTTGCGGTATGTCTTTGTGCAAGATATCAAGGAAATCCAAAGGAATCCCCCTTCAAAGCTGATCCAATCAGTCATCGGTAGTCGAAGATGTCAGCAACAGATAACCACATGGACCACTCGCTGGAGGACACGTGGATCAGGTGGAAAAGTAATCATGGAGGAGATCCCCCGGTATGGAGATCGGTGGTCAGTAACCGAGTGGCCACCAACAGATCAGTTCCAAGATAAACACCCGGGGGAGAACGCGAGAAGCAATAGAGCACCGATCAGTCATCGGGTGCATGGTCATCGGGGTTTCGTGTTACACGCAGTTAAACTGGGACTGAGATTCCCAGCGAGAGCGTTACGCATGGACCTCGCATGATCATACCTGAGAAAGAAAAGCTCCTCGTCGGTATAGTCGTGCACGAGAGTGGCCTGAGGGAGTCAGTAAACCGGTCAGTGATTGGTTACTCTCTCAACCCATTATGTGCATGGCATCGTGAAGGGGAAATCGTGTATCCAGAGAGCAATGCTTGGTGAGTGTGCCTAGTCCAACCACACCTGGTGTTCTCCTGGGAATGTGCGATTTCACCCAGATGGAAGAAACGCGCTAAGTTACTCCGCAAGGGAATAACATAGGCACACAAAGAGATGCGCTAGAGCCCTTCAGGTGGTGGCACGTGAACGGTTAGATGCGAGTTGCATGCCTCCACGTGTCACTGTCTGAGAGGGGCGCGACCCAGATAAAGGTGCACTCCGTGTCGTGAAAGGTACAGACAAAAAACCTAGACACCCACGACCCTGACTGTGGTACGTTTTCGTACAAAAGCATAACAGAATTCTGACACGCGCAGAGAACAGCGTAGCAGAATTCTGTTAGGCACAGACACAGAAGGGGATAAAAAGAGAATCAGAGAGAAACACACGGGGACGGTTTTTACACATTATTTTCTAGTGATTCTGTGATCTAACCTGCGCGTCGGAGTGCAAACGGCCGCTAGAGGCGCCGTCTGTGTATTTTGCAGGTTGCATTCGAAGTTTCCAGCGAAGGTCCTAAGAGCACTCTTGCAGATAACACAGTTGCCAGAGGCGGGTCAAGCAAGCGACAAGGCAATTCCTCCACGCTCGAGTTGTCGCAGGATCATTTGGCGCCCACCGTGGGGCTCGATATAAAACATCAGTCCCACCACACAAGTTTTTCAGTTCCAGTTGCAGTTCCCAACCATAGTTTGTGTTGGTGGTGCTTCGAGTGTTTTCTGTTCGACTGCTCGCTATCGCAGTCGACTCCTGGAGTTTTCACCGTTTGTTTGGAGTTCTTTGAGCTGCTGAGTTTCCTGAGGAAGGATGAGGACAACGCGCTCCAGTTCAGTTGCGCCATCAACCGACGAAGATGCTGTGTCCATGACGCAAGTGATGGACATGATGAGGACGCTGCAGGAGAACGTGGTTGCATCGCGTTCTGAGCAGGAAAGGATGCAAGAGGCGCTGGTGGCCTCGCAAGCAAGGAACGAAGAGCTCAACAGGATCAACAAAGAGTTGCGCAAAGCCCTTCAGAAGCGGGAGGAGCGTGCGGCAGGGGACAGATCTGCACCCCCATCCCCACCACGCAGCTTTCCTATGCCATTTTCCCAAGAGATCATGGACTCGGTAGTCCCGGCTAACACTGTGGCAGTGAAAGCGTCTTTCACTGGGGTGGAGGACCCTGAAGCCCATCTCACGGTGTTTCATACTCAGATGATGCTCTCAGGGGGCTCAAACGCGGTGTACTGTAAGGTGTTCATGAGCACTTTGGGCGGAACGGCGTTGGACTAGTTCGTCAGTATACCAACTGGCCACATTACCACGTTCCAACAGTTTTCCAAGATGTTTGTCGAGCAGTACATAGTGAACAAGGCGCCACCTTTGGTGTCTTACGACTTGTTTGATATAAGGCAGTACCAAGGGGAGTCCTTGAAGGATTTCCTGAACAGATTCAGAGCTCGGATAGTCCGTTTGCCAGGAAAGGACGAAGAGATGTTCGTGCACGCCTTCAAAAAGGGCGTGTTGCCTGGGCCTTTTAGTGAGTCGCTCATCAGGAGCCACCCCGCCACGTTCGCCGAAATCCGGCGACGTGCTGTGGCTCACATCGCCGCCGAGAGCGAGGTCACCGAGAAGAGAGGAAATGTGGCCCCAGCTAAACCGCGCACCCAAGCAAGGGTACAGCCTCAGAGGGTAATGGAGGCGGCGGCGGGAAAGAGGGATCAAAGGACGCGTCATCCTTACGACCCTAAGAAAAATAAGAGCAAAGGACCAGGGCGCCCCAGGGAGAGTAATCGCCCCCCGAGGTATGAGTTTGTGATGGGTTTGGCTGATTTGATCGCCATCCCAAACATAGCTGCCAGGCTCAAAGTGCCTGAGAAAACGGCGGAGAAGATTTTGGGGCCAAAACCAGACGCATGGTGTGAGTTCCACAAGAGTTTTGGCCACTCTATCAATTCGTGTTTGGCTCTGGGGCACCAGCTCGCCGAGCTGGTCAAATGTGGTTTCCTGAAGGATTACTTGCTGGAGAAGCAAGCGGACCAAGCATCAGGGTCTCAACCGGCGAGCAGCAGAGGGCAACAGCACGAGGTGCCTATTCACGGCGAGATCCACACCATAGCTGGCGGATTCTCCGGCGGGGGGTGCACAGCGTCGCAACGAAAGTGGTACACGAGGTCGATAATGTCAGTGGAAGTCTTTGAGGATCACTCGCCCGACGTGGACATCACGTTCACCAAGGGGGACCGCAGGGACGTGGTGCCTCACGACAACGACCCTATTGTGATCTCGCTTGTCACGGCGGGAAGGACCGTCCACCGGGTGCTGGTCGACCAAGGAAGCTCAGCAGATGTGATGTTTTAGCCAACCTTTGAGAAGTTGCAACTGTCCCCTGATCAGCTAAGACCATATGGAGGCTGCTTGTACGGTTTTGCCGGCGATCAGGTGGAGGTGAGGGGGTATATCGAGCTGAGGACGACCTTCACTGACGGCTTGGCCTCACGAACGGAGAAGGTCAGGTACCTTGTTGTAAACGCCCCGTCAGCATACAACATACTGCTGGGGAGGCCAACGCTCAACAGAACAGGAGCTGTGCCTTCGACAAGGCACATGAAGGTCAAGCTACCGTCTATGGAGGGTATGATCATCATTATTTGCTCCGACCAGAAGGAGGCGAAAAAGTGTTACGAAAACAGCCTCAAGAACAAGAGGTCTGTGTGCCACGTAACCACAATGCCTCCCCCTGGCGTGGAGCCGGAGCGCGAACCTCGGCGAGCTTCGGATGCGGCGTTAGAGATGGTCGCCGAGGGCGATGTGGCGATAGAGGCGAGGTCGAAGAGAAACTGCTTGGAGGCCGCCAGAGAAACCAGTATCGCGAGGGCGCTGATCGCCAGCGAGAGGAAACCTCAGCCAGTGGAGGAATGGCTCAAGAAGGAGATCAGCGGGAAGGTGTTTAAGTTGGGAAGAACCCTCGATAGCAAGACGCAAGACCAGATCGCCGAGGTAATAAGTAGACACTTGGATGCGTTTGCGTGGGCTGCTTCAGATATGCCGGGGATCGACCCCGATTTCTTGTGCCATCGTTTGGCAATGGACCCCCAAGTCAGGCCCATCCGCCAAAGAAGAAGAAAATTCAATGAGGAGAAGAGACAGGCGATCAAAGAAGAGACGCGGAAACTACTTGCAGCGGGCCACATCAGGGAAATCCAATATCCAGAATGGCTCGCTAACGTTGTCCTGGTCAAGAAGAGCAGCGGAAAATGGCGGATGTGCGTTGACTTTACAGACTTGAACAAGGCCTGCCCGAAGGACTCTTACCCTTTGCCAAGCATTGACGCCCTAGTAGACAGTGCATCAGGGTGCAAGCTGCTAAGTTTTCTGGATGCCTTCTCGGGGTACAACCAAATCCAAATGCACCCCATGGACGAAGAGAAGACCGCCTTCATGACGGAAAGGTCATGTTATTGCTACAAGGTAATGCCCTTCGGGTTGAAGAATGCAGGGGCCACATACCAAAGGCTGATGGACAAGGTGCTCGTGCCCATGCTCGGAAGGAATGTACAGGCATACGTCGACGACATGGTCGTGACGTCCCTGGAGAAAGACGAGCACGTCACAGACTTGGAAGAGTTGTTCATCACAATAGCCAGGTACAAGCTCAAACTGAATCCTGAAAAGTGTGTTTTTGGTGTAGAAGCAGGGAAATTTCTGGGGTTTCTTCTGTCAGAGAGGGGAATTGAGGCTAACCCCGAGAAGTGCGCCGCCATTTTGGCAATGAGGAGCCCCGCCAATGTGAAGGAGGTGCAGCAACTCACGGGGCGGATGGCCGCCCTGTCTCGATTCGTATCGGCAAGCGGAGAGAAGGGCCACCCATACTTCCAATGTTTGAAGAGGAACAACAGATTTGTTTGGACAAAGGAGTGTGAGGAGGCCTTCGTAAAGCTCAAGGAATATTTGGCGAGCCCTCCAGTTCTATGCAAGCCCCAAGGCATAACACCCCTCAGGCTGTACTTTGCCATAACCGAAAGGGCGATCAGCGCAGTGCTAGTGCAAGATCAGGACCAGACCCAAAGGCCTATATATTTCGTTAGCAAGGTGCTGCAAGGCCCGGAGGTAAGGTACCAGGCCCTAGAAAAGGCAGCATTGGCGGTTGTATTCTCGGCGAGGAGATTGCGCCATTACTTCTAGAGCTTCACGGTACTGGTGATGACTGATCTACCAATCCAGAAGGTTTTGAAGAAGCCCGATGTGGCTGGAAGGATGGTGAAGTGGGCGGTCGAGCTTTCAGAGTTCGACATCAAGTATGAACCCCGGGGATCGATCAAAGGGCAAGTCTTCGCCGATTTCGTGGTCGAGTTGTCCTCTGAGGTGGCACAGAACGCCGAGGGTGACTTTCGCTGGGTACTCTCTGTTGATGGGTCGTCCAAGCAGTTGGGTAGCGGGGCTGGGGTCATTTTGGAAGGGCCCAACGGAGTGTTGATAGAGCAGTCATTGAGGTTCTCTTTCAAAGCAAGCAACAACCAAGCAGAGTATGAGGCTTTGATCGCTGGAATCCTGTTGGCTAAGGAAATGGGGGCGAGAGTGCTGATGGCCAAGAGCGACTCACTGTTGGTCACAGGACAAGTAACTGGCGAGTTCCAAGCCAAGGACCCGCAAATGGCAGCCTACTTGGAGTACGTGCAAGAGCTAAGAAGATCTTTCGCTTCATTTGAAGTGGTGCACGTGCCAAGAGAACAGAATGCCCGAGCTGACTTGCTAGCCAAGCTCGCCAGTTCGGGCAAGGGGGGCATGCAGAGGACTGTCATTCAAGAAACTTTGAAAGCGCCTCGAGCATTCGTGGCAGACCACCAAGTTCTCCACGTTTGTAGATCAATGGGAAGACCGGCGAGAAGTCATAGATCCCTAACGCAGGAAACTCTGAGGGCGCCGAGGGTCAGAGCGCGCCCAGCGGAAGGGGCAAGATCGATGCAGGTTTGCGCTATCCACGAGCCAGACACGTGGATAACGCCTTACCAACGTTATTTAGCGGATGGTGTACTTCCAGTTGACTCAACTGAGGCCAGAAAAATAAAGAAGAGCTCAAGCAAGTTTACCCTTATTGACGGCGAGCTGTACAGGTTTGGATTCACACACCGTCTTCTTGTATGTATACATGGAGAGAAGTGCACGAGGATTATGGCTGAGCTCCATGAGGGAATTTGCGGGAGCCACATTGGAGGTCGATCGCTGGCGACAAGGACTATCCTTGCAGGCTATTACTGGCCCACGATGAGAGAAGATTGCAAGAGATACGCCCAGCGTTGCAAGTAATGCCAGCAGCACGCCGATTGGCACAAGGCACCCCCAGAAGAGCTGAAGTCGATTTACAACCCCTGGCCGTTTCATACTTGGGGAATTGACATTCTGGGACCCTTCCCATTGGCGATCAGGCAGATGAAGTACTTGGTAGTGGCGATTGAATACTTCACCAAGTGGATCGAAGCGGAGCCAGTGGCCCAGATCACCGCACACAAGATCGAGAGCTTTGTATGGAAGAACATAGTGTGCCGGTTTGGTGTGCCTAAACGCCTGGTGTCAGACAATGGGACTCAGTTTGCAAGTCACCTCTTGAAAAAGCTGTGCGAAGAGGTGGGGATACAACAGGTGTTTGCATCCGTCGAGCACCCACAGACGAATGGCCAAGTGGAGTCTGCCAATCGGGTGTTGTTGAGAGGTTTAAAGAGAAGATTAGAGAAAGCTAAGGGATCACGGGCTGAAGAGGTACCCCGCATAGTTTGGGCATACCATACCACTGAGCAGTCAGGAACCCACGAGACCCCCTTTAGTTTGGTTTATGGATGTGATGCGATGATTCCAGTCGAAATCCAGGAAAGCTCGCCGAGATTCCATAACTTTGTGGCGGAAGACTCGAACGAAGAAAGAAGAATGAATCTGGATTTGCTGGATGAGGTCAGGGAGGAGGCGAGAGTGAAGGTCGAAGCAGTAAAGAGAAGAGTTGAGCGAAGGTACAACTCTAAGGTAATGTCAAGGCAGTTTAGAAGTGGCGATCTGGTGATGAGGAAGGCCCATCAGTATGAGATGCAGAACAAGTTATCGCCTAAGTGGACGGGACCGTTCAGAATAACCGAGGTGCTCGGGAATGGCACCTACCGCTTGGAGACGTTAGAAGGAGGGGTGATTCCTCGCACTTGGAACGCCACACATCTCAAGTTGTATTACAGTTAAAGCTTTGTAAGTAAAGACGAATATGAAAAGATTTGAATAGTTTTTGTTAAAACAATTTCAAAGGGGCACTCTTTTTTCCCTAAGGAGGGTTTTTAATGAGGCCACCCAATAAAGAAGAGTTTTTCAAAGTTTAAAGCTTCTAAGTTTGCATGCCACCCAATTCCAAGCTTTGAGAGTTTTAGAAAAAAGGCCTTATTACTCGTATGTGATCTAGGGCAACAGTAAAGTCATATTGCATGCTTCAATGAGTAAAAGTTTTAAAGTCCCCATCGTTTTTCGGCGATCGGTGGCAATAGTTAAAGTTTTAAAGTCCCCATCATTTTTCGGCGATCGGTGGCAATAGTAAAAGTTTTAAAAACCCTGTTGTTTTACAGCGATCGGTGGCAGTAGTTAAAAGTTTTAGAGACCTCATCGTCTTTTGGGGATCGGAGGTACCAGTAGTGCAAAAAGCCCTCAGCGCTCTCGTGCATTTTGAGGCAAGAGAAGAAGTCCTCCTCGCCCTTGAGCGAGTGCAGGCGAGAAAGAGAAGAAGTCCTCCTCGCCCTTGAGCGAGTGCAAGCGAGAAAGAGAAGAAGTCCTCCTCGCCTTTGAGCGAGTGAAGGCAATATTAAAAGTCCTCAGTGCATCCAGGGGGAGGAGATGTACACCCCGGGCAAGTTGAGGCACCAGAGAAAGTCCTTCTCACCTCCGAGTGAGTTCAGGCAAGATGAAACTGAAAAGTCAGGGATGTTCGTGACCTTAAACGGCGGGAAGGGAAGGTCGATGGAAAACGCCTTTTCCCCCTTTAAGAGAAACATCAATATTGACCCAGTAAGGCCAGATAAAGCTTCCACGCTTGCGGGCGGTGTGAAGATAGATAAAATCCTTCTCATCTTGAACGAGTTCAGGTACGGCGTGAAGGGTGGAAGAAGATAAAGGATAACTGAGGTAGGTTCGAAGAGAACACCTCACTATCCAGATCATTGTTCTGAAACACAGGGAGGTAGAGAAGGATCCGAAAGGCGCCTCTACCCCAGATGAGGGAACAATGATCAAGTTATGCAAAGAAGAGAGATAACATCGCCAGAACCCTATGGCATGAAGGTTGAGACAGTGAAGGGGTTGTGCGGCGAGTGCCAGATCAGAAGAGTTCCGGGCGATGACAGAAGTAGGGGGCACTTCACTTGGCGGATCAGTTTGCCAAGTTTGTTATAAGGTTAACAATTTGCTCAAGTTAAAAGCGGTACGTGGAGGGTTAAGTTCAAGTATTGCTGAGTTCACGCAGTTGAGCAAGTTTCGCCAATTATGTTAGTTAAACCAGTTGATTGCGCAACAGATAAGTTAGAAGATTATATATATATATATATATATATATATATGTATGTATGTATATATATGTATGTATATATGCATATATGTGCACATGAGCATCGAACAATTCGAACAAAATGAAAAACATTACAGACCAAGGTAAAGCATAAGAGTTTTCAAGGAGATAAGTCGATCGGGGGCACGATTTTGCCGTCCACCACCTCGTTGTACACCGAGAACTCAGAAAGATCGAGGTCAGGATATTTGCAAGCAAACTGCTCCAGAGCAACGCGCAAAGCCACGTAAGCCGCCGGATTTTAAACCTCTTTAGTCTCCTCGCCGAACAAGTCGCAGCTCGAGACTAAGGGGCTTGTGTACCGACCAGGTCATCAGGCGTGATGACTTGTCTTGCACGTGCTCGAGTGGGGCGTGCTCAATGGAACGCGTAGGCTAGAAAAGATGAATGGCTCGGAAGTGGGCATAGTCGCCGATCGGTGGATTGGCGTTCTCCGATCTCTAGTGTGCGTAACCGGCGGTCGCCAGAGTTGCGTCGCAGTCGCCGTATGAGAATGCTAGGAGATCGGGTGGTTTACACACCGCCACAAGAGCACGTCGCCGGGTCTCCCAGCGAACTTAGTTAAGGTTGTCGAAGGCTCAGAAGGGTAATTCCAAGCGTGTAAGTTCAGTAAGACGATGGTGGCACCAGCTTGGGGCATGAAAGTCGAGTGGGTTGGGGGAAACACCTTGCACATCAGCGACAAGATTCCCAAAGTGGACATTCGTTGGTGGCAAGATTTCCCCAGCTAGAACCTGCATGGCGTAGCAGTAAGGAGGGTGCCATTCGCGACAAGCGATATCAAAGAAATGATGCACCTTGTTGCATCCGATACTCGCCAAGTCGGGTGGTGTTTCACAGCGCATTACGTGCTGGGTTGCCCCTTCAGTTGAGGACTTAGCTGTGCGGCTGGTTACTACACAAAGAATAACGTTTAAGTTGCCCCAATCTAGATGATGACATGTGTAGGGTTGGATATCACCAGTTACTCCAACCTAGATGATGCCCCGTGTAGGGTTGGATGTCACCAGTTACTCCAACCTAGATGATGACACGTGTAGGGTTGGGAGCGATGGAGAAATGACGCTCAAGCTGCCTTAGCTCAGATGACGACACGTGTAGGGCTGGGCGCTACCTGCTATCCCAGCCCAGATGGCGACACGTGCAGGGCTGGATGCGAGCCACGCGTCCAATAGCATAACGGCCTGGAGAGAGAAGAAACCTAGCTATAAAGGTAACCTTAACAGAATCTGCAGAGGTACGTCTTTCATTACGGCTGATACTGCTAGGGTTGTGTGCCTACAGTACGGTCCTACAGAGCATATTCTCTCTTAGTTTTTGGGTGTTCTTGTCACTGACTTGAGCGTCGGAGCGCCACCGGCCGCAGAGGCGCCACTGTGTGTTTTTCAGGTTCTCATAGAGGCTATCTGTGGAGTGGACTTGGAAAGCACGTGGTGTCAAGCTGGTGAGGAAGATCATGACGAGGCAACGCTCTTGCGCTAAGTCAACCGGCAGGATCATCTGGCGCCCACCGTGGGGCCGTATAAAAGGTGATTCCCAACCATAGTTTGTGTTTGTGGTGCTTTGAGTGTTTTCTGTTCGACTGCTTGCTATCGCAGTCGACTCCTGGAGTTTTCACTGTTTGTTTGGAGTCCTTTGAGCTGCTGAGTTTGCTGAGGAAGGATGAGGACAACACGCTCCAGTTCAGTTGCGCCATCAACAGACGAAGATGCTGTGTCCATGACGCAAGTGATGGACATGATGAGGACGGTGTAGGAGAACGTGGCTGCATCGCGTTCTGAGCAGGAAAGGATGCACGAGGCGCTGGTGGCCTCACAAGCAAGGAACGAAGAGCTCAACAGGATCAACGAAGAGCTGCGCAAAGCCCTTCAGGAGCGGGAGGAGCGTGCGGCAGGGGACAGATCTGCACCCCCATCCCCACCACGCAGCTTTCCTATGCCATTTTCCCAAGAGATCATGAACTCGGTGGTCCCGGCTAACACTGTGGCAGTGAAAGCGTCTTTCACTGGGGTGGAGGACCCTGAAGCCCATCTCACGGCGTTTCATACTCAGATGATGCTCTAAGGGGGCTCAGACGCGGTGTATTGTAAGGTGTTCATGAGCACTTTGAGCGGAACGGCGTTGGACTGGTTCGTCAGTATACCCACTGGCCACATTACCATGTTCCAACAGTTTTCCAAGATGTTTGTTGAGCAGTACATAGTGAACAAGGCGCCACCTTTGGTAATTGATCTTATTTTGATAATTAGGAAGCCTTACACACACCACAATTAGGAAAAATTGTTTAGAAGACTCTTTGAGGGAAATTGGTTAAGACTATCTAAGATAAGCTTTGGCTAAGGAAAGATTTGGTACTTAAGCGGTCCTAGTGACTCACCTCTCTTTTCTGGGAGTGAACTTGGAGAAATCTTGACTTATTGATTTTCTTTGAAACATTCCCTAAAAAAAATAATAATTCAAAGCCTATTTGTGAAAATCTTTGTCACTAAATTTTTTGAATCAAACTCTTTGTGAAAACCTTTTTCTTTTAATTCAAAAATGAGTGATAATCATCATTCATCTAGTATCCAAGGTAGCAATAAGGAATCCGAGGAGACTTATGGGTGGAAAGCAAAATTTACGTTTTTTAAAGAAAATTTAGAAAATCAAATAGAGAAGACAGATAGAAAATTTGATGATTTTAGAAATGAAGTTAAAAGATATATGAAGGCCCTGTTGACCCAAATGGTTCTCAACCAAAAGAAGGGCAAGGGGAAGGAAGAAGAAGAACCTAGGCATAGAAGAAATGTTGACTTTGATGAGCACTCTGAGAGGTAGTTTTTGTATCAGCTCCACAGACTTCAACAAAGTTATAGACTTGTAGAAGAATATAGATAGAAAATGGAGTTACTTATGTTGAGGGAGGGAATAAAGGAAGAGCCAAGGAAAACCATTGACATATTCCATAGTGGTCTAAACCTAGAAATATGGGACAAGGTTAAATTTTTACCTTTTGATGATTTGAATGATTTGATTCATTTCTCTGTTAGGATAGAACAACAACTCAAGATAAGGTATGCTTTTAAGGAAGATTATCCTAACACATTCTATTCCAGGAGAGAGTTTAAGAGAGAGGGTTACCCCTCCAAATCTAGGTATGAAAGGTCGCGAGTGGAATTTAGAGAAAGAAAAATAAAAAAGGAAAAAATAGAAAAGTCTTTGTCTGGAGCTGAACCAGATATTGATAACATTTTACCTTTTATAAACAAACCTTGTGAGGAAGTTCTTAAAGAAATATTTATGTTTGGAGTTGAACAAGATATAAATTTAAATTGTTCCTCCACAGAAAAGAAAAATGAAGGTTTGATTGAAAAAGAAGAAGAAGAAGAGGAAACCAAAAAGGAAGAAGAGTCTCTTACGACACCCCCTGCAAACATAGCCAAGAAATAATTCTTAAAGGGGATTTCAATACTTTGAACTCTTCTTTTCAATTATATAATGCTAATTCTTCTTCACAAAAATCTCAAAAACAACACTTTATGATGTTGTTGCCTAGTTTAGGCAAAGACCAACATAAAGTGATTTTTTTTTAAAAAGGATCGTATTTTTCAAACTTTTATAAAAATAAAGGGCCATATCTTTTTGTTATGTTTTCTTTTTCTTTAATTTTATTTTAAAGAAACTTGTTTCATGTTTGCTTGATGTTTATTGTAGATGGATATTTGACCTTGTAGGAAAGTAACAAATAAACAGAGGTTCTTGTCATTGAACATCATTCAGGATCTGAGGATAGATCCTTCTCAAGAGGGAGGGATTGATGAAAATCCATCCAGCCTCAAAATATTGGAAGCAAAAAAAAAAATCTCATAAGACTCTCATCTTAGGGAGAATTAATTATTGTCTGCTCTTCCATTTTTTCTCTAGTTTTATAAGCATTGTATAAAGTAGTATAGACTTTATTATGGGCTTGTATTTAGACCATTTCCTTGGGCTATGTTTTGAGCCAATTTTCATGGACCATGTAGTGGGCCAATTTGATTAGGGTGTAAAATGAAAAAGAAAGAGTCCAACTAGAGTTATAATTGGGTCTCCTTGGACCCAATGCAACTCTAGATTATCTAGGGTGCACAAATAAATTATTAGAGTGTAAATAGAAAGCATGGAGTGGCAAGGAAGGCATGAAGGTCCACATGTTATCTCCTTAATGGAGAGGATTCCCACCAAGTACTCGTAACCTGGATTCCTCTCTTTCTATATCCAGGTTGCAGACGATGATCATGCAGTGCACAAATAAGTGTAAGGGAAGTTTCCAAACTTAATCCTTTCGCTTTACATGTGCTTAAATGTTTATCATATCTTTTCTAAACTCATTTTGATTAAGACAAATCATATAATTTATTATTTCATCAAAACTCAATGCTTTAATTGAGATTCACAATGTTTTTACATAAACACCAATGAATATAACATATCAATAAATTGTGCATATTGAAAACATTCTCTGAAACACAAGGAGCATAACTGATATACCTTAAATGTGTAATGAAAGATATTTTGTACAAGCACAATTGTACTTAAATTGATATTCAAATCTGTTTGGAAAGGATATTTAAAAATAGAGCACATACGTTTCTTATTCATTTAAAGGTTTTTTGAAAACATATTTTGTGGAAAATATTCAAGAGAAATTAAACTGTGACAAATTTACTCTAAAATTGAATATAATGATATTGTTTGGATTAATATATGAGAATGGAATGTATTGATAACTCTACGATTTTAAGAGATTTTTCCAGTGATATGTTTGCTCTAACATATTGAAATTATTAATATCACTAGCAATCACAGAGGTTTCTAAATGTGATTTTAGGAACAATCAAGACGCAGAAGAGAACATGCACAAGTACTCGTATTGGGCCTTTGACAAGGACCATGGCTAGAAGAATGAAAGAAGAAGGAGCTCAGAAGACCCTATTTTTATGGAGAATTAATTTATTTACTATTCTTCCAATTTCTCTAGTCTTGTAAAAATTGTATAAAATAGTATAGGATTGATTTGGGCTTGTATTTAGGTCATGTATTGGGCCTAGTAGAATAAGATGTAAATAGGATATGAGAGTCTAGCTAGGGTTACATTTGTGCCTTTTGAGCCCAAAACAACCCTAGGCCATCTAGGGTTGAAACCACACATGGAATGTGACATGGAGGGCATGTAGGATGTGTGAAACAAGATGGAATACAAGTAGACAAGGTGTGAATGTGAGCATCTCCACATGGCACCACCTCATTTGACAACATCTTCATCCAATGCAAAACGACCACTTCTCAAGCTAGGAGTGGAGAGGATTTGCTCCAATCATAGAGAGCCATTTGTCATGCTATGAGTGGAGGAATAATTCCAAACATTGGACACCAATTAGGTTATAAATAGAGGTGCTAATCACCATGTAATTCAACTTAGAATTGATTATGATGCTGCCAAATTTTCAGCTCAAACTTGTCTTTTAAGCTCTCTCTTTGTTAGCACTAGAAAGATGACTAGTTTAGAATTACTTTTAGAAGTTGATCTCACCTCTTCTAAAACTTCTACTTCCAAATTAAAAATTGACCTTCTCCAATTTAGAATTTCAGCCATGGCTACTACAAGCTTCTTCAATCATTTTGCATAATTCAAGGAAAATCACAAAGAAGCATAGAGATTCAACCAAGGATTGAATCATTTGGAATCTAGAGCCTTAGGTTCACGGTCAAGATAAGTTCATCCTTTGTTCTTCTATTTTATTTTGCTTTTTCGTGTTGTATTCATACTGTTTTGAATATCTTGATACTGTTTTGAATATCTTGAATCATTTTTTAATATGTTTCCACCGTTTGTTTGATGTTTTGTGTTGATTAATCGGTTCAAAATGCTAGTTCTTCCTTCAACAGTTATTCCTTTTGTGCTTTTACATTTCTTGAGTTTTTCTTTGAAATTTTATTCAATACATTTGCTATTTTACTGTTTTAATTTTAGTTTAAAATCCATTCCTTGTTGTCTTAGTCATGTTAATTTCATATATGTTATAAACTTCAAGTAGTATTATTGTTCATTTTAGTTTCTTGTTTTTTATTGTCAAGTGTTTGATATATTTGCGCCTTGAGTGCTTTTCCTTTTCTAATTTTGAGTCTCATATCTTTTTATTCCTTCATTTGTTATTCCTTCATTAGAGTTAAGTTTCTATGATGTCTTTGAGTTTTTAAATCATTTCATTAACTTCTTTAGGATTCTTCGAATCTGCACTTGTGTTGTATTGGCTAGAAAATTTTATATCAATTGGAATACTTCGAGTTTTGGCTTGAAAATTTTAATCTCAGTTCATATATTTATGAGGAAGAATGTCCTAAAATTTCGTAAAAGCATTCAGAATAGAAAAAAAGATAAAAATATGGAAAGGACATGAACTTGCATTAAAAAAGCTGAGCGAGTGAAATTTGTGCCTGGCGAGTTGAGTTTTTGTTGGAGTTATATTTTTTTGTAAAAGGAGAATTGACCTGGTTAAATTTTCAAGGTTGAATCACCTCTGGAAAATAATTATAAATTAGCCAAGTACCTATCAAATTTTAATTCTATATTTTTTTTTTAAATCTACTATAGAGCTATTCCTAGGTTTCCAATTTGTGTGTTCACGATTTTTTCAACTTTAATTCTTGTTTTGTGTGTTCAAATTACTCCTTGCATTTGTCAAATTAGTTCCATTTGAGTTTAGCATTTTTAATTGAACCTTTCTTGATTTTTTCTTGTTGGCCTCGTAAGGTGAATTTCGTGGATTTGTGGTTTTGAAGTTGTGAAGTTAATTTATACTTGATGGTTCATTGTTAAGACTTGAAAATAGTGCTTACTTAGAGAAGAAAATAATTGAAGATTAAGAATCAAGACCACACAAAGTGAAGGAGTATCATAATTTTTTTTGTAATAGTGGCATTGTATTACATAACCTTTGTGTTCAAAGTTTAATTCCTTGCTTATTTTTGTTTTGTTTGGGAAAATGCTTTCAAAGCAATCCTACTAAGAACATTGTAATATAAAATTTGTGCATTAGTAAGTGAAAGTGTGTTAAGGGGCTCAAAGTGTCACTTGCACTTTCACACAAGACACGTTTAACTTATATTATTCATATTTAATTGTTTTTCTTTATTTCTTTCTTGTTTAATTTTTTGCTTTCTTTTATTTGTAAGTCTTGATACTTAGGACTTTGCTCTCCATCTGTAGTTGATCTTCTTTTGATGATTAGGAAGCCTTGCACACACTCATATAAAAAAAAATCATTTTGATGTTTCTTTTGAGGGAGATTAGTTAAATCTATTTGAGGAATCTTTGGCTAGGAAAGACATTGGTACTTAAGTGGTCCAAGTGACTCACTACTCTTTCCTGGAACCGAACTCAGAGAATCCTTGAATCTTTAATCTTGATAGAAACTTCCAACTTCCAAGTCTATTTGTGAAAACTTTTATCACTCATTGTTAAATCAAAGTTTTTTGTGAAAACCATTTTTTTCTAATTCAAAATGAGTGATCATAATCATGCACCTAGTGTACAAGGAAGTAATAGGGAAATAGAGGAGAAGTATGGATGGAGAGAGGAGGCTAGATTTTTAAAAGAATATTTAAAAAAAAATAGCAACACTACAAGAAAATACAAATAAATAATTTGATGAATGATTTGAGGAATGATATGAAGGAAATGTTTTCCGAAATGGTTCTTACCCAAAATAAGCACACAGGACAGTAAGAAGAAGAACCTAGGCAAAGAAGGAGTCCTGACTCCAGGGGGCAATTTAAGGGGTGGTATAGTCCATAATATAATGAAGAATATTACCCACCACACCCAAGAGATAGGCCTAGATATGGACCTTTTCCTAGAGAATAAGGGTACACCTTCCTCCCTTTTATGGAAGAAATGACATTGACAAATTTTTAGACTGAGAGATGAAGGTCGGGAAAATCTTTGCTAGCAACCATGTTAAGGAAGAGCGAAAGGTGTCCCTGGATACACTTAGGTTTTAGGGACAAACAATGTATTGGTGGACTGCCTTAATGAAAGACCTTGCGATTCAAATTAAATACTGTAATGAATTGAAGAATACACTTAGAAAACACCATATTCCCTCTTATTAAGACAAATAATTGATGTATCCACTCTAAGGACTTCAACAGAAGGATAAAACTTGTTCCCGCCGGTTGACCTAACGCCTTTGTGCGTTTTTGTTGGCTTCGCTTCCAAGAACCCTTCGATCCCACGGTCTCTTCCTCCGGTTGAATCACCTGAAAACAGAGAAACAAAGGGCGCCCTCGAGGCCGTTTGCACTCCGACGGTCAAGTCAGTCTATGGGCAATGAACACCAAACTCAAACTCTGTGATCACTGTGTGTTCTCTCTCACTCTGTTTCTCTCTCAAAAATTCGTAACTTGAACTAATGAAAGCGTAGAGTGTTATGTGGAAATGTCAAAACATACCTTGGTTATGTCTGTTGTCAACCTTATATACCTTTAGTGCCATTGCCCTTTTGTTTAGTTGTGACCTAAACATCCTGTAGGCGCGTCTTAGCGACACCAGCACCCAGACTTATGCCCATCTGGTGCGTAAGACTGCCCTGCCAAAGTGCAACTGGCACGGGATGACTGCTTGGATGCCAACTCATGCACCCAATTTCTCAGTCATCCACCCTGGGAGTTCCCTGCCTTACTCACGTGCCATGCATGCAGATCACTCTCTGGGACGTGACCCTCTTGGGTCGTCTCTGTCCCAATGGCTCTTTAACGGTGGTGCATACTACCGCGTCCCTACACCCCATGCTTGGATCCCTTGTGATCTGGGCCTCTCCCTACTGGTAACTAGGGGGTGTGGCTTGAAAAACCACCTTTCTTTGTCTATCTTTACTATTGAGGTGCTGAGGCCCGAGGACTCCACGCCCTGCCTTGGTGCTGCCCCTTCCTCGGCCACCCTTACCAATGAGCCTATGGAGACTCCTTTCTGTCCTGCTGTGTTTTTCAGGGGTTCCACCTTTGGGGTCCCATCATGTTGACTTTGGTCAACGCCCAAGGTCAGTCAACGCCCGAGGACCGTACGGTACACAAGCCCCCCAGTCTCGGGCTGTCGACTTGTTCAGCGAAGAGACTATGTCCTCACCCTACCGACCTACATGGCCTCTCGTGATAGGACATGCACAGTGCATTGAAGTGACGCCTTCCTGTTCATGTTGTAATCAACGCACACGTGGCTTAATCATGTTGCTGGGACTTAACATCGCTTGCGCTTCTCAAGTTTATGTTAAGCCTTTCAAAAACGCGCGCTTCATGCACTGTTCCATAACTTGATACCTTTCTTGCACTCTTCATCTTCTTCCTCGAGCTCTTTGATTTCTTCCTCCACAAAAAACCGAAACTTTCACTCATCAATCATCAAAGGTATGATTTTTCTCCATCAATTGCTCTTTATTTCTGATTTCGCACATTAAAAATTGCTTGGGTCTGTTTATATTTCTATGTTTCGAATCTTCCTCTGCATCTTCTTCGTTCCTCTATTTCTCGGTTTTTCGCAAGAATAGGGTTTTCTGAGCTTTTTATTTTCACACCATAGCTTTCCCTTTGTTGAACCTTTGTTTCTTCCTTTCCTTGTTTTTCTTAGCTTTCCTTCATCATGGCGCGAACAAAAGTTACTGCCAACCCTCCTCCTCCTAGCATCAACTATAAGCCCCTGTACCCCTGGGCTTCTGATAACCTTCTTGCTGAAACCTCCTCCCTTACCTCTCTGGCTGACTGGAGGGCACACTTGGATAGTGAACCCGACTTTAAAGGTAGGGCGTTCGGGAGGGAATGTGACGCCTACATCTTCGTTCGCCCTTGTGCAGAGGGTGAACCTGTTTGTGTAGATAACCGTGCCAACGATGGGGAGCCCTTCTTATTCTTCTACCAAATAGTATTTAAACGCAATAGGCAGCGCCCCCCTTTCAATAGCTTTGAGAGGCAGCTTCTAACTGAGATCAACGTTGCCTCTGCTCAGCTGCATCCCAATAGCTGGGCTTTCATCAAGGCCTTTTCCATTCTCTGCAACTACTTCAGCCATGCCCCTTTAGTAGATGTCTTTCTACATTTCTTCGAAGCCAAAAGCCAGGGGAAGAACCTCTGGGTTAGCTTCAGCGGGACAACTGGGAGAGTCATCCTCGCTTTATTCCAACAATCCTATAAAGGATTTAAAAAGAAGTTCTTCAAGGTGTGCTGTTCTGAGCACGACCGCACTGCCCTTGATGGATTTCCCCTATACTGGGTGGAGAAGCTTAAACTCAAGAAGGCCAAGACATTGGATGAATTCTCTTCAGCTGATCGTAGGGTATGCCAAGTTCTGGCCAGCTTGAGGGTGATCTTCAATACTGCAGAACTTATTAAAAACAAGTATCACCCTACTGGGCTTGCCAGCTACATTGGTATAGGAATCCTCTCTTGTTCTTTCTTATGCTTTTCTCTATCTGTTAACCTATACTTGTGTTGATTTTCTTATTTCTCTTGTTTACTTGGTTCTTACCTCTTCCACTTTGGTGCAGGCATGGTTCTGAATGCAGAGAAGCAGGCGAGACTGGCTAAGGTCTTCTCTGTTCACGACAATGTAGCAACTGGCAAGGCAGGTGCCTCGGCACGTCCTGCTTCACTTGCCTCCCCAAATGTTCCTCTGCCAGCCTCCATCCAAACCACTCCTGCCCCTACTTCTCCACATGCTACACCTGCCCCCACTTCTCCAGCTCCCATTGCGGTTGTTCCTTTGGCAACAGTCAGGGCTTCTCCACCTTCAACCCCCCTAGAGGAAAACAAAGGGGTGGTGCTCATCGCTTCAGATGATGATGAGGACACCATGGAGGGCCCTACCTTCAAAAGGCAGAAAACCACAATGGTAGCTACCTCCCATTCCTCTTCTGTCAGGCGCTCTACCTCCCTCAGGGACAACCCTCCTAGCGCCTCCGAAGCTCCGAACCTTCTTGCACTTGAGGATGGAGCCGAGAGTGTTCCTGAGCCTGCTCCTGCCCCCGCCCCTGAGTTTCCCTTGGTCCTCCAACAGATCCTGAGAGGTTACCAAAAAGAGGCCATGGGGAGCTCTACTGATGAGGCACTGCAAGAGAGCATGGCCCTCAGCCTCGGGGAATTCTTTGCTCGTGCCAACTCTTCTTTCCACAAGGTTGAGTTGAAGACCAAGGAGCAACAGGCCCTGGTAGATGAACTAGCGCAAGAAAAAGAGCAACTTTCCAACCAAGCTCAACACTTTTTTATTCAGGAAACCGCGCTTACCCAAGAGCTGGGTGTTCTTTGAAAGGTTGAGCTGGAGGCCAACAAGAGGCTTCACGGTGAAGGCCAGAAGTACACCACCTTACTCAGCAAAGTGGTGCTACTACGTGCTGAGGTGGTGGGACTTAAAGAAGAAGCTGCGGCCAAAGCCCTTGAGAAAATCAATGAGGAACTTACTGAGCAAGCTGAGACCCTTGAGAAGATCAAAGGGGAGCTTACAGCAAAGACTGAGGCCCTTGTGAAAGCCGAGGAGGAGATGGTTGCTCAAGCTGAGAACTTTGAGAAGGCCAAGGCAGAACTCCTCCATGATGTTGCTGATGCCTATGCTGCCGGGTTTGAAGATGCCCTGGATCAGGTTGTTTGCAAACATCCTGAGAAGGACACTTCGCCTTTTGCTACGGCGAACTACGTCGTCAATGGACAAGTCGTGCCGAGGCATTCTCAACAGAATGCCACCTAGTCCTCTAGGCTTTAAACTGTATTCTTAAGAACATTTACAACTTGAATGTAACTTAAAACTTAATTTAGATGTTTTACTCATCTCTGCTAGTGCCTTTACTTGCCTCTTTTACTAACAACGCTCTGATGCTAACTTCATACGATGCTCTTAAACTTCTCTAAAACTTTGAACTTTAGGTAGCACACCTTCTCACCCTCTTCCTTTAACTTGCTTAACTACTTGTGAAGGCAGGGAGCATGCGTGAACCTTCGAAAGCCCTTGTCTTGACCTCTTACTTTGGACAAGGGACTTCTTTGCTTTACACTTCCTTACACTTTGCGGTCTTGAGGTGTCTACCCTCAAGGCGCGTCTCTGGCCTCATCTTCGCTTAGAGGCAAAGGATGACTTAACTAGCCGAAGCCTACTATTTGCGCTTCGTGCCCACGCTCGAGGAGGAGGCGTCGCAAAGGGACCTGCCACCCCCCTGGAGGTGTCTAAACACCAAGACGACTAGTGCACTTGGTGCCCACGCTCGAGGAGGAGGCGTCCCGAAGGATACTGCTACTTCCTCTCGAGGTGTCTAAACACCAAGGCGACCAGTTCCTCACCAGTCGAATTTTGCTAGTCACGCTTGATGCCCACACTCGAGGAGAGGTGGACCATAAGGAACTTCCGCTCTTCCTTGAGGTGTCTAAACATCAATGCAACGGGTTCGTTTCTTACTGAACTATGTTGTTCGTTCTTGGTGTCCACGCTCGAGGAGGAGGCGCCCCGAAAGAGACTGCCACCAGAGCGACGACGTTCTCCCCTGCATTATACAGAAAACTCAAGAATACTTAAAAGTGTACTTTTTATTGGGTGACCTCATTAAAAAACCCTTGTAAGGGAAAAAGAGTGTCCTCTTAAACTGTATACAATGCAAGAGTTTTTAGCTGAAATAAAACTTGAGGTTGGCTACATTCCAGGTACGAGGAATGGGACCTCCCTCCAAGGTCTCAAGTCATTTTGTGGAAATGTCAAAACGTACCATGGTTATGTCTGTTGTCAACCTTATATACCTTTAGTGCCATTGCCCTTCTGTTTAGCTGTGACCTAAACATCCTGTAGGCGCATCTTAGTGACACCAGCACCCAGACTTAGGGCCATCTGGTGCGTAAGACTGCCTTGCCAAAGTGCAACTGGCGCGGGATGACTGCTTGGATGCCAACTCATGCACCAAATTTCTCAGTCATCCGCCCTGGGAGTTCCCTGCCTTACTCACGTGCCATGCATGCAGATCACCCTCTGGGACGTGACCTTCCTGGGTCGTCTCTGTCCCAGTGGCTCTTTAATGGTGGTGCGTACTACCGCGTCCCTACACCCAATGCATGGATCCCTTGTGATCTGGGCCTCTCCCTACTGGTAACTGGGGTGTGGCTTGAAAAACAACCTTTCT